>NC_134590.1:2387500-2687500 GCF_037038515.1 Microtus pennsylvanicus | reverse complement strand
AGCTCCTGTGTAGCGTACCCGGTGACAGACACTGGCAACAGCTCCTGTGTAGTGTACCTGGTGACAGACACTGGCAACAGCTCCCGTGTAGTGTGCCCTGTGACACGGATGACATGTCTTCTGTAGTGTACCCGGTGACAGACACTGGCAACAGCTCCTGTGTAGTGTACCCTGTGACAGACACTGGCAACAGCTCCTGTGTAGTGTACCCTGTGACAGACACTGGCAACAGCTCCTGTGTAGTGTACCCGGTGACAGACACTGGCAACAGCTCCTGTGTAGTGTACCCGGTGACAGACACTGGCAACAGCTCCTGTGTAGTGTGTCCTGTGACAGACACTGGCAACAGTTCCTGTGTAGTGTACCTGGTGACAGACACTGGCAACAGGCTCCTGTGTAGTGTGTCCTGTGACAGACACTGGCAACAGCTCCTGTGTAGTGTACCTGGTGACAGACACTGGCAACAGCTCCTGTGTAGTGTACCCTGTGACAGACACTGGCAACAGCTCCTGTGTAGTGTACCCGGTGACAGACACTGGCAACAGCTCCTGTGTAGTGTACCCGGTGACAGACACTGGCAACAGCTCCTGTGTAGTGTGTCCTGTGACAGACACTGGCAACAGTTCCTGTGTAGTGTACCTGGTGACAGACACTGGCAACAGCTCCTGTGTAGTGTACCCTGTGACAGACACTGGCAACAGTTCCTGTGTAGTGTACCTGGTGACAGACACTGGCAACAGCTCCTGTGTAGTGTACCCTGTGACAGACACTGGCAACAGCTCCTGTGTAGTGTGTCCTGTGACAGACACTGGCAACAGTTCCTGTGTAGTGTGTCCTGTGACAGACACTGGCAACAGTTCCTGTGTAGTGTACCTGGTGACAGACACTGGCAACAGCTCCTGTGTAGTGTGTCCTGTGACAGACACTGGCAACAGTTCCTGTGTAGTGTACCTGGTGACAGACACTGGCAACAGCTCCTGTGTAGTGTACCCTGTGACAGACACTGGCAACAGCTCCTGTGTAGTGTAGCGACATTTGGAGCCCACCCTCTGACTCTGCTCATTGCAATTCTGTGCTCTACTTTGCTCCTCATAGCTGTTTTTAAATATGGCCAAGGAGTTTCCTTGTAAATTTTACATAGCTAAATGGTTTCTATAGGGCTTACTCATTTGAAAAACAATGGCATAATTTCAGTAGCACATGCAATAAAAGAATAATAGTATATGGAGTAAATGTTGAGTAACTGACCAGAAATATTTCAGATATCTTCATATTATATTTATGCTAACATAATCTTATATATCATATTTTAATTTCTTTATTACAACTAGGAAAAATGTTATTAGTTTTTATAAGAGTGTGTGTGTTCTTTTGAGGGGTATGGATGTGTGTATGTGTGTGTTTAAGTGTATGTGTATGTATGTGTGTGTTTGAGTGTGTATGTGAGTGTGTGTGTGTTTGAGTGTGTGTGTATGTGTGTGTTTGAGTGTGTGTGTATATGTGTGTGTTTGAGTAAGTGTATATGTGTATGTTTGAGTATGTGTATATGTGTGTGTGTGTTTGCGTGTGTGTGTATATGTGTGTGTTTGAGTGTGTGTATATGTATGTGTTTGAGTGTGTATATATGTGTGTGTTTGAGTATGTGCATCTACACTGGGCTTTTTCACATGCACGTGTCTGGAGACCCAGATCCAGACTCAGGGTCTTTATATTTGTACAGCAAGCCCTTTGTCTGCTGAGCTGTCTCCCCGGCCCAAAGGTTATTGCTTTTAATAAACACATCAACTAATCAAGGATGAGGTATTTTCCTGAAGTCGAGACTGTGTGGGTCTCCAGTATTCAAGGACGCATGTTAAATCTTTAATTGTCTCTAATTAAAGATGGTTTGAAATTTAACTTTCACAATTATCCCAATGTTTTTAAAATCCTATTGATCGTTCTCATGAGGATTAGTCTCCATTATAAATTTTTACTTCTAGAAATATTTCAAAGAATATTTTCGACTTGGGAGAGCTCATTATCAGAAACCTGGACACTAAGTCTCATGTAGTGAGCACCCCTCGGTTGGTGGATGTTTGCAAAAGGGGAAATTCTTGTTTCACGGGGCAGAATAATGCTACTTTACAGGAGACTGGAGAATATTTAAGTTTGCAGTTACCAAACATTTTCAAGACACAATTCTTTTTACTTTGTCCTCTTAGGTTTACTTTTTTTTTCATTCTTCTACACATTTTTATTACTTAAAAAAAATACCAATCCAGATTCCCATTCCCTCCCCTCCTCCCAGTCCCTTCCCTCTCCCTCCACAGTCCCTCCCCCCACCCCTCCAACCCTAAGGGAGTGCCATGCACCTTGCCCTGCGAAAAGTCCAAGGACCTCCCTACTACGTCTAGTAGTAGGTTTACATCCAAAGAGAATAGGATCCCATGAAGCTGGTATATGCAGTAGAGACAAATCCCAGTGTCACTATCAGTGGCCCCTCAGTCTGACCCAGCTGTCGGCTCCCTTCAGAGGGACTCGGTTGTTCCCATGCTCGTTCACTTCCAGTCCAGTTGGAGTTGGTGAGCTACCATTAGCTCAAGCAAACTGTCTCAGTGGATGACCCTCTCATGGTCTTGAATTCCTTGCTCATACTCTCCCTCCTTCCATTCTTCAACTGGATCTTGGGAGATCAGTCCAGTGCTCCAATGTGGGTCATTGCCTCTGTTCCCATCTGTTGTTGGACGAAGGTTCTATGGTGATATTTAAGATAATTATCCATCTTGACTATTCCATTCCCTCAAGTTCGCCTCAATTCCTGCCCCCCCCGCTCCCAAATTTTTGTCTGATTCCAATTTCCAGGTGGGTCTATAAATGTTTTTCTTTGGATTCACCTTATTACTTAGTTTCTCCAGGATCCTGAACTATAGGCTCGTTACCCTTTGTTTATGACTAGTATCCACTTATAAGTGAGTACATACCATATTCGTTTTTTTTGGGGGGGGGTCTGGGTTACCTCACTCAAGATAATGTTTTCTAATTCTGCCCATTTGCATGCAAAATTCAAGATGTCATTATTTTTTACTGCTGAGTAGTACTCTAATGTGTAGATGTGCCACACTTTCTTTATCCATTCTTCAGTTGAGGGGCATCTAGGTTGTTTCCATGTTCTGGCTATTACAAATAGTGCTGCTGTGAACATAGTTGAACAAATGCTCTTATAGTATAATTGAGCATCTCTTGGGTATATTCCCAAGAGTGGAATTGCTGGATCCTGAGGTAGGTTGATTCCCAGTTTTCTGAGAAACCTCCACACTGATTTCCAAAGTGGTTGCACAAGTTTGCATTCCCACCAACAATGGATGAGTGTTCCCCTTACACCACAACCTCTCCAGCATAAGCTATCATTGGTGTTTATGATCTTAGCCATTCTGACAGGTGTAAGATGGTATCTCAGAGTTGTTTTGATTTGCATTTCCCTGATAGCTAAGGAAGAAGAACATGTCCTTAAGTATCTTTTGGCCATTTGAAATTCTTCTTCATCAGCTGGATGACTGCAGTCAGCCACCACTACTGCTGCCTTGACTTCCATCCCTTTGACAAAGTTTATGGTCACATGATATGCATGCAGACACATTTGACTGCTGGAGGAAGACAACTTGTGGAAGGTTTCTCTCAAGAGTGGATGGTCCAGTGTTCTCATTGGTGTGGGTGGAGCTTCATGCCTGTCTTGGTGATGGAATCAGGAAGTTCGTGGACTATTGTCTACATGTTTCAGAAACCCGTGAATGGGCATGCTCTGTTATACACCATATTTTGAGCATTCTGAAGAGAGTCTCTGGGTGTGTCTGTCATATAATGGCAACTGCTCTTTATTTGAAAGTGGAAAGTAATCATAGTTATTCGAGCAGTTTTCTCTAACCCCTTTTTCATGATGATGGCCATGATGGGACTCAATGATATTTTTATTTCAGTCACTCCTGATAAAAATATCAAAGAAATTAAAATTTCTTTAAGTAAAAAAAGAAAAAGGGAAAAAGAGAGCCATCCAGTTTTGGAATTCTCAATAAGCAACGAGACTCAGTTGTACTTCAATGTAACACGTAATGATGACTGTATTCAACCCCACCACTTCCAGAGCATCTACAAAAGGAAATAAACCTCAATGGCATGGCTCTGTAGGCTAAGGGAAAGTACCTCGAGGGAAAAAATGAGCTGAAAGTTAATAATGTATGAGCACTTGACAAAGAGGTGTTCTAGGTTATATAGAAACGTAGGTCCAGGGGCATGGAAGTGTGCTGAATCTGGAATGCTAAGTTCCATATGCCTGGAAGGGGTGAGCGTGCATGTATTAAGGAAGAAAATAAAATTTAAGGCCAGTGAAGCAGTACACATTGGATTATAAGATGTTAAGTTTATTGACTTTAGTGTGCTTCTGTGGATAAAAATGCTCTAAAGTCACAGTTGAACACAGAGGGGAGAGGAGAAGGTGTGGGGAGGGATATAGCTCATTTCCTTATGAAACGTGTTTGCTCTATGGCCTCCTCCTCCTCCTCCTCCTCCTCCTTCTTCTTCTTCCTCTTCTTCCCTTTTTACCAAAAAGTAGAGATCTTAGGTTTTAAATTATTCTCATACAATATATTTTGATCATATTCTATCAGTTCCCCCAACTCTTTTCAGATCCTCCCCTCCTTACCCACCCAATGCCATGTTCTTTCTCTCTCTTAAAAAACAAAACAAAACCACATTAAAGAACCGGGCATCTGTTTTGTGTTAGCCAATTACTCCAGAGCATGGCACCTGCCTTGGAGTGAGGCAGACAAAAAATGGATTTCCCCTCTCCCAGCAGTTGCCAATTGCCAACAGCTTCCTGGTTAGAGATGAGACTGTGCCCACTTAGTCTGTGGTTTGCTCCTGGGTCAGCGCTATATTTCCGGCTATTGGTAGTCAGCTCTTTGGCAGACTACATGGAAGCTGTCAAGACAGAATTCCACAAGTGACAAGAGGCCTTCAACAACAAAATAGCTGCATTTTTCTTATGATTCCAAAGTCTGGAATTGGAAGACAAAGGTTCCAGAGAAGAGAGTTTCTCCTGAGGCCTCTTTCCTAGTCTTACAGACATCAGCATTCTTCCTGGGTCTTCATGTGGCCATTCTTCCATGTGCAAGCATCTCTGGCTCTCTTTACCTCTTTACAAGAATGATAACCGTGTGACATCAGGGCTCATCTCTATGGCCTTGTTTAAGCATTTTTAAGGCCTGTCTCCAAACATGGTCACATTTGGGGTTTAAGGTCTGAACATGTGAATTTGGGATGTGGGTGTCATAGTCTGAATGAGAAATGTCCGCCACAGCCTAGAGATTTGAACACTTGGTTCCCAGTTGGTGGCAATGTTTAGGGAGGGTTTGGTGGTGCAGCCTTGCTCGAGCAAGGCTAGCAGTACATCAGTGGGAGAGAGGTCCCTCCCGTTCCTGCTTGCCCTGGGAGGTAGGAGCTCTAAACTTCCTGCCCCTATTCCCGTACCACCCACTGCCACGCCTCCCCACTGTGAGGGACTTTTCTTCCTCAGGAACCGTGAGCCAAATAGACAGCTCTTTCGACACATTGGCTTGGTCATGGTGTTTCCGCGTGGCAACAGAGAGGTACTTGGGTACCACATGTAAGAGCACCTGCCCTGGAGGAGGGCTGGCCAGAGTCTGAGTCACAGAATACACGAGGCTGGCCCAGCGCATCCCTGCTCCTCACCTCCGCTCACCCACAGCCCGCTGGATTGGCGTTCTGATGCAGCAGCTCCCAGACTCAGCCTCCTGTTGCAGTCCAACATCATCTTTTGGCCGTGAATGCTGACGCAAAGACGTAGACATCGGAAAGCCGACACAGGTAATTAGCAGGGAGATACTTCCAACACAGAGACATAAAATTTCTGCCTCAAGCTGAAATCAAATGACCAACACTTATCTCCAACCTTCTTATTCAAAGCATTCATGTCCCATATTATGGTATCTACGATGGATTTCCTGTATGTCGTAAACACATGTACTGTGTCATTTCCACGGTTTATAGGCGTCATCAGAGTAATCCACGGACAGCTGCCGAACATCGTCTGATTCAGAAACCCCCACTTGTTGGTGTTCAGAACAAATCCTTCCACAATAATTAACACGGTATGCCTGTGCATTTTCGCACGTACAGATTAGGTTTTTAACACTCGGCCACACCTCATGCCGATGCCTGATGGGCTAGCTCCGTGCTGACCCATGGCGTTTTCCTCGTTATTACCCAATTAAACTCCTAATGGCTACATCAAATGAGTCTGTGTTCATAATTATTTTAAATGTAAGTTGGAAAAGCTATTAAAAAGTAGGTGATCATATTGATCTTTGAGATTGATTTGGGAGCCCAGCCTCTTAAAGTTTATATAGAGGACATTTCTGCCATTTAGCTGTGAGCGGCAGCATTTTACCAAGGCTGTAGAATTTCGGCACTTGTCTGCCTCTTCAGAGTGGAAGTGCATACCCATGGATAATTGGGGGCAAGGTTTAAATAACTGGTAATTGTTTTATAAAGTGCACTTATCAACGTATACTAATAATCCTGCCCAGGTAGGAACAGAAAGTTTTGCAAACAGAACTCGTTTTTAAATGAGAAGGATTGTTAAAAGAGAAAGACTTGTGAACCTTTAAGGTGTCCAGGGAAGAGCAGCCATCTCTGACGGACCCAGCGTGGCTGGAACTCCACCCTTGTTGAGTCTGTGATGACATCTAGCGTATGATGACATTTCTTTTGAAATCTTTCTGTTTAGGTTATAGCCACCTTCCGAGTGCTTCCAGCCAGATATCAGCTTATGCATGTTTTTCACAAAACATTTTGCATTGGAACAGATGGTCAGTTTTCTGTTTTCCCAGCATGCAACTTTTTAAAAACTTGGCATTAACAGAACAGTGCTGGAAGGGCTGACAAGAGCCCTGGCTGCTGCTAGGGCTCCGCTTACCACTAGATGTCCCATAGACTAAGCAAGAGGAAATCTGGGGCACACATTTGCATTCTTCCCTGGCAATGGTTCTGATTTTAGGCTCTAGGCTTCCAAAATATCTGCTCAACCATTTTCTGCAGAGTTTCTTTCTGACACAAGCAGTTTGCAGGGGTGTGGGGTGTGCAAGGAAGCCCAGCGTGCTTGTTGCAAGGCTTGTAAATCATTACAAAAGTATGCTTGGAACGGACACACACATACACATAGCTATACATGTGCATGTCTGTACACACACATTTACACACACACACCTTCCTTCTTGCAGAGATGAATCTTTTAATGAAGCCCTTTTTGCTCATTGAGCAGGCTCAACAGGCTGTCTTGTTGTAGATTACTTTCTTAGCAAGAAGGGCAATGTGTGGCTATAACAAAACAATTACGGCTTTATTCGGAGGAGTCGTTCACACCGTGTTATCTTCCCTGACTGCTAACCAAATTGAAGTTGAAACTTGACGGTCTTGTCAGTTTGGGTGATTATTATGATGACTTAGAGCAGTGTGGTGCCCTTCTGAAATCCCATCTCCTAACAAGGCGTAAAAGTCCCCACAGATACCAACAATGCGTGCCAAGGGGTGATGTGGGGGGGTTGTCTTTGGGGGGAGGCTTCTTTGGGAGTGTCTTTGGCTCCCATCATTCCAGAATGACCCTCGGACTGGGGAAATCTGACACAGCATCCACCACAATCCCCAGAGCAGTCAGTGAAGGGAACATGGGAAGGAGCGAACCCTGTTGGTGCACGGTAAGGATCCCTCAGGCAGGAGGGCAAACACAGTGCTTTTGCTGGCACATTGCTGGCCTTGAGAAGTATGTTGGCAGGATGGGGACGGCTGTGTCAGTGTCAGGTCTCGGGACAGCTCTCACCAAGGTTTACGTTCTCCGGGTTCATTCTGCTTAGGGTCTTATTGAATATGGTTGAAAAAAATAATAAAAATAAAGATAAACTAAAAAACATTGTAGTGGAAAATATAAACAAATAGAAAAAAATTAAATATAAAAAACTATTGACTCCACTATCTTACAAAGCAGTATCTTTTAAAAGCCTCTGTGCTCTGTGTCAGTCTGCTTTCTGTTGCTGTGATAAACACTATGGCAAAGGTGGCCTGGGGAGGAAGAGGTTTCTTTGGCTTATGCTTCTATGTCACCGTCCATCGCTGAGGGAAGCCAGGGAGCAGGACCCCAAGGCAGGAACCTGGAGGCAGGAACCTAGAGGCAGGAATGGATACAGACCGTGGAGGAATGACGCTTATTAGCTTGCTCTCCATGTTTGGCTCAACTTTCTTTTCTGTAGAACCCACGACCGTGTGCACAGGAGTTACACTACCCTGGGACCTGGGTCCTGCCCCATCGATCATCAATCAAGAAGACACACAGACACAAGCATAGGCCAGCCTGACAGGGACAATTCCTCAGCTGAGGCTCCCTCTTCCCAGAAGACTGCAACCCATGTCAAGTTCACACACACACACACACACACACACACACACACACACACGCATGCATGCTCACAAACACACACATACACACACATGCATGCATGCTCACACACACATACACACATACACATATACACACGCACACACACATGCATGCATGCTCTCTCTCTCTCTCTCTCTCTTTCTCTTTCTCTCTCACACACACATGCATGCTCAGACACACAGACAGACACATACACACACGCACACACACATGCACACATGCATGCATGCATGCTCTCTCCCCCCCCCTCTCACACACACACACATGCATGCTCAGATACACATACACACACACATACACACACGCACACACACATGCACACATGCATGCGCTCTCTCTCCTCTCTCTCTCTCTCTCTCTCTCTCTCTCTCTCTCTCTCACACACACACACACACACACAAAACACACACACAAATCCAAATAGGCTCTCTGTCTGGCACATGTGTGATGCTGTAGGTTTATTTATTTTGTCAAACACATGGAGGACATAATTCCAAGCTGAATGAATGACCTTCCAGGTGAGAAAACTACAGCCCCCCCCCCAGCAAGAAGTCTACTTTGTATCAACTGAGGGAGTAGAACCCTCCTACAACCACCGCTCTGTCTTCCCTTTGACTCGCTCCAGCTGTTGCACCCTTAATTTCTAGCCACTGTCAGTGATAAGTAAAGGAAGTGTGATGGACCCCCAACTTTCTCAGCTTCACAGAATGGTACCTCCGGAACTTGAAGGTTACCCTCTTACCATAACCCAAAAGGGACAAATTAGTCTCTTTTCTGGGGTCCAAGAGCTGAGGTCATGCTTTTAACTGACTCTGAATCACTCTAGATTCTTATCCCGGAGCTTCTGTCTTCTCATAGCAGAAGAAAGAGGTTGGAAGGGAAAAGAGGTTGGGACATGGATTCAATCATTTACTCACTAGTGGAACAAACATTTGAGGGTCTCTGTGTTGGGCTTTATATGAAACTGTTTCTGTGCTTTCTCCCACTGCTGCAGGAAACTACTCAGAGAAGAAATTAAAGAGCAGCTTCTAATGTGATGGCGTGAGGAAGAAGACGGGGTGTTGACCATGGGAGAAGAAAGGTAAGGAAAAAATCCTCCTTTCTGCTTGCTTTTCTTTAATTATCAGTTACACGTGTATGTAAACATATATACGTGTGTGTATATATAATGTGAGCTGCAGAGCTGATTTAGCATTGCTCATCTGTATATGTTTGTTGCAAGGGAGAGGGCCGCTTGATCATCCGGCCGCCCAACTAGCTTAGCCCCAAAATAACCACACAGAAACTGTATTAATTAAATCACTGCTTGGCCCATTATCTCTAGCCTCTTATTGGCTAACTCTCACATCTTGATTTAACCCATTTCTATTATTCTGTATATTGCCACGTGGCAGTGGCTTACCAGGAAAAATTCTAACCAGCGTCTGTCTCAGGCGGAGGATCCATGGCATCTCTCTCACTCTGCTTTCTTTTTCCCAGCATTCTGTCTTCTCCACCTGCCTAAGTTCTGCTCTATCAGGGGCCCAAAGCAGTTTCTTTTTTAACCAATGAAAGCAACACAAAGACAGGAGGACCTCCTACACCACGTTTTCAGGGCTGACAAGTTGGAAAGCCATTAGGTGCTCATCCCTAGGGAAGACTGAATCTCATCTCAGCAGTCATGAACTTCATCTAGGGATGGGTCTATGGGATGTCCTCTGTTTGGTGGCATGTCAGCTGTGGTCATTGCTCAGGTCTTGCAGAGCAGCTGGTCAGACATGTCTGTTCTGTTGTCTGTCTGTCGCCCACAGAGAACTTGTCCACTGGAACCAGGCATCCATCTTTCTATTGAAATCTACTGACTCTCTAAGATGATTTTGCTCACTACCTCTCACACAGAACTCCTTTAACTGATTCGGTTTTATGCTTTCTGGTTTATTTTCTGTATGCTCACTTATTCATTTTAAAGATTTTGCTTTGCTCGTGTGTGTGTGTGTGTGTGTGTGTGTGTGTGTGTGTGTGTGTGTGTATGACTGTATGCACACACCAGTGCAGGTACCTCAGAGGTCATAAGAGAACATCAGATCCCATTGAGCTGGAGTTACAGGCAGTAATAATCCACCTGATGTGGACGTAAAGATTAAATGTTGGTTCTCCTGACCAAGCAACAAGGACCTTACTTGCTAAGCTGTCTCTCCAGCCCCAATCTTTATTTTTTTAAAATATGTTATTTGAGCAATGACAGTTCTTAGCTGTTTCCTCAAAACTAGTTCTATCCTATTACACACTACTAATGGAGTTGCTTTTCCTCATGAATATAAGACAGTGGTGCCCTTTAGGGCAGGGCCCTTTCCATAAAGATCCAAAAGGTTTCTACTAAGAAAAGTTCAGTTGAGGCTATTTGTTAAGTTGAATGACTAAAAACTTTTAATGATTTCACAAGGTTGTAACAAGGTCAGTGTGACTCCCTGTCATGCCTTGGGTCCACTCTGGTGCTCCATCTCTTTGGTGGTATCATGACTGAAGCCCTTGGTTTAAACAACCTTTAAAGGCAAGTGTTGTAGTTGTTTGTTGCAAGGAACCACTTGTTTGTCGCGACTGCCCAGAACCGAAATAATCATACAGAAACTGTATTAATTAAATCACTGCTTGGCTCATTAGCTCTAGCTTCTTATTAGATAACTCTTACATCTTAATTTATCCCATTTCTAGTAATCTGTGTATCGCCATGTGGCAGTGGCTTACAGGCAAAGTTTTGGCATGTCTGACTCTGGCGGCTCCATGGTGTCTCTCTGACTCTGCTTTCTTCCTCCCAGAATCTAGTTCCATCTTCTCTGCCTACCTAAGTTCTGCCCTATCAACAGGCCAAGGCAGTGTCTTTATTCATTAATGGTAATCAGTTGTTAGCAGTTCTATCTGGGGAACAGCATCGACAGATTGTTTTTATAGTTCAGATGCAGTGCCCCCAAAATGTTTGTGTGTTGAGAGTGACGGAAAGTCTGTGCTTCACTAGAAGTGCGCCGTTGGGTCGAGTTAGCTCTCCTGAGGTTGTTACAGGAGCTTGAGTCTGATGTCTTTCTGTGTGGTCTCTGTCCCTTCTATGTACCACTGCTGTGCTGCCATCGGCCATGAAGCTGCCAGAGACAGCCTGATGCCAGGCTGAGCCTCAGGACTGTGACAAATTAAACTTCTTTCATTCAATCAGTGCCCAGCCTTAGGTGTTGGGCTATAGTAGCAGAAGACAAACAAATACAAGTGCAGTCATCCATTATTACACTAATTTTAAGATTAATTGTCAAATCACAAGTAGCCCAAGTTCTAAAATCTAAGGAAAAACAATTTTATTCAAAATGAAATTGTTCCAAATGCTGAAGTAAAAAATGCATCAAAAAATATTGGTTCAGGCAAAAACAGTCACAAAACTTGATTTAAACTTTTTAGCAGACTGTTAATTCTTAGATCAGAAACTGATGATTGAGTGGCATTGCTTTTTGGTTAATTTTATGTAATAGGCTAATATGATAGGAATAATTACACTTATAATTGAGTTGTTTGGTCAAATAAAACAATGACAGCACAAATTTCTACAGCCCTTGTATGTAGGGGAGCCCTGTCCTGACTGATCTGGAATAATTCCACTCTGTTACAATAGCACTTCTTCTTCTTCCATAGGGATTCTCACGTTGTATAGACTTTATTTTTGGTTATCTCTGGACTTAGTCTATCTATAAAACTCTATAAGGAAGAGACCTTATTGTGTCCTCATAGCTACTCCTAAGCCATTCCAAAGGACATGCCCAGTTAGTATCCAATAAGTATCCTATGGAGAAATAACAAACGAATGAATGAATGTATGAATTAATGAACCAAAGTTTCAGAAGCCAAACTTCCACGTTAGACTCCTTGTGAGGTCTGTTGACTAAATGTAAAGGACGGAAGTCAAAGAGTGAAAACTGAGCCCGTCGATACATCAGTGTGTCACCCACCTCCAGATAAATCACTCATGCTGAGTGTATGTCTACCAAATCCACAGAGAAAGCTACTTGTCTGATTACACAATGGCTGTGCAGTTATTTCTGTGAACATAACTGTAAATTTTAGAATTTTAATGCAAGCCAGATAGTCACATAGTCATATGTAAATGGAGATTGCTTATTCCTTTCCCGACTGCTCAGATCCTAATACTCACACAGAAACGAAGTTAATTACAACACTGTTGGGCCAATGATTCAGGCATATTCCTAGATAACTCTTGCATCTTAAATTAACCCATTTATATTAATCTGTGTATTGCCACAAGGTTTGGCTTACTGGTAAAAGTTCCAGTGGTGTCTGTCTCCTTCAGCAGCTACATGATATCTCCTTGAACCCGCCTCCTCTCTCTCTCTCTCTCTCTCTCTCTCTCTCTCTCTCTCTCTATCTATCTATCTATCTATCTCTGTCTCTATCTCTATCTCTGTTTGGATTTGCCTCCTGGCTTTACTCTGCTAAACCATTGGACAAAACAGCTTTATTCATTAGCCAATAAAAGCAACGCATATACAGAAGGACACCCCATATTATCTCTCCTTTTTTGTCTAAATAAAAAGAAAAGTTTTAACTTCAACAAAGTAAAATTACATAAAACAAAACAGGTATCAAGCAAGAACTACAGTTACAATATTTCTTTATGAGTCTAAAGTTTCATATCTAATTTATCTTTTATCATAACTAAGGAAAATTATAACTATCTATTCTTAACTCCATCAAAGATGGCAGAAGGATATAATATTACCTAAGTAAACAGGACATGCATTGTAAGCAACTTCCAAAACTCTAAAATTGACAGAAACATCTCACTGCCTGGATAGTCACCCAAAGTTCTTCTGTAACATTGGGGCATCCATCTTCAGCCTACAGACCCATAGTATCTGGCAGACTTTTCTATGAAGCAGGAAATTTGAAAGACTATTTCACCTATATTGGTAGTTTGTCAGTCACTTTCTTCTGTGTCCTGCAGAATGTCTGACAGACTCTTTCATGAAGCAGTAACCCTGAAGGACCATCTCACCTTCTTTAGACAAGTTCAGCAGTCACTTTTCTGTGGGTCCTGCATGTCAAGTTCATACAGCATACCATCAAGCAGTCCAGGCAAGAGCAGTTTCTCGCCCAAATGACTAACCTTGTCACCTTGAAGGCAAATTCCATAGCGAGTTTCTTCAATGCCCATCAACCTCTCTGAAGTAATTGGTGCTGCCAGAAGCAGACATGTCTCACTGTATAGAAAAGTCTAAGTTCTTAAAACATTTTAAATACCATTTTCTGTAGGTCTTTGAAAGGTTTGAAGAATACTTATCCATCTGAAATATTTCTCTGTACATCAAGAAAAATCATTTACTTCTTTTTATAACTGTCTATATTCTTTTCCTCTCTCTCCCAAGCCTACATACATTTTAAAACACACTGTGTCTCATTTAGAGGTCTTTTATATCTGAATCTGTTCTACTGTGTATCTGAAATCCTTTTCTGGCAAGGGGCATTTAAAGTGGTAAGCAGAGTGGTTGTGGTGGCCTTGGATACTGACTACATCTCTCTTGGCTTTTTAACATGGCGGAGGTACATTCACTGCCAGCCCTGGGACCACTGGGTGGAAGCCGTGTTCACCACCTCAACTCTGGGAAGCAGTTGGCCCATGCTGCCACCAAGTAACTTGTAGCATGCTGCCCACAAACCCCATTCAAGTGCTCAGCCTCCTAAAAGACCCAGAGTTGTTTGTGCTGCCAAGATGAACCAGGAAGCCATCTATCAGGGAAGCCATGCAGTTTTTACTGATAATTCTGAGTCAGGAAGTCTTCTCTTAAAAGACCCACACCTCTGCTTGTCCAGCAAGCAGAGCCTATGTGGCTGTTTGTTATCTTCCTGTTTTATGTTTATGGGTGGAGGAAAGGGCATCAGAACATTGTTTAAACAGAATAGCACACAGTAGGTGCATAACTTCAAACTGTCGTCCACCTGTGCGTGGGTGGTGGGGGCTGTGGGCAACTAACAGACAGCTGCATAGGCTGCTCATAAGCAAGCCTTGCTTATTGCCTGTTTTTCCAGGACAGAGATTTATTTTTCCCCTTTGGTAAAAGGAGCCAAGCATGAAGGGAAACGGAGCCTTTGTTGAGACAAGTCCTCCGTGTTCCTTTTGTATTGTCTGAGTTTCCAGTGTGCCCTCATCATTTTCAGAAAAGAAAAACTGGGAAGAAAAATAGAAATGTAATCTGTGTTATTATATTTTAATGCGATGGTCTACTTTTCTGTTTGTAGTTATTGAAGTTTTTGTCTTCCTTCATTAATCATTTAATAAATCACCACCAGTGTATGACAGATTTTACCCATAACACAAACAGCAGGCGGCGAGCAGCTCGGTTCACATAGGCCTACGCTACCCCAGTCTACAGCGCCCTGCCCTGCAGGCGTCAGCAGAGCGACCAATGGAAGGGAAGCTGCGTCTCCCACAAAGCCTCGAAAATAAGTTTCCTTCTTTTATCTTCCTACAAATCAATTGGAGCCCTTACAGCAAAATCCCATAAAATAACATCAAACACCACTTCTTAGTCTGAAAATTTGTATTATGGCTATAACTCTCTGAAGTTTTATGACTGAAGTTTGGAGAAAAATGATTTAAGCGATATCTGCTAGACATCAGAGCTTCAAAAATTCTCTCAGTTTTTCTTGACACATAAACTGCTATCCACTGTATGTTTTTGGAACTTTTTTTCTTGCTTTCAATCCCCTAACCCAGTCTGCTTGATAAAGGTTATTTAACTACAGTTTATACAGTTGAATTAATAATCTATAGAGGCTTGCTAACTTGTAATTGATAATTCTACTTTCTCTGTCCTTTTCTCTTTTTTATTCTACTAAGAGGTATGTTTTTAACAGAACTTTTAGAATCTCAAGCATGTTGACTTTATTTTAAAAATCACTATGCTACACGTAACACACAAGGCAAAGAGAACCCACGATTCCTGCTGAAGGCTGAATGTTAGAAAGAGAAAACAGGAAAGCTTTATGGTAGAAAAGTCCTCTGTGCACAGAGAGGACCCAGGATGCCTCCCTTGATGGGCGCAAGGCCCCTGAGGAGGCCTCCCCATCACTGGGTGTAAAGGTACACACGGGGATTCTGGTCTTTACACGCCCATTGGCATTCTTGGGGCAAAAACTATAATCATTTACATTTCTTTAAAAAAAACACATAAATTTTTAGTTTAAAAAGCAGCAGGTTCCATTTTACTCTCTTGTGGTGAAGATCTACTTCATGATAGCCATGTTGTATAAGGTCTATGAAAAAGGAACTGCTCATTTTAATTAATATGTAATCCCTAGCTTCATCAAGTGATCCTGAACTCAACATACAGAGATCCCTCTCGCTTTTTGAAAAGATCTTTTTCATGTGTGATTATTTTGCCCTTAAAGGCTAGAAGAAGACATTTCCTCTGAAACTGGAGTTAGCAGCTGTTAGAGGATCTGTGGGTTCTGGGAGCTGGGAACTGATCTCCAGTCCGCTACAAGAACAGCAAGTGTTTTAACTGCTGAGCCATCTCTCTAGCCCCTCCTTCAGCTGTTTATCTCATTCTCTGTGAGGAATATTTTGGGTGAGTCTTTAAGACAACAAAAACAAATAAATAAATGACAAAAAATAAACAACAAAACAAATAACAAAAAACAAAAAAAAATAAAATAGAAAGACAATATGTTGTTGTTAGCCACACACCTTTAATTTCAGCACTCAGAAAGCAGAGACAGGTGGATTTCTGGGAGTTTGAGGTCAGCTTGAACTACATATCAAGTTTAAGGCCAGCCCTCACTATATATCAAGGAAAGTTTTTAAAAAAAAATATTACATATGGTATTTTATAGAGTCCAAAGTAAATTAATATAGCTACTGTGGGTTCTTAAATGTCATTTCCTATCCATTGCTGTCTAAGTTTGATCAAAAATTCTAGATAACAACAGATTACCTCTCAGTGTTCCTTTAAATGCTTGTGAGAAGCTCCCAGACTCAGAGAGACAAGCCCTGGGGCTTCTCTAACAGGACTGTCGGGGAGGGAGGGGTCTGGTTGGAAGAGAAAGGGGAGGGTGGTAAAGGGGGCGTGACCATGGCCGGAAGACATTCTATACGTGTATGAAAATGCCACACTGCACATCCTTCTGTAGAAGTAGTACAGACTTGCGGCTTTCTAAAGCAATCGAGGCGCCTTCACCAAATGCAACTCCATGGACTGGAGAGAGTTTCCCGTACATGCTGAGCAGTGCAGCATGCAGGTGGTGGCGTTGAGTTTGTCAGGGACCCAATTCTTCATCACACCTCACTCACAGCAGCAAACACTTTCTAAAGAACTAGGGAACAAGCCTGGGAAGCATATTTCAAATAATTCTAGTCTTCACAGCCCAGCAAACGTGCATAAATTAGAGTGCTTGGGTGTGCACACACACGTGTGTGTGTGTGTGGGGGGATCAGGGAGTATGAACAAATATAAATATTTTGGAGGACTACATAGGAGGAAAGTTGTGAAATGCTGGCTATTGAGAACGAATGGAGGACTCGAGTTTACATGGTCCTCACATCCGGGGGAAATACTTGCTATCAGCCTCAACAGGGGGCTGGTTAAGAAAGGCACCCTTTCAGTCTACTTAAATAGGTCAGAGCAAGACAAGCACAGAAGGCCACGCAGCTGCTGATCTGTGTGTGTGCACGCGCGCGTGCCTGCGTGTGTGCGCATGCGCATGTGTGCAAACCAAAGGTAACCTTATAAGTTATTTCTTAGGCACTGTCCACCCTTTCTGACTTGCTTACTCACTTTGTCTGAGACAAGGTCTCTCTCTGGCTGAGAGTCAACAAATAAGTTTGGCTGAGTGACCATTGAGCCTCAAATCCGCCTCACCTCACGTGTGGGGATTCTAAGTGTCCACCACAGCCTCAGTTTTTATGTGATTTCTAGGGATCAACCTCATATCCTCAAACCAGCTACCTCCCCAGCTCCCACTACTGGGTTCTTATGGGAGCCAACACTTACAGGTTTCTTATGGTCATACCAAGGGGTCAGCAACCACCGCAGCATTTAACAAGCACTGATGCCCACACCGTCCCATTATCTTGAAGACGGGAAGCTACAGTCTCATGGTTCAATCATCTATCAGCAACCTGTAGTTCTCAGCATGTTCTGTGGCTCCTCTATGTGCTTGTCTATGGTGGTGCTCAGACATCCTGGGTTTAAGAATCTAAGAGCAGAAGTCGCACTTGCCTGGTTTCTCTCATACAGTTAACATCATTTATGTATTTGACCTTTGAAAGATGATACAGCACACCAAATATTGGCTAGGACATATAATTAGGCTATTTAAATTAAAATTTTCCACCCTTCTCTTTGAATATATTTTAGGTTTATTGACTTTATTTTATGTGTATGGATGTTTTGTCTACATGTGTATCTGTGCACCTCAGACAGGCAGTGGCTATGGAGACCAGGAAGGTTATCAGGTCCCCCAGAACTGGAGTTATGGGTGCTTGTTGACCTCCACGCAGGTGTCAGGAATCAAGCCCCAGTCCTCTGGAAGAGTGGCCAGTGCTCCTAACTTCTAAGCCACCTTGTCAGGCCCCTCACGACTCTCTTTTTTGATGGATTCTCTTGTTCTAGGGATGGGAAAGTTAAAAACAATTCTTGCCAGATTCCTTTGCAGCCACACCGCAGGTCAATAGAGTATATTTCAAAACTGCAGCACAACCACCATGCCTCAGAAAGTGGTCAATATACATAACCGCCATGCCTCAGAAAGTGGTCAATACAACACAACCACCATGCCTCAGAAAGTGGTCAATACAACACAACCACCATGCCTCAGAAAGTGGTCAATACAACACAACCACCATGCCTCAGAAAGTGGTCAATACAACACAACCACCATGCCTCAGAAAGTGGTCAATACACATAACCACCATGCCTCAGAAAGTGGTCAATACAACACAACCGCCATGCCTCAGAAAGTGGTCAATATACATAACCACCATGCCTCAGAAAGTGGTCAATACAACACAACCGCCATGCCTCAGAAAGTGGTCAATACAACACGACCACCATGCCTCAGAAAGTGGTCAATACACATAACCACCATGCCTCAGAAAGTGGTCAATACACATAACCACCATGCCTCAGAAAGTGGTCAATACAACACAACCACCATGCCTCAGAAAGTGGTCAATACAACACAACCGCCATGCCTCAGAAAGTGGTCAATACAACATAACCACCATGCCTCAGAAAGTGGTCAATACAACACGACCACCATGCCTCAGAAAGTGGTCAATACACATAACCACCATGCCTCAGAAAGTGGTCAATACACATAACCACCACGCCTCAGAAAGTGGTCAATACAACACGACCACCATGCCTCAGAAAGTGGTCAGTACAACACAACTACCATGCCTCAGAAAGCACCAGGAAAGAAAGCCGTGAATGGGAAGATGTGGTCTCTGATGTTCTGTGAGCGAAGGATGGGAAAGGACCTCTGCATCTGTCTCACAATGGTCCGTGCTCAAAGACTGGTGAAGAACAGCTGTAAGACAGCCTTTGATAGGTGGATACACCGCAGTTGGTCACTTGCCTGGGCTATGTAGTTCTCAGTCCATCCCAGAGGTTCTTGTGACCTATCTCATGTCCCAGATGACCAGGACGGCCACCTAACTCTCAGAGTGTATCCAGTGTGTATGCACCACATAAGATAGAGAGTTCAGAGCTTCGGGCAGGAATCGATGACATTAGCACACAGAGTGCTCACAAGGAAACATGGACAAACCCTTGGTGGTCAGACCAGTTAGCGAGGACGGTTGCTGAGGATTTCCAGGTAAGCTGTTTCCTTAGGTTGAAAACCAAACTTAAGTTGGAAATGTCTAAAAGTGTTTTGAAAGGGATGAGTAATGAAGGATTCTTTCTTTCTTTCTTTCTCTCTCTCTCTCTCTCTCTCTCTCTCTCTCTCTCTCTCTCTCTCTCTCTCTCTCCATCTCTCTGTCTCTCTTTGTGTGTGTGTGTGTGTGTTTGTGTGTGTGTGCGCGCGCACAGGCTCACACAGGTGTTATCTTGCACCATCACATTGTCAATGAACCTTTTATTCCCTTGAAGCAGGGCTGCTCACTGAGCCTGTAGCTTCTTGTTTCCACTAGACTGCCTGGTCCTTGAGCTTCTGGGATCTGTCCCCACCCCCACACTCTGCCATGCCCAGTTTTTAAATGGCCGCCCCACCCAGGAATCAAACTCAGGTCCTAGGTTTTACAAAGCATGCATGCCTACCCTCTGAGTTTTCCCCTAGCTCCAAGAAAGCATTTTAAAACCAGCCTGGTGGTACCCTGAAAAAGAAGAGCTTATGAGAGTGCCCCAGAGGACTCCCGGATGGAGGAAAGATTTCCCTATTGCTTCTATTCTGCTTTTGTTTTATTGTGCTTTTCCCAACAGAGGGGCCTTCAGCACACTTTTAGGCAGAGGAAACATATCCAATGGAGAATTTGAAGATAAGAGAGGACGTAAATAACACAGCCACACAGAATCAAAAAGGCTGGAGATGAAGGCAAATGCTAGATTTGGGTATTCATAAACGCTAAGTGTAAGGGAACGCTTTGTGAAGAAAGTCAGAGCTTGGCTCAGACCTCAGAACGGTTATCTGTACTTTCCCAGTGTGTTTTACTCAACAAAGATTCCCTTTTTAGCAATTTAAAGTATGCTGCCTTTAAAAAAGAAAAATAGGCTATACAAATCAAGACCCAGGCTGCAGGGCTCCCACTCCCTTTTGACAACACCATTGTGTCTTTGCCTCCCCTGACTCTCTATCAACATTTTAACTAATGACAGAGTTCTCCTTCCGCTAATGAGACACAGGCTCCCCTCCCAGGCTGCCAGCTGTGGTGTAATGGAGAGGGCGAGACCGGTAAGTGCTCTCCAGGAAGCTCCTCTCTGCTCCTGGACTGCAGAGCTGTCTTCTTCCCCTTTGTCACAGATCCAAATTAAGTCATCTGAGGCACTTTCAGATATGTGTTTGCTTTAATGTAATAAATTTCCCTGCTATCTATAGTTCACTCCTGAGAGTGGTGGTAGTCAGTGTTCAAAAGCCGTCTGTGGGTGTGGTGAGTGCAGGGGTTGTTCTGAGGGCTTTAATAGGCTTCCCATTCCCAACATCATAGCCTTCTGTGCCAGGGAGGCACCTTCCACAGTCCCCTCGGTAACATCAAGAGTCAAACACAGGTAGTTTCTTCACCAGCCTTACCTGAGTTTTGTGGCCATAACACTGCCTGGAAGCTACTTCTTCCCACCTCCCAAGTTCTTAATTCCAACCCCTTCTTTAAGAGTTTCTGCCTGTGGCCGTGACCCTTCTCTCAGCTTCTGGTCCATTCTCTGTGCTTCTTGCCAGTCAGTTATTGCTACACTGAAATGATTACTCTGTGTATCTCCCTTCCAAATTAGACTGCCATCTCTGTTTCTGAGAAAGTATCTCATTTGTGCCACCCCCAGTGAATTGGAGGTATAGTCACAGTTTGTACCCGCCTCATCTACCCAGTGAACTGGAGGTTCAGTCACACCAACTGCACATTCTAAGTGTGATATGAACTGATATCTGTCCTCCCCAAAGTTTGATAGCATGTCCTCCTAATTCCCAAATAGAGAAATTTGGATGAATGAGACGTTGTTCTCCAGACAATGTATGGGAAAGACCTGATAGGACAAAAGCATTCATCTTCACCAAAGCACACTCTACAGATCACGCATCCACGTCTCCACCAAAGCACGCTCTACAGAACACGCATCCACATCTCCACAAAAGCATACTCTACAGAACACGTATCCATGTCTTCACTAAAGCACGCTCTACAGAACACGCATCCACATCTCCACCAAAGCACGCTCTACAGAACACGCATCCACGTCTTCACTAAAGCACACTCTACAGAACACATATCCATGTCTTCACTAAAGCACGCTCTACAGAACACGCATCCACATCTCCACCAAAGCACGCTCTACAGAACACGTATCCACGTCTTCACTAAAGCACGCTCTACAGAACACGCATCCACATCTCCACCAAAGCACGCTCTACAGAACATGCATCCACAACTCCACCAAAGCACGCTCTACAGAACACGCATCCACATCTTCACTAAAGCACGCTCTACAGAACACGTATCCATGTCTTCACTAAAGCACGCTCTACAGAACATGCATCCACATCTCCACCAAAGCACGCTCTATAGAACACGCATCCACGTCTTCACTAAAGCACGCTCTACAGAACACGCATCCACATCTCCACCAAAGCACGCTCTACAGAACATGCATCCACATCTCCACCAAAGCACGCTCTATAGAAATGCATCATGCTCACACAACGATGCCATGATCCTGTGTGTTTGCAAATGCCTCATCCCAGCCAAACACATAGAGCTTCACAAAGTGATTGGGTTTAAAATACTCTGGGAAGTCAAATAGTAAATAAATTTGTTTGACTTTAATTTAGAAACACTAATTAAATTAGTGCTTCTAAGTTGATTTGGCCAGTGAACCCTTACTGTGGGCATGGAAGGGTATTCATTGCCCATGGACAGTGGTCTGAGAAAGTATTGTGGGAAACCCTAGCTGATTTACCAGTCATCCAATAGAGCCATTCCTCTGCATGCTGGGAAGGTCAGATCCTTCAGGAAAGACCATCTGAGTCCTGTTATTCAGTTCACTGATTATTTTTCATGAAGATTGTTTCTGAAATAGACTTATGGATTTGGTTATGGACATATAAAAATAATGGTTACTCTAAAGATAACAAATTCAAACTCAGAAAAAAAAACATTAAGTTGCATGGCACTTCCCTATTATGTGTGGTAGGGATTGAGCCAGGGTCTCACACACAATAGGGAAGTGCCATGTAACTATCCTACATCTCAAGCTGGAAAAGGACTGTATCCTTGTGTAAGTGCATGTGCCTGTGATTGTGTGTGAGTGGGTGTTTTATGTACATGTTCTTGTGGTGCGTGTTTGGGTATGCACACACATGCACACATGGATGTGGAAGCCCATAGGTAGTTCCCCCAGTCACTCTCTCTGTCATTTTCTGAGACACGAACTTTCTCTTACCCTGGATCTCACCCACCCATCTTGGCTAGTCTGCCAGTGAGTCTCAGAGGCCCCCCTGGCTTCCCTGGCCCAGCGCTGAGAAGACCACACAGCTGAGCCAGGCTTTTCATGACTGTGGTTACGATTACGATCACGTGAAGGCTGGAGATCTGAACTCAGACCCTCATGTGGCATGACAAGAATTTGACCAGCCACCTCCTCTCCAGACCTCCAAATAACTATGTTCTTAAGAAGCTCGTCACTAATATTCATAAGACATCAGGAAACATTCCCATTCTGAGAGCACTGTTGTTGCACAGATGCTCCCATGAAAATCTCCCCGACGCTTCATAAAACCATGTTCTGTGTGATGCGCTGTGCTTGGGGACCTGGAGCAAACACAGGAATACATGCAAATGCATGTCTGTGCTAATGAGATGTTAGCTCTCACCGTTAAAAAACACACAGAGGGCGCTGAAGTTGACATTTCCAACCATGTTGTGTCAGCTTTTATTTCAAGTAAGCAGCTTCTGTTGAAGCCATCCTTGGTATACAATGCTTCCTGTAGTAGAGCTTTTTCCATGGAAGAGAGAAGTTTTCAGTTTTGTCATAGTAGGATACTGGAACCAAGAAATGAGTTACCATTAACAGATTTACTGGTGACCTATTATTATTGACAAGATTCTGTATGACATCAGGAGGAGAACAGAGTATTTAATTTGCTGTGTATCCATATGAAGCTAAATGTTGCATGAGATTGATATCCTTGTGGTGGTTTGAAAGAAAATGGACTCCAAAGGAAATGACACTATTAGGAGATATGGCCTTGTTGGAGGAAGTGTGTCACTGTAGGAGCGGCCTTTGAGGTCTCTTATGCTCAAGATACCACCCGCTGCCACAGACCCTTCCCTGTTGCCTACAAGATGTAGCCAGCACCAAGTCTGCTTGCAAGTTTCCATGCTCCCCATCATGATGATAACAGAC
Organism: Microtus pennsylvanicus; assembly: GCF_037038515.1. NCBI lineage: Eukaryota > Metazoa > Chordata > Mammalia > Rodentia > Cricetidae > Microtus > Microtus pennsylvanicus. The sequence continues at coordinate 2,663,932 of NC_134590.1, read as the reverse complement.
TGAACCTTTGGAACTATGAGCGAGCCACCCCAATTAAATGTTTTCCTTATAAGAGTTGCTATGGTCATGGTGTCTCTTCACAGCAATTAAAAACCCTAAGATAATCCTTCAGAATTATATAATATAACCCAATTATACATATTAATATATTTTATATAATTAATACCCTTGAGAATTTTGGTACTACTTTGGCTTGATTATTCTATAGAGACTTTTATTCTGAGATAGGTTTTACTGTATAGTCTTGGCTGGTCTGGAACTCACTATATATCCCAAGCTAGCCCCAAACTTGAAGTCATCCCCTGTCTTTGTCTTCCAAATGTTAGTATTACAGGCATGTGCCACAGTACTTAGCTCTTAGTCAAATCAAAGAGTGAAGTGGCAATGCCATTATATTTCTGCCATTAGTGAAAGGGGGACATTTTCAACATGTTTTGTAGTCATTGCTGTATAATTACCATATAATTTTTATATAAAATTGTTCAAAATAATTCAAAGAGTGTAGATCTGAAATTTAACAAAATAAACAAAAATAACAAAATGAAATTTAATTTAGAGGTTGTGTACGTGTATACTATACTTATATACCCATAAAGTTCTCTTATTTGTGGACACAATTTTCTATTTTGAGAATTGAAATATTTATAAAAATAACTGAAAGTTTAAAGTGTATTCTTCTACATGTGGAAAGGCAGTGCGCTGAGCCTGGCAGCATGCTGTCTCGTCCGTGTGCGTTGGCTTTGACTGGGTTTTAAATACGGTGACAGGGCGATAACTGTGCTAATCAACAGTCGCTGTCTACACTAAACACAGTCGCATCGGAGCTTCATGAGCTCCATTACAAGTCCTGCTCAGAAGTGAGCAGAGTGGAGCTTCTCGGGCCACGAGGGTTAGGGGCGAGTGAGTGTGTGCATGTATGAGTGTGTGCATGTGTGCATGTGTGAGTGTGTGCATGTGTGAATGTGTGCATGTGTGAGTGTGTGCATGTGTGAGTGTGTGCATGTGTGTGTGTGCATGTGTGAGTGTGTGCATGTGTGAGTGTGTGCATGTGTGAGTGTGTGCATGTGTGAGTGTGTGCATGTGTGAGTGTGCATGTGTGAGTGTGTGCATGTGTGAGTGTGTGCATGTGTGAGTGTGCATGTGAGTGTGTGCATGTGTGTGTGTGCATGTGTGAGTGTGTGCATGTGTGAGTGGGTGCATGTGTGAGTGGGTGCATGTGTGAGTGTGTGCATGTGTGTGTGCATGTGTGTGTGCATGTGTGTGTGTGTGCATGGGTGAGTGTGTGCATGTGTGAGTGTGTGCATGTGTGAATGTGTGTGCATGTGTGAGTGTGCATGTGTGTGTGTGCATGTGTGAGTGTGTGCATGTGTGAGTGGGTGCATGTGTGAGTGTGTGCATGTGTGAGTGTGTGCATGTGTGAGTGTGTGCATGTGTGAGTGTGTGCATGTGTGAGTGTGTGCATGTGTGAGTGTGTGCATGTGTGAGTGTGTGCATGTGTGCCAACTGCTCTGTGTTACACTCATTTTCTAATTCTGCAACCATTTCCTAGAGTTATTTTTAAATGTTTTTTAATTTGATGTATACGGGTATTTGTCTGCATGTATGTATGTGCTGTGTTCCGTGTCCTTGAGCCCGCAGAAGTCACAAGCGGGTTTCAGTTTCCCTGGAGACAGTTGTGAGTTGCCATGTGGATGCTGGGACATGAACCCAGATCCTCTGCTCTTAACTTCCGAGCCCTCTCTCCATCCCGTGTCCTAGAATTCTTGACAAGGCCTTTGTGAATACAAAGGAGTCAAACAGCATTTCCAATTGTCTCTGCTCCTGAAGGAGATTGGGACATTTGCTACAGCCTTGTTTCCATTTTGCTAAACTCGCTGCTTGCTTCCTTGTGAGTGCAGATTTAGCTTGTGGCCGGAGCCTCATTCGTCTTGAGACGTGCAATAAACTTTGGTGAAATGTAGAAATGAGCTTTTTCTGTGTTGACTGTTGCATTCCTTCATGAGACATTGTCTCCGCAAACAGGGGAAGGATTCTGCTACCTTTATCTTTCAGTTAGCTCCCAGTGTGTGTTTCTCTGAACTAACCTTAAAAGTCACATGTCTATCTCTACCTGCCCTCCCAGAATACCTCCCTCGCTGTCAATGATTGTGACTTTCTCAACTTCCTCTTCTGTCATCGAATGCAGCCCGACCCTGAGGATGACAGTGAACAGCTTTGGGTGATGAAAGAAAGAGGCGAAACCCATGATTGTGTGTGGCAGGCAGACACACATTTCCTATGAAGAAGAACATCCCAGCGTCTCCAGTGTGTTAAGAAAGAACCCACTGCACTCTATAATAAAAACAAAAGCCTTATGCATGTGAGTGCTGGGTCTAAGCAGGCTCAGTTGGATGAGGCAGACCTGAGAAAGTTCCCTGGAGGAAGTGTCAGTCAAACAGGGCCTGTAAGGATGAGCAAACGTTCAACAAGCAAAAATGGTGCAAAGGTATTGAAACTGAAAAATGTATAGATTGTGTGTGTGTGTGTGTGTGTGTGTGTGTGTGTGTGTGTGTAGCATTTGCAGCTGGGAGAGAGAGAAGCAGTGAAGAGGACATTGTTATGGCTAGATTGTACCAGGATTGCAGGAGAGGTGAGCTCAGATGCAAAACAAGAAAGAAAGATGGAGGCACCATTGTTAAAGGTTGTAAATGCCAGTGGGCTGAAGGAAAGATGGAAGTTTCTCTGCCATCCACAGCTTTCAGGAAAAATTCTAACATTTATAGGTTACAAATGTGTCTCACTGTAAACTGGAGTGCTGGTTGTATCCCTGTAAAATTGCTTTCAGGGTGCACAACAGTTCGCTGCTATCACTGGCCTGATAGACGACTGTTTGGTGTTTGTGGAGAAGACCCTTGAGGAGAGAGAAGAAATTGAAGTGGGGAATGCCAAGGGGCTGAGCATGTCCAACTCCATCCTTATAGATGGGATCCCAGAGAAAACTCACAGATAATCTGGAATCCCTCCCTGATGAAGAGATTTTATTCTGAAAACGAAGTCAGATGCTTTCCCAGGGCAGAACCCGTAAAGCCTGCAGGTAAGCCATAGGTGTGGGTCCACACCTGAGAAGACAGTGAGGGAGAGGAAGGGTCAGCCTTCTAGAAGCTCAGTAGGGCCACCAAGGAAAGCAAGACCAAAGAGAGGAGCAGGTGGCCACCCTAGCGCAATCCCACTGATGGGGCAATGTTGGAGTAAGGGGACAGTTTGTAGGAGGAGGCTGCTAGTTTGTTCTGGGCCGCTGAGCCACAAAATAACCACACAGAAACTGTATTAAATAAATTCTTCTTGGCCTATGAGCTCTAACTTCTTATTGGCTAGCTCTTACATCCTAATTTAACCCATTTCTAGTAATCTGTGTAATGCCATGTGGCTGTGACTTAAGGGCTAAAGTTCCAGTGTCTGTTTCCAGATGGCTTCTCTCTGACTTCTCCTTCTTTCTCCCAGCATTCTGTTTAGTTTTCCCCACCTACCTCTATTCCCTGTGCAGACCAAAGACAGTTTCTTTATTAACCAATGGTATTCACAGAATACAGAGAGGAATCCCACATCAGGGTGGCCTGACTCTGACTATCTCCCATGGAGCCTGCTCAACAAGGACTCCCTTCTAGGGAAAGAAGAGCTCAGACAAAATAGAGGTCTGTCATGAGGACACAGTGCAGAAGCCTTTTCTCCCAGATAGGGTGTAGCTGTGTCTGTAAAGATAGGGTAAGGGTGGAATGTTGACATGACAGAGAACACAGTTTCTTTCCCTTTTTTTTTTCTTTTTTTCTTTTGGTTTTTCAGGGCAGGGTTTCTCTGTAGCTTTGGAGCCTGTCCTGGAACTAGCTCTTATAGACCAGGCTGACCTCAAACTCATAGAGATCCGCCTGTCTCTGCCTTCTGAATGCTGGGTTTAAAGGTGTGCATCACCACCGCACAGCTAGGAAGACAGTTTCCAAAGAAAACAAATCTTTCTCTCTCCCCCTTTCCCTTCTTCCCTCTCTGAAACTCAAAATATCCTAAACTGAAAGAGCAATAGAAGTCTCTGGCCCTCTTCCCCCTCTCTGTGACAGTCCCAGCCCTCAGCTAACCAGAGGAGAGATGCTTTGGTTTAAAAGAAGTCTTCATTCAGGTTGGACTTACATGATTATATGATATGAAAGTTATCTCTAATGCTCCCAAGCACTGGATAATAATTGGATTTGCCCGAAACATCAAGGGTGGGGCCAATGATGGAGGAAAAAGCTGTTTCCTAAGGGTTCAAGTCCATTTAACAGACAATAGGCCCTCTCAGGGATCAGTAGGGTTTTTTTCTTCTGCTGGTGAGATATGGTCAGTAGATGGTTTTTGAGGGAAGAAAATCTCACAGACTGTGCTCTGGAGAGCTCCCTTTTGACTGTGAGGGTATGTGAAATAATAGCCAGCACCTTCTATTGCTGCGGTCTTGGTTTCCTGACATGTCCCACATAGTGAAAGTGGGGTGACATTGTAAATAGTACCTATCATTTCCCCTCCAGACTGATCCCCAGTGCAGAGTAGGAGGAATAGCCTTTATGAAACCGTCACAGATACCCAGAAAGAAAAAAAACATGTTAAACCTGCCTACTGACCTTTAATGGGCTCATGAGCCTATCTGTTCTAAGATGTGGAAATCCTGCCTTTCAGACATTAGTGTCTCCTTTATAATCGTTTGCACGTGTATCCGGGAAGGACTTTGTACTTGAAAGTATCTCTGGAGAGGAGGGATTAGCTGACACTCGCTGACAAAAACCAGGTGAATCCACAGATTTACCTCCAGAGCTCTTGCCTTTACACTGGGTTCCTGGGTGTAGCCGTGTAAGGCAGATAACGAGTCGGTTCTTCCGTCCTGTTCACCTATGAAGACGTGAAAATGCGGCTCAGACAATGCCATTGGGAATCTGATATATTTAGATGGTCACAAGCTGAACTTCGCTCGTCACCGCTGTAGAGAGGTGAGGAAAGGCTTTTTTAAAAACTGCTTTTAAGATACAAGGTGTAGAGAGTCAGGATCACCCCTATAACTTGCTAAGGCTGATTCTAACAATACACCCTGCCACTTTCAATCTGTCCGACTCTTATGCAACCAGACCCTCCCTGGCTCTAGAGCTGGGTCAAGACTCAAAAACTTTCTTCCAACCTGTTGGCCGACTCTTCCCAAGCCCTCGAGGCCCATCACCGCTAGGCTTCTCTCTCCAAACCAATCAACAGCTATGTTGGCCTGATTGATTAGGTCCAACTCTCAGTGGTCCCCCTCCACTCCCTTCCCCTCCCCTCCCTTTCCATCTCCTCTCATGTCTATTCCCTCTTCTACTCCCTCCTTTCTCTTTCCTCCCAGTCTCTTTTTTTTCAAACCATTCTCTCTTCTTTACTTTTTTTCCCCATTGCTCTTCTTTTGGTCAAACTGCAGAATCTCCTCTTTTCATATTGCAATACCAATGCCAAAACAGAAAGTCTTTCTGAATGACATATACGCTCAAATAGAATCGTTCTAAATAGCACAATCCAGGCAGGCACTGACTATGGTGATGTAGATGCAGCATCTTTGGAGACCACACTGCCTTCATAGCCACCCATGGATGTTCAACTACAGCAGTAGTCCCTGCGCTTCAAAACAGAGTTAGCTGGAAAGCCAGGGTTGGCAGGTTGCCCTACCACTTGTAATATTTTCTCTACATCACAGCAGAAGCATGGCTGCCTCAAGAGGCCAGGGTGAGCTGGCCCTGGTTTTTTGTCGCTTGCTTTATTTCTCATCAGGAATCTGCATGGTTTCAAGAAAGAATTAAAAGAAGCCAGACAAGAAGACAGAGCTAGGAATTAGCAGGGATCACAGCGGAGGCCAGAACGGGAGCCACTGGACAATAGTCCTACATGCCAGATGAACCTCTGCTTTAACTTGGCCGGAGCTCCTTGCCTGATAAGCAGTACCATCAGTGACTTACTACCTGTGAGGGACAGCGCAGACAGCTCAGCTGACAACCCAGACTCGGGTTTGATGCAGAACCTCGTCGGGTCACATTCAGTCTGTCCTGAAACAGCCTGGCAGGGGTGGGCCACCTGTCATGCCCCTCACAATTTCCCAACTGATTTAAACAATGAATCATACCACAAGTCTGACTCTGCTCCCTGAGCAGTGTGTTATGAAGACAAATAGATTGGACTCTTATATGGTGCTCAGAGCCCAGCACATAAACAGAGGGCCTCGGTTCTCCTCGTTCTAGTGTTAGATAAAACAGCAGCCAGAAAGCAGTGGCACTTCCTGTGGCTACGACCTCCAATTCTGCACGACAGCTGCTTAGCTGGGGGACTGCAGGACACTGAGGGCCTGACAGGGTCTTGACTGTTGTCACCTAAGAGCATTTCTATAAAGCGATACACGAAAGATTCAACAGACTCTGACACTTTAATGTATCTACCCTCTAAGCAAAATGAAAGCCAGCACCACAGTGTGGCTGCGGAGTCTGGTGATGTTATGTGTCCCTGACATCCAGGGAACAAGCCTTAATGAACAGTTGGCGCCTTAGACTAACACCACCCTCCTCCCACCTTTGGCTAACACCACCTCCCCGCTGCACTCTGCTGCTGTCTCATTGCTAATGAGCATGGCTTTCTTCTTCTCTGCATACTGGTCTTTTGGTGTTATCAAAGCACCTACTGTGTGCTGGGCGCTGCTCCCTGGTGGTGGGGAATGAGTGAGAGGAGCTCAGCCCTCCTCACATGCCTGTGTTTGTAGAAAACAGGCACAAGACAGCAGCTTCATCAGTGACTCCTTCTGCGAACCATGGTGGGAAGCAGATCTTGTGGGAAAGGGCGACATTAGAATGGACAAGGGGCAGGAGCTTTGACTGTCTTTCCCACTACACCAGTGGTGCCTCGAGCTGGTAACTGCGAACCAGTGAATAAATAGCTGTTGGATAAGTGAATAAAAGATCAGACAGAAGGGTCCACAGATGTCAGACTGTGGACGAAAGGGTCTGGGGTGTCCTACGGGTAAAGTGCTTGCTGTGCAAGCGTGAGAACCTCAGTCTGACCCCCAGAACCCACATTTTAAATACAGAGCTCTGTACAGTGTGTGAACCCATAATCCTAGTGTTAAAAGGCCAAGGTAGGAGGGTCCCCGGGGTTCTCTGTCCAGACTGCCTAGCTGAATTGGTGGGCTCCAGCGTTGGTCAGAGTCCCTGCCTCAAAGAGATTAGGTGACAACTATTAGGGAAGGCAGACAAACACACACACAACACACACACACACACACACACACACACACACACACACACACACGGAGAGAGAGAGAGAGAGAGAGAGAGAGAGAGAGAGAGAGAGAGAGAGAGAGAGAGAGAGAGAGAGAGCAGGGCCATGAAGGGAGTGTTCGAGAAATAACTGTAAGACAGCTGTGAGGCTGGCGTGACTTCAGCCTGGTAACAGACAAGGGGAGGAGGCAGTGAAGGAGAGGGGAGCGGGGTTAGACCATACTTCTCATACACCGACATCAGCATGCATACAGCTCAGCAGCAACATGCCTTGCTCACCCGCCAAGGCATAGCACAGCTCATCTGACAACAGGAAGCAGACATCTACTGTCCTCTCAGGAAGGCCACCTCTGCACGTGGCTACGCGGAGCTCTCCTCTGTAGAGCAGCTTGAGCCACTGAGATGTCTCCGCACACTGGGGTCTTGCACAAGCTCCAGCTTCTGCTTGGTCCCGCCTCTGCCTGCAGCGCTCTGCCTCGGCACCACCACTTGGGGTGCCCTGCCTGAATCCCCAACCTGTCTCGCCCACCTCTGAGAGCCTCTCCCTGTGCCAGTTTCTCTTCCTCATCCCAACTTGCCTTTGCCCCATTGTGTAAAGAGAGCATGAACCCCCACCCCTTCTGTGGGATCCTCACCTTTGCATACAGCACAAACTCAGCTTGGATCAGTGACCCCAGGTTTGGAGGACTAGAGGTAGCATGTTCAGAAGCAGCATCTCAGGCCTTGACGTTGACGTTTCAATGACGTTTTCTAGAATCAGGCAGATAGGGCTGGCTTTCTTCCTCGCAGGGGTAGCAGTGACATCAGGTACATTGTTCACCATTATTGTCTGTTTGTACCCAGGGGTGGAGGGGACACATCACCATACTGAACACACTTAATAGCCTGCAAAGAGAGATGGGCCCAAACTCCTTAATATGCCTATTATATCTCAAAATACCAATTCTGAGACATGTAGAGTTTTCCCTTATCTAGGGTCCCTCTAGGAATTCAGTTGTATTTCCTGCTTTGGAGTAAATCTGAAAAAGCTAACGCATGTGAAGGAAGGGATCTTTGAGACAAGGTCAACCCCGGACAGAAGACGCAATGGCAACTTTAGCATTGCTTATAAGGATATAACAGTTTTTAATTAAATATTTCACATCGAGAGTAGGTCTTGGGGGAGTGGTGCACATGTGTGTTTTCTCCTCTGGCATCAATGCGACCGTTGAGGGGCCATCCCATCTCGTTTCCCTTGGAGAGACCGGACAATGGTCTGTGTTCCTCCAGCTGGCTTATTTTCCGAGCATTAATGAACAATTAGCCAACACTGGCACCCTTTCAGTCTGTAATCCTGCGGTAGGATTGCTAATCTCTACCACTGGCAGCTAACGATGAAGGGCTCTGAAGTTTGGCTTCTCATCCGAGCCCAGCCCATTCTTAACACTTGCATAAGCATGCCTTCTGAGGACGGGAGCCCCCTACCGCTGTGCAGGCCGGGAACAAAAGCCCAGAGACATTTCTGAAGCGCCTCTGTTCAATCACACTTCTATGCTTGTGTTTGCCTTCCTCCTACAACAAACACCAGTGATCAGCAAAGGGCTCCGGGGGTCACGGAGGGCTCTGTGTTTCAATACTCATAAGAATGTATTCAGAGGGCATTATGCAACCCCCATGTGCACCGGCAGACACCCTAAAGTGGGGAGGGAAATGTGGGCTAAATAGAATCAAACAGTATTTCTCCGCGAGTCAGCTTTGATTTAGTGCTGAATAACACTGTGTTTGAGACCACATTGTCATTAAAAATGTATATGGGAGAGGCAGATTTATCTAGAAACCCACACAGGAAAGGTCTTCGGTTCTCTGAATTTAATGGACCTTATATTCAATTGTCTCTCTCTAGTGGGGCAGAAAGCAATCCACTGTTTCATTAGAACTCCTTTGTAGGGTCAAGATTTGAAGAAAATGTGAGGTCAGGCCAGAAATGCGGGAAGCCCAACTGTAGAGCGAGCAATCCGACTCCAGGACAATAGCCCCGGGTCGTGATACCGTTCGTCTGAAACTGCTTTTGGACTTGTGATGCTTCCAGAGAAACTTACTGTGCAGGGGAACTTGAAGCGAAGACTGGTCTCTGAGACTGACTTGTGGGAGGAGGTTTTGGATGACAGACTTCAGGAGTCAGGGTGGAAGGAAGAAGTGGGGTCAGAAGCAGCCCAGACTGTGCATCAAGCAACTAAGAAAAGCTGAACAACAGCTCACCTGGAGCCGAACTCAAAACTTGCTAGTTTCTGCAGTTTGCGGCACTCAGAAAGTTGCTAAGGTGTTACGAGGTATCAACATACTAAAAGCAGCAAAAGTACCAGGACGATGGGGACAGGACATGGCCCCTAAGATCTGTGACTCGTGTGCACATCTAGGATCAGATGGAGGTGTAAGGTGGCAAGGGGAAAGCAGGCATGGCTCTGGCACAGCCTTCCAGACATCCTAATGCCCACTCCCCATGTTGCTTTGCATGTGGGAAACTTGAATATCTCATTCTTTAAAAAAAAATAATAAAAGACTTCATATAAAAATCTTATTTGATAAAACACAAATAGCAAAAGGCAAGCTATTCTGCAACACTTAGAGGAAATGATTTTTCCCTCGGTCATCTCACTGTTTAATTCACTCATCAGAATGCTGAGGCGTGGCTTCCTTTTCTGCCTGACATGCAGAGCCGCCGGCCCTGCACAGTGTAGGGAGTGGACAGAGCCTCTGACTGAAGCCTGGAAGCCCAGTCCCTTTTCACACTCAGCCACTGACCCCTCCTGTGATCCCTTACACTCACTTAACCTCTCTGCCCCTGCGCTTCCTATTCATGCCGCCAAGACAAAGCTACCTGCCCCCTCCCCACCTCTGGAATTGAGAGGTTGAATGAGCAAGGTCTGCAAAGCATTTGAGAAGCCATTGGTTGATGTGAGGCTCAACCCTTGGAAAGCCTGGGGCGGGAAAAAAATCCTGTGATAGTCCAGTAAAAAATAAAGATAAATCTATCTATAAGGCAGGGAAGTCCAGAGGTCAGCGACCTTTGCCACTGAAAATTTTGTAGTCATGAGACTTGAAAGCAGGTCTTGATGACAGAATATTTACTTTCTCTCTCTCTCTCTCTCTAGGAATCATTGAGTAATTTATTTCATTTAAGTAGTTGTTTGAACAAGAGTGGTAAAGCTTGTTGTTTACCAATGCCCAGTTTGAAAAAATAATAAAAGATCATCAGGTTTCACTCTCACAAAAATATGGTTTTCAGTGCCTCGTGAGTTAAACCACACTCACAGAAAACAGTCTTTATCTTCTCGCATTCTCCCCTCTATTTAAGGCCTACCAGTTTCTCCACATTTTGATTCAAGTCTCAGCCATCCCTCCCATGAAGGAGTCCTCAAGATCCTGAATGTTTGCAGAAGTTAGTTTCATGAGCCATACCCCAACACCATCTCCTGTGTGTTTGTGTGCATGTGTGTACATTGAGTATAGTGTATATGGATGTGTGTACCATGTGTTTATGGAGGCCAGAACCCTGTCTGTAACTTCCCGTCGTATCCCTCTGAGACAGGGCCTCTCTGAACCTGGGGCTAGGCTGGTAACCAGCAAGCACAGGAGATTCTCCTGCCTTTCCTCCGCAGTCCCAGAGTTAACGGGGTCCATGCTGGGCTGTTTCACATGGGTGCTAGAATCCACACCATGTCCCAAGGCTTGCAAAGCCAGTGCTCTTACCCACCGAGTCACCTCTGCATCACCCTCCAGCCAAGTAGACAAGTTCTTGCAGAGTTCATTCTAGAACTTTCTCTAAAATTGTAAAGCTGCAGTCCACCACTGAGCCATCTCTGTATTTGCTGAGTCTGGTGACACCGTGTCTGGAACATAGGAAACACTCAATAACCAACTATTGAACTTAACGTAAGGATTCGCCAAATAATAAGTTACTCGATAAACCATAAATCTACTGATTTTTTTAATCATTATTTTTTATGTGTATGGGTGTTTTGCTTGCTTCTATGTCTATGTACCATGTGCTTGCCTGATTCCTGTAGAGGCCAGAAGAGGGCATCGGATCCCCTAGAACTGGAGTTAGACAGTTGTGAAACACCATGTGGGTAGTGGGGATTAAACCTAGGTCCTCTGCAAGAGCAGCAGGTTGTCCTAACCACTGAGCCATCTCGCCGGTCCCTCAGCTGATTTTTGAGTGTTCATATGTGCCAAAAACTGTGATAGGACTTCTCTTAATATAGACACATGCATACATATACATGTAATACAGACACACATACATACACACACATGTAACAGACACCTGTATACGTACACACATGTACAAAATACATGTAAAGTATTTGTACTTTCTAGGAATGTTCAACCCAGTGGGGAAGGCAAATCTACTGTACCCAAGCCATGTAAGTGCCAACCTGTCCCTTGTTGATATGACAGAAATAGAAATTTAGAGAGGAGGAGATTAGGAAGCATCCTCTTTCACCGCAGCCTTCCTCTCATTCCATTCACCCAGTTTCACAGGTCCTACCCAAACTCCACATAGCTGAACGATGGAGCCCACACACCTAGGCATTACCACATCAGGAGAGTACAATTACCTTCTAAGAAGAAAGAGACAGAGAGTATATCCAGGACCGCACTTAGGGAAGGCTACCAAACTTATGGGACAACCTTGAAGAGAGTGGATGAGCCTCAGGCCATTCTGTGTGAACTTGGACCCCCTCCATTTTATCCTAGGATTTATCCTTGTCCCTGTTTGTCACTGACTTGGCTAACCTGCCCAGCAATCCCATAAATGGGAGTTTTCCGGCTTGGAGGCAAGTAAAGTACATGTGCTTATTATTAACGAAGGTGTTAGCGGCCTTAGGGAGTGCGGGTGGTACACCGCCCAGCCAGGAAAGGTCAGCAAAAGCCCCTTTAACAAGAAAGAATGTGAGCGGGACTGATAAAGTCAACAGGAATGGGACTTGAGAGTGGGGGGAACAGCGTTCCCAGAGTCACAGAGGAGGGGGAGAGACCATGTGTAGGCACACGGAAGAGGCAGCGTATCTGAATGTGGAAGAAGAGTAAGGAGCTTGAGTGTTGAGAGAACTCACTCATTGCCAGGGTAACAGCGAACCAACGGAAGCCTCCCAGAGAGGTGCCCTGACTGTCTATGCCAAAAAAAACCTAAGAAGTGAACCTCCAAGCCAGCACCTTCCTGAAGCTGACTATTCAGAGTAGGCGTGTGCTCCACCTCCAAGTGCTGCCTTTAAACGTCGTTCCCTCTGCCCACCTTCCCTTCAGAGGAGACCTTCGCTGCCTGTGTTCTGGTGGCTCTGGAATGTTCTCACTCTGTCTTGGCTGTGTCATGTCATCAAGCTAAAAATAGACGCTAATTAGCAAGGTTATTTCTAACTTACGTTGTTAGAAGAGAGGGAACAGTGATGAATACAGAGTATGAAATTACCCAAGGACAGAACCAAATGCCAGCTCAAAAGTCCCACCTTACCAGTGTTCGAGGCACTAAATAGCGTCTATTTTTCTAAACCAGGCGGTCATTATCCAAATTCCCTCTCCCGGATGTGATAATATAGTGAGATCAGGCATGCCCCAACAGAACACGAGCTGGCTCTCGGCGCCTAGATGCTACTCGGAGGGTAGAGATGAGGAAAATATCTCACTCACCAACAGATTACATGGTTCACTGGCTGGCTGAATAACTTTAAGACAGTTTGCTGGTGTCTATTTACACATATTCCGCAGAAATATATTAACAGCTGAGAAACAGCTGTAAAAATTACATACTGAGGTGCATAGCCAGGAGCGAAGCCCACTCCACGTATGTCTCTGTAAGAGAAGACAAAAGCCTTAAATGACAAAGGAAATGGAAAATACGCATAGGTGCACCTAGATGTCACGCAGCAACACAGCAGGCCAAGAAAACATGTCACAGAATCTCCCAGAAACCCTTTTCATTTCTCTGGGACATGGCTTTAGCATATATGTTTTATAGCATTAGTGGTAACATACGTGTTTATATTCTAAAATACCTTACTGGGCAATTGAATTCTTTATGTAAAAGCCTCTGTTCATATTTATTCACTTTAGAAATAATGAAAATTTTTCAACTTACATTCTTTCTTAATAAAATGTTTATTTTTCCACTCAATTTTTAATCCCCTCTCCCAATCACACGTATTTCTCAAAAATACATTAACAAATTACCACAATGACATTGTTCTTGTTTTTTATGTGGGAGCCTAGGCAGTTTGGATGCTCAACTTACTAGACCTGGATGGAGGTGGGGGTTCCTTGGACTTCCCACAGGACAGGGAACCCTGATTGCTTTTCGGGCTGGGGGGAGACTTAATTGGGGGAGGGGGAGGGAAATGGGAGGCGGTGGCGGGGAAGAGACAGAAATCTTTAATAAATAAATAAATTAAAAAAAATAAAAAATAAAAAAAAATTAAAAGAAGAATTGAGGAAAATTTTTCTTCAGATAAATGTTGGCCATGGCTACGTAAGATTACAGACTGAACGTGTGTAGGAAAATGGACAGGTGGACAGCCTGGGCCTTGCGCTGCCCTCGCGTTCACCGCAGCAGTGGCTCCACTTGTAAGCATGCCGGAACGCCCTGCAGACTCTACTTCTCTCAAGGATGCCACTGTCCTCCTCCTAGACTCCATCTTCCTAGCCCTTCTCTCTCCCCAGGCTGCCTGCCTAGCCCATGGAATGCTGGGGCCCTCCTAGGGTTAGTCCTGAACCCCTGGGGTCTACTTTTCCCACCAACCTTCTCAGATCCCAGTTTCAGCTGTGGAGCCTGAGTCCTGAACGTAAGTCTTGTTTAGCTTGCAGATCACTTACAAACACTTCACATTTGACGGTACCACTCCATCTCCCCCCCCCCCCCGTTATGACACCCAGGACCCTCTCGCCGAGCCCCTCCTCTGAACATGGGCCCTCTTTCAGTTTCCGGTGCCGGAACCACCACGCCCACCCTCCCCCTCGGATAGCCAGGGGACTCTATCCAGGGGCTGTGATCCACAGTCTTCCCCAGTGGATCCCACACTCTTCTATTTTCGTTCTTTTGCCACAACCCTCTTCTGACCGTCTCCGCGACTCTGCCCCTGAGGTTATCTCACTGGATTTCTGCGGCAACGTCACGACTCACTCACCCGTCTTCTCCCCAGGACCACACGTTCACAGGAGTATGGTAAAACACACTGTCCTACCATACAGACGCCCCTTCATCTGTGACCTGAAATTCTTCAGAGAGCCACCCGCCTTTGAAACACTACAGTCTTGCTTGTTCTTCCTCCCGCTTCCTTCCCAGCCTTGACTCAGCCCCTTCTGCCCAGCTGCAATCCTCCAGCCAAGCCCTCTGTCTTGCTCCCAGCCGAGATGCTCTCCCCACTCTTGGATGCCTTTCACACTTTGCTCTTTCTTCCTAGAATCTGGTCCCCGTCCTGCCTGTTTAGTTTCCTTGTTTCTACTTTGCTTTTAGATAATAACCTCAAAACTCCATGGGTCATGTTCCCTGAGCCCTGCATTCCTATACAAAACTCCATGGGTCATGTTCCCTGAGCCCTGCATTCCTATACAAATCCTATTCCACGTCATTTCAGGCTGTGTCAGAGATTGGAATATTTCCAGGATCCTGAGATATTTTCAAGAGTCTTTGTGCATTTAGGTTAACATCAACCGTGGGCCTGCTGTAATCATCTTTATTAGATTGAGGTATGTTCTTTCTATCCCTAATCTCTCCAAGGGTTGCATTCACGAAGGGGTGTTGGATTTTCTGAGGCCTTTTCTGTACCTGACGAGATGATCACGTGGTTTCTGTCTTTCAGTCTGTTTATGTGGTGGATCATTGTACTGATTTACATATGCTGGGCCATCCCTGCATCTCCGGGATGAAGCCTACCTGTTTGTGGTGGAAGAGCTTTGTGATGTGTTCTTGCATTGGGTTTGCAAGTATTTTAATGAGAATTTGAGGTGGAAGAAGGAAAACTGTGATCAGGATCTACTGTATGAAAAACCGTTTTTGATACAAATAAATACATAACCATATCTTCTTTCTTTATTTTCCACCGCTCATCTCTCCTCCTGTCACCCATTATTGCATGATTCTGAGTGCGTTGATCAAAATCACCATGGTCTGCAGTTTCGTCATCGTCCTAGTCATCATCAGGTTTTCTTTGTTTCAAGGGATACAAGCAAATTGCTAGCAGCCATAAATAAAGAATTATAATTCTAGCATAATCATTTGCTGTGTCCAAACTCATATCCACCCCAACCTCATGTCCGTCTCACTTGATGCCAAGTAACAAGTATTTGGAGTTTCCACTGAAAGCCAGTGGAATTTTTACCTATAAAAAGGAATTATGTGAAGAAAATGTCTTGTCTATAAATTCAGAAATTGAAATGATTGATGTCCAAGCTTCACTGTAATGTCTTTAATGATCACTGTGTGTTGCTGGCGCCATTAGTCAAAGCCAAGTTCTCGGGCAAAGTTTGGGACCCAATTACCTTCCTCCATACTTCCACCTGCCCCAGCTGCCGTCGCTCAAACCGCCCAGGTGCTTGGCTTTGTTGCTAGAGCAACCAGCCTAATTTTAAGCATTCTTCAACATTTCCTTTGGAGTATTTCAAGTACAACATTCTATACCTGAGGAACGCCAAGCTCGTTTCTACAATTCTGATTAAGCATGAGAAAATGAAGAATCTAGTCTAGAAGGGGTCAGGAAAGAAATGGAAGTCCCGTGAGCCAACAGTGCTGCTAGCGTTTCCTCAGACCAGCGTCCATCTTCTAGGGGTGGACAACCACAGCCAGAGGGAAAGACGGACAGGAAAATTCCTGCTTCTTCCAGCTCAGCCCTCTAGCTGTCTCAGAACCCAAATGCATGGCAGGCTAGCTGTATAGTAATTCATATTTCTGTTTAGTTACACCGATTGTTTGAGAAGTGAGATTTGGAATTTCTTACTATGCGGTAAGAAACCAGAGCCTTTGCATCTGCCTGGCCTAGTAAAGTTGTGGCAGCAAGCACACTGCTACCATTAACTGATTTTGAGTTTGCTTGTATTAAGTTGTTCTGTATTTAAACACTTAACACATTTCTTAAAGACACAAGAGATATTTATTTCAACTATTAAGGCATCATACATAAAGCAGAACCCTATACAATTTACAGTTTCAGGGACATTGCCACTGTTCTCCCAATTAAAAGCAGCAGACAGCAGGAAGTATCTGCCTGTAGCTGGGAGCTCTCTGAGGAAGGGAGGAAGAGGTCAGGCTCTGTGGTGAATCCGTCAGAAAGCATGATCATCAGGCACCTGCATGGTACAGAAAACACAGAGGAACCTGGCACGTTTCTGCCTTAGGACACTCAAGGAGCTAGCAAGAGTTGGGGGTGGAATCCCTAAATAAAATAGGGCAAATGGTTAATGAGCTTTGGAGAAACTAAGGAGGAGATGTTTATAACACTAGTCCCTTATAAAGATCTGAAAATCAACATTCAGATGTTGGTTTTTGTGACTGTTTCTTGAACACCCACACAAATCAAGGATGATGGGTTTGCTGACCCCATTTTGTCCTAAAGCAAGAACTTTTGGTTCCTAGAATTAGATATGAAGTGTCTGAGATTTTTAATGTATGTTATAACTGAAAAACAAACTTGTAGGCTTCACAATATTCATCAAGTAAGTTTCCATTAATGTGAAGCCCAGTTACAGAGTTGTTTAGGAGGCTCCTTTAAAAGTACCCAGTAGCTGACATGGTGGTTTTCTGTGTGCTGGGAGTTGTGAGGATATCACACATCTGTTTCCTTACACTAGATCCACTCTGCCCACACGTTACACCCGGTAGGACTGTCCCACCTTCAGTTCTTGCTCTGGTGATTCTGTTTCTCTGCACAGTCTGCCCTGCACAGTCCTTGTTCTCACTCCCTGCTGTGCATACATGTTCACAAATTCCCTCACGTTGGGACCTTTCCACCTCCACACTCATGGCAATCTTAGTTTAGGAGAACTATCATAAAATCCTGACCCTTTTTGACATGAATTTATCACGCCAATTCAAACAGGAAATTGAATTTTAAACGTTGTGAAAAGAGAAGCAGTTAAATCCTAAACACTTCTTAGAGTCAAACTTGCAAAGTTCATTGCTAGAAAGCCACCCCACCAGGCTTTCTCTCTTGAGATTCTTCAATGTGTAATTAGGTTTGTTGGCCAAAGTTTCTGTCTCATCAGAAGCTCCCAAATAAACGACACAGAGACTTAATATTGATTATAAATGTTTGGCCAATAGATCAGACTTATTACTAACTAGCTCTTTCAACTTAAATTAACACATATTTCTTATCTAAGTTCTATCATATGGCTCATGGCTTGTTTCCTCATTTCATACACATCCTGTTTCCTCTACGTCTGGCTGGTGACTACAAAACGTCTGCCCTTCTTCCCAGCATCCTCCTAGTCTGGCTCTCCTGCCCAATGTCTTTCTGTTCATCCATAGGCTATTCAACTCTTTATTAACCAATGAGAGGGATACCTATTTACAGTGTACCAAGTTTGCTTCACAGCAAAGGTTTCCTCTGTCCTGTCATGTACCACGGTCACATAGGATGTGTCTTGTCTCTGACAGAAATCCAAACTTCAGAAAAGGAACATTCTTTATTTATATTTACATGACCTGTTATATGTTTGAAGGCAGATTTTGGATATTACAATTGTTCTAAGATACCTAAGATGCTAGAAACCAAGATGACAATCTTTATAAGGTGTGACATCTGGACTTCAATTATGTTTATACACGTGCCTTGTTCTTTAAAATCTTGATGCATTTAGCTAATACACTTACATAATTAAACAGGGGAGGTGGTCATTTGTAAAGTGTTTATTAAATATCTATTGTGAGCCCCACAGTGTACTGCAAATACTGCAAAGCAATAAGCCATGCATGAGTCCTGCCCTCAGCATGCTCACTCTCTTGAACAGAGTGAGACAGCTCTTGCCTCCACATGTTGTGAGCAGATACAAGCTGCCGGGATAGTTAAATGTTTGGCAAACATCAGAAAAAGAATGGAATCCAGATAGTAAATTAAGGTAATGCAGAATATTGCATAGATAATTTTTCAAATATAAAATTAACATTATGAAAGGAATCAAGCAATTAGATCATATGTATTTCTTAGAGTAAAACTTAGAAAAATAAAAATCTGCATTTTAGTTTCATTTCTGTTGCTGTGGTTTTTTAAAAAAAAAACTTTGACAAAAGACAACATAGAGGAAAATAGGTTATTTGGCTTACAATTCCAGGTTAGAGTCCGTTGTAGCGGGGAAGTCAAAGCAGCAAGAATTTAGCAGCCAGTGACATCACATTGATAGTCAAGGGCAGAGAGAAATGGAAGCATTCATGTGTAGTATTCAGTTAGTTTCATCTTCTCTATGGTCCGGAGCCTAAAACCAAGGAAAGGTGCTGTCTACTTTCAGACTGAGTCTTCCCACCTGTAATGAACTGGTCAAGAGATGCCCTCTGTAGAGTAACCAGAGACTTGCCTTTTAGTTAACTACAGACCCGTCAAGTTGTCAGGATTAGCCTTCACAGGTCACCCTGTCAACTGACATCCAAATGCATCTCCTTTTGTTATGTTAATTTCCAAATGAAAACAACAACCAGGTCATGGGACCACCTCACATGAGATAACTGTCCCACATGCAACCACAGCCTCAGCATTTTCCCCAGAATAGGTGACGTCTATTCAATAGGTGATGTCATCTATTCATAAGTGATCAATAGCTGAGATGCAAAAGATTTCCAAGCAGACAGAAAAATAGAAAAAAAAAACCCATAAGGATAGAACCACAGACTGAGATACGCTAGAGGCAATACCAAAACTTCCAGGAACCCTTCGTCCTCCTCCCCTTCCTCTTCCTCCTCTTTTTCCCCTACCTGTGGCAACATAAGAAGCCTTTGTCAACACTCTAACCTATAAAGCAAGTCACACTACCCCACCCACTGGGGTTATGCCACCAGACACATGTTACATCTGATGAGATCTCCCATCCTTTCCTGAGTGCTCCAGGGCAACCCATTGTCCTCAGCACACTCAGAGAATGGGAGCTCAGGAAACACAGCCTTCTCTAAGACAGTCCTTGTGGACTCTAAGGAATAAAGGGCAATTTCAAAGCCTAGGAAACAAGTCTGGAATATGCTTTCCTTTCCTTTATAATTTTCTCATAGCTGAATGTGTTCTGCTGTAGGCAGTGGAAGAACCACAGCTCAGTGGAACACAAGTTAGGCTGTGTGAGCCCAGCCGCAACATTAGTAGGAAAAACTCATGTCTGATCTCCGTAAAACCTTGTGGGGAGAAAGCAGACGGGTCCCCATTGGAATGTCCAGTGTAGTTGTCTTTTTTTTTTCCTTTGATAGTTTTTTTTTTCTTTTTCTTTTTTAAATTTATTTATTTATTAAAGATTTCTGTCTCTTCCCCACCACCGCCTCCCATTTCCCTCCCCCTCCCCCAATTAAGTCCCCCCCCCAGCCTGAAAAGCCATCAGGGTTCTCTGTCCTATGGGAAGTCCAAGGAACCCCCACCACCATCCAGGTCTAGTAAGTTGAGCATCCAAACTGCTTCCGACATGTTTGTGAGCCACGAAGACAAGCCTGTGCTGAAATCCCTTCTGCCACCCTCTCTTGCTGCTATTCTTTGCTCTGTCTCTAGGAGCAGGAGTGAGCTCACTTGCAGAACTAAGTCCATCTCAAGGAAGCAGGAAGTGAAAAGTGGTTCCCCCGGCCTAGGAAGAGGATGAGGGAGAAGGAACAAGAAGTGTCTAGTAGATGCAAGGATGCAGTTTGGTGGAAGGAAAAACTCCTCAAGTCTCTAGCATGGTAGACAACTGTAGCTAACAGCTACAAATATGTCCAAGTAATAGGCACAGTTTTAAATGTTCTTCACATTTAAAGGAAATTATGTAGATATTTGAGTTTTTCATATCAAATCATTATGCATTTTACATGTGGATCAAAATGTCTTACTGTATTCTGTAAATCCACACAGTTACTATGTCCATTCCTTACACATACTAACTAAAAATGTAAGCATTAGAGACAAAAAGTAGTGATGAACCTAGGGGATGTGTGCGGTCTCTCTGAGGATGAAGCCTGTGTCTGCCGTGTTCATCCCCACAGCCCACAGCCTGGGATATGACATAATGCAGTGACGAGGGCCATGTGTGCTGAAATTAGTGTGAGCTTGATCTAGGTCACAAGCTGTGAAATTTGAAGGCTCATTTCTCTAAGATCTCTAAGCTTTCATTTTCTCATATTATATCAGAGGTAATCAAGTTATTGAGGGGATTAAATAAAGTGTTCCACAGAGTATAGGGCACAAAGTAAGAATTCAATCAACAGTAGCTATTATTAAATTCTTAATAAACACTTGCTGCTTGAATAGCCTGCAATAAATGGCAAGGTCCTGTAGCTAATTTCTGAGCTTAACTGGCAGCCGTCTACGCACATCCTCTGTCCTGTATCGTTGCCATTGATACTTCTCCATTTCCGCTGCTCAGCCAGTGTCTCTGCTCCTATTCTATTCATCGTGGTAATCACTAAGTCTCTCATCTCCTAGATAACCCCTCACTATCTCATCTCCAAGTACTTCTCTTCTTTGGATTGACAGACCGAAAGCCAACTCCCTGCCTTCCCCGTCCACTCCAGTTTTGTAGAGGTCTATGCACACACACTGTCCTGTCCGCGAGTATAGCCAGTGTCTGTGAACATGGCAGCCTTGCTCTTGACCATATGTGAAGCTTGTCTTTGACAATGATCTTAGTTTGGAAGACACGGTAAGCTACATGCAAGACAAAAAGGATGGAGGGCGCTGTTATTGTAAGGATCACCAAACAGACAAAGAGGTAAGAACAACAATGATGCCTAGAAGGGCGTTTCATGAAAGTCCTCTCAACAAAATGATGGTTCTGTGAACTTTCAGCTCACCTACTAACAACTTCCTCAAACACAGGGATGGCAACAGGCTAAGTAATCCCCCCAAGTTGAGCTATAATCCCCAGAACTGGGTGATGGACTAAGCATAGTTCATGACAGAAAGAAAAGAAAAAGAAAGATTTGATAAAATCATAAACATATTCCATATTTTGAAAGATGTAAGTCCTAAAAGAAACCAACATGATTCCAGCTTATGGTGTCAAAAAGAATTAACTTGGAGACTATAAACAAGAAAATATAAGATTGCCAAAGTGAACCCCTCATCTCCGGAAAAAGAAAATGAGAGGAGAATAAAAATGAACTTGTTAGCTTCCATTCCATCTTCTCAGACCAAAAATACTCTTATTTCAAATTGTGGAATTCATCCCTCCCTTTAGCATAGGCCAGTGACCCTGTGCTCCCACCTGCCACACTGGTCCTTTCCCGGTCCCATGACAACACAGATTTAACCCAAGCAAACAGAATTAAGACATGAAAAGTTGGGTTGCATATCCTTTTCAACATGAAGAGTTCCTGTAGGTACAGACCATGCCACACGGAGGTCACAACAGTGAATTGGCTTTTTAAAAGATGGGGCAAAGGTCACATGGAGCTGAATGTGAGTATGGATCTACTGGGCGGAGGGTTTAACTCAATGTGCAAGACCCTGCCCTGGACACAACCCAGACACTGGAAGAGTCTGTCCAGTGAACACAGACCCTGCCCTGGATCCCCGACCCAGACACAGCAAGAGTCTGTCCAGTGAACACAGACCCTGCCCTGGACACAACCCAGACACTGGAAGAGTCTGTCCAGTGAACACAGACCCTGCCCTGGATCCCCGACCCAGACACTGGAAAAGTCTGTCCAGTGAACACAGATAGAATTAAAATGTTAAATGCCTAAATAAAAAGAGCTTGAAAATGATAATGTTAGCAAAATAGTCTTCTAGTTTATATTTGGGACAGAAGAGCAGGAGGCTACAGCTGATTATTAGTAAATACCTAAAAAAATAAAGTCTTTTACAAAGACTTTAAAACATAAGAAATCAAAGGAATAAAAGAAACTATATCCAAAGAATTTAATGAAGCATGGTAATGGCTCAACAAATAGAGAATCATAATATATCATATATATTTATGTGTATTTATGTATCTATATGAACAAATGACTTTATTTTCTATTTTCTGTTTACTAATAATCAGCTGTATCCCCCTGCTTCTCTGTCCTAAGTATAAATTAGAAGATTATTTTGGTAACATTATCATTTATCAAGCCTCTTTTTATTTAGACATTTAACATTTTAATTCTATCTGTGTTCACTGAACATATATATATATATATATATGAATCCCTAAATATTTGTTATACATATATATATTATCCATATATATGTATCACATAAAAATTTTCAAGGTTGAAAAATACAACCAAAAAAAAGGATTCGTTGCACAAGTTCATCAGCAGATCTGAGATGGCACAAGAAAAAGGAAGTTCAGAGACAGAACAAAAGAAATTATCTAATGCAGAGAAGAATTGTCCTGCTGAGACAACTCGGGGAAATGAGCATCCGTCTGCAGATCTCTATGACAGCGTGAGCCTTACGGACCGATATGTAATGGGGTCTAGAGAAAAAGTGGAGACTGAGCTATATAACTACAGACATCATAATTGAAAAACCCCCGAATTTGCGGAAAACATTAATTAACGTATTTAAGAATCTCAACAAGTTCCTAAGAGGAAAAAGCTCAGAGACACTGACCTAGAGACAACATATTCAAACTACTGATGGTCACAATGAGAAAATCGTGGAAATCCTGGGGGAAATGTTACGTACAAAGTATAAGAATAGCTAACTTCTCATTAATAGAAGAATGTAGACCAGGAGGCGTTAGAATGACACATTCAAATTCCCCAACAGAGAAAATATTACAATCCAGCATTCTGTATCCAACAAAACTGTCCTTCTGAAGAAAGGCAAGTTAAATATATTCCCAGGTGAACACACATTGAGAGGATTCATTGCCAGCACACCTTAGCAGAAAAGCTAAAGGAAGATTTTAAGACTGACAAGGAATAACACTAAATAGTAAATGAGACCACACAAAAACTTAAATAAAATATGAAAGAGAAGAGCTAATTAATGAAGCCAGAATTTGTTTATTTGGAAAAAAATCAAGAAAATTAATAAACTTTCATGTAGCTAAATTATCCATGAAAATAATGCTAAAGACACAAGTTAACAAAGCCAGAATCAGAAGGACAAATCAGTATCGATATGGCGAAAACAGAAATGAATTCAGAATTCAATTATTCCAAGAATTTGATGAGATAAATAAATTTTAGAAAAATTATAAACAAACATGTCCTTTTGGCCCACATAAGTGAAAGGAAAATATGAGTAAGTACTTTAAAAATCCTTCCACAGAAAGGTGCATAAGCTATTGCTTAAATTCTTTCAGAAAACAGGGGAGTTAATTTTTAGTTTGCCTCATTAATCTGCATTGCCCTGATAAACCAGAAAGACATAACAGGAGGACGACTAGGATCTAAACACACAGGGGACTCTAACACAGCCATGAGAAGTTACCCAAGGAATGGCCAGTTTCCAGTCCAAAGGTCAACTAGCAGAAGATACTCCATTAATAAAATAAAAGACAAACGCTATACCTTTACTTGAATTGACCCCAAAATAATGCATTTGACAAAAATCAACCTTCATTCATGATTAAAAAACAAACAAGCAAGCAAGCAAAGCTTCTGGCAAGTTAGAGTGATGGAAGGATTGCTGCCATCAGCGGCAATCCCCAGTGAGGAAGAGAAGCAGACAGCAATGTCTGTGTGTACTATTTCCATCTTATGTCAGTACAAGTGGGCAAGAAAAAGAAATTGAAGATCTCATTAAAATGAAAGAATTAAAACTGTTCTTTTTCATGGATGATTCAATGTTAATTTTTTTATCTTCTAAAATATCTTTTTAAAGTCTACTGGAACTAACAAGCGATTCTTACAAGGCTACAGGATATGTGAATAGTATACCAAAAAAACTAATTAATAACAATTAGCAATTTAAAAATAAACTTAAGTAGACAATTCCAAGTTGAGTATGGCAAAGTATACTATAATCTCATCACTTGGAAAGTAGAGAAGGGGCAGGGAGGAGGAAGCAGGAGGAGGAGGAGAAGAAGAAGGGGAAGAAAGAAGTGTAGCTTCTAAAACCTATAAACACTTCTAAAAGAAATTTTATTTTAATTCAGAATTATTTAGAGCTTATGACTGTTTAGAGACATTTTTCTGTGCATTGGAAGGTTTGGTATTTCTAAGATGGCAATTCTTCTTTCCAATGAATCTATAAATCAGCATAAGCCCAATCAAAACTTCTTCAAGAACTTTATAAAATTGTTTATCTCAGTATAGACGGAAACGCAGAGAACCAACCCCAGAAGCCTGCAAAACAAGTTGCACTACTTGATTTCAAAACAGTGTAAAGTCACAGGCACCGGGAGGTGAGGCTACCTGTGGCACACTGCATTAGACAGACAGACAAATTGGTAACAAAGACTAGAGTCTAGAAATAGACTTTCCGTCTGAGAGCCGCAAGGCAATTCAATTAGCCAAGGACAGGTTTCTCAACCAATAATGCTGGGACAATTAGCAACCATATGATTAAAAAATAACCTTTTATCTCTTAAAAATTGTATTCATTTTATTTTTATGCAATGAGTGTCTTCCCTGCATATTTATCTGTGCACCACATTCTTGTCTGCTGTCCATGGAGGCCAGAAGAGGGAGTTGGATCTCCTGGGACCATTACCAATGCTTGTGAACTGCCATGTGGATGCTGAGAATCAAACCCAGGTCCTCTGGGAAAGCTGCCAGTGCCCCTAACCACTGAGCAGTCTCTCCAGCTCCACCTCTGATCTTTTGGGGGGTGGTTATAAAAGAAGAGTAGAAACAAACAGGAAACCTAGATCTTCACCCCCCCCCCAACACATACACAACTCTGATTTAAAATGGATTGCAGATCTAAGTATCGGATTTAAAATTAAAACTTTATAAGGAACAGAGGGAGTAAATCTCTGCAAACCATGCGGCAGGCAGAGGTTTCATAAATATAACATCAAAAGCAAAATCCATTTGAGGAGAAAAAACATGAAATCTTTTGTTCTCCAAAATGCTATTAATAAAATGAGAAGCCGAGTCACAGACTGACCACAAAAGACTTTCACACAGAATATATAAAGAACTTTAATGAGTCAATAAGAAGACAAAAAGTTTTAGTGGATAAAAGAGTGGAACAATTTACTAAAGACGATACATGAATGTAACATTCACATGAGAAGGTCCTGGAGCGTCACATGTCGGTCATCAGGCAACAACTCGCTAAGATGATTCGCATTTGGTGGGCCTAGGAACTCCGTTACCCCTAGGCTGTCACTAGACATTCAATGGCTGTAGTCACACCGGGAATGTGACACGCGTCTTAATCCCAGCAGAGGCTGAGGCTTGATCTCTGAGTTCAAGGTCAGCCTGCTCTACAGAGTGAGCTCCAGCACAGCCAGGGTCATGAAGCACCCACTTCCAAATGTTACAAAAGCATTAGAAAGCAGGCCCCCGTGGATGGTTGTGGCCATTCAGGAAAACACTTGGCACTGTAGTCTTCAAATTAAACATAAAACGTCCATAGTCGGCAACAACTCTCTTAGCTGGGTACCTACCAAGGAGAAATCAAAATGGTTGGATAAACAGAGGTCCAGGGAATGGAGCTTGTAGGGTAAACAAAGATCCTAAGCTTAGCAAAGACTCAACGAAGGTTGAGAAATGTGATTGGCTGGGACCATCATCTGCTCTCTGGTAGTAAAGGTGATGCCGACCACTGAGTTCTGATTCCGAGAAGCAGCCTGGCTTTGGAGCGTTGCTGTGCTCTAGTCTTTAACTCTCAGGTGGCCGTCAGTGGTGGGTCTTAAGCTGCTTTCTCCTCCACACAAAGGCGATGCCTGACTCGAAGAGGGGACAGATGGCAAAAGGCAGAGGCAAGATTCAAATCCAGGATTGGCTGACGCATAAGCCCTTGCTTTCGCCTACTGTGCAGATTGCCTAACTCCACAAACGTTAGCAGATGAACTGCTGTCTAAAAAATTCAGTGAACTAAAGGACACAGTTGGAGCCATGACTCCTGCTTTCATTACGGAGAGCACAGTAACTATCGGGGACAATGCTGAGCATCTACCTCTCAGGACACCCCAGTGCCCAGCTTCCCTTCTCATTCCATGCTAAGAACCCCCATTTTTGCTTAAAAACCTCTTCTCTCTCATAAGATGAAACATAAAAGTCCAGCCTTCAAAGAGGAGAAGTCACTGCAGAGATGTTGCCAAGGGGACCAAGCAGAGCTGGCCACGGTGCTACTGACTCCTCCCTACACGATGTTAAGTTGGGAGCAAAGACAGTTTGAACTGGAAGACCTAATCGCTCAAGGCAAGAGGCATGTGGGCATGACCAAGCTGCAGCATTAAAAGTAACTTTGGAGCCAGGGAGATAACTCAGCATGTAAACACTTGCCAAGCTAGAAAGAGGGCTGGAATTTGGAGCCCCATAACCTATTTAAGTGCTGGGTTGGACCATAGAAGGCTTCTTGTAATCCTAGCACCAGGGAGCTAGCACTTGGGAGGCAGAGACAGGGAATCCCTGGAACAAGATCGATAACTAAACTAGTCAAACGGGAAATCTCTGGGTTCAAGTGAGATACGACGTCTCAATAGAGAAGGTAGGGGGTAAGTAAGGAAGATACCAACATCAACACACATGCACCCCAGACAGGCAAACACACACACACACACACACACACACACACACACACACACACGATCTTGTCCCCATAAGCAGATTGAGTAAGAGCTCCAGCAGGCTCTGACTGCCAGGCGAGCCTTGTATGCGTGCTGATTGAGAATTCCGCTGCATAACCTTCTGCGAACTGTTTATCTTATGTACTTATTTAACTAACATTCAGACTGACAAGACTCCCGTTTCTGGGCCTTCCTTTCACGCTTTCATGTGGGAATGATCAGATGGAGCTCAGCTCCCACCAACTTTGCATGTTTTTGATTCCGCACATAAACTGAAGGTTAGAATTCCAGTCTGTGTCCTCAGTCATTCAGGGTGTTTTCAGATCTTTGAACATGACTTCAAACCCTGCCAAAACACAACCCAAATACAGGCTTGCTTCGGTGTCTGTACAAATACGGAAAAGCAATGGGTATGTCAGCTTTCAATGGGTACTAGCCTAATTGAAGCTTTAACTGCTGTCAGTGAACAAAGGCAGCCAGAACTAACTAAGGCTGCTTTGTTCAAGGGTATGAAGACGTTCGGGAAGACAGGGGATGAAGCGCGTGTAGCAACTGAAATAAGGAAGGCAAACATTCCTGTGGCCACTCACCAGCTTCTTCCAGATCCCTGCTATCCTAATAACAGTCCCCAATTGTATTAGATATTTAATTATCCATGCTTGTGGGAAGAACTGTTTATTTTGTTTCATGAGCCTTCTGAATATAGGCAGGATAAGGACATGGCATTTCGGTACTTTCTAATACACCACCTCATTTCATCTCCACAATGGTCCATCACAGCAGACACATCAAGTCTTGATTTCACAGATGAAGACATTGAGGCTAGAGATCAGAGAGCTGGGACTCCACAAGCCCCAGAACTGTTGCTTTCCTTGATGTCCTACCCCGAATCTCAGAATAGAGAGGCACCCCAGTGCTGGGTGGCACACACCTGCAGAGAGGCCTGATAAATACACACTCAGGTGACCCTATTGCCCCACCCGTAAATAATCTAGGCAGAGAAGCTGATTGCTTTGCAGCGTTCTGTCTTCAGTAGCAGTGAAAGTTGGGAGCAACCTCTGAAAACCTTCACAGTTCTTACAGCTCTGGAGAAGACTCATCCTGAAAGACCTCCATGTCAGGTGCAGCCTGTCTCCTCCACTGCTGCCCACTGGCATGGACCCATGGACTGTTAAATCTGATGACTGGAGAGGCACCATGCCTTCACGTCTCTCTTTCGAATGTTTCCCCTCCTGCTGCGTCACTCTGGAAATATTGTAAGAGTTATTACAACAGCCCCCGCCCCCATGATCTTTCACCAAAACCTTAAGTCACCAAGAACAACATCCCAGTTTGCCTGCATTGTAACCCAAACGCCAAAATCGTCACATTTAACACAAACTGCATCTGAAGTAGCAGACCATGGTGGAGAAGGGACAATTCTGTCGCAAAACCAACACTATGGCTGTGCCATGTCACAAAGAAAGAACCGGCAGAGCCTGAGGCCGGATGCACCCTAGACCCCACCCCAGTACTGCTGTGTCTGAGCGTGGTCACGGTGACCATCCTGAAGGAGGAAGTAAAAGAGTAACAAACCATCAGAGCTAAGCATGCCAACAAAATGCTGGAAGAAACCACACCAACAATGCATTGTACGCCAGCAACTTTTCATTTCCACTCATACATGAAGTTACAATATTATCAAGTGTTCAGGCTGCTAATGCTGTTTCAAGCAAGAAGGGCTCCAGACTAACACATAAAAATCTTCAGGCCACAAAAACATCTGCCATTGCTTTAATACATCCACAGATGTTCAGGAAGAATTTATTCATTTTATTATTTGAAAAAAATATTTATTAAACCGGCAAGATGGCTCAGTAGTACATACTGGCACTACCTGAGCAAGCCTGGCAGGCAACCTGAGTTTGACCCTCAGGACCCACCTACACGTAGAAGGAGAGGACCAACTTCATTAAAAAGCAGAAAGCATGGAAGTCATGTGATCGTAAGCAAGGCCAGCACCCTGCACAGCCAGAAACAGAGTGGAGGCATTAGCCTGCTGCAGAGGCACTGAAGTTAAAACTAAGTATTTCTTTTAAAGAACTTTACAGATGGCATTAGGAAAATGGACTCTTAGGGTTGAGGCCAGAGTTATAAACCTAGAAGAATGTAAGAACTGGAGCCCAGAATCAGCAGCAGTGTGAGCCACACCACACATACCCTGTCTATGGAGACCAAGATGGGAGCAAGTGGAAACTAAGCCCTTTCCTAATCCAAGACAAGTATTCCACCAAGAAGAACATGGGATTCCAAACAAATTAAGCTGATGTGAGTGAGGCATTTGGCCAGGCCGGGAAGGAAAAGTGCACCAGATGTGTTCATTTAAAACACATCCACCTGTTGATGCGAAGCCAGTGTGATCTAAGGTGCACACGTGAAAGAACCCCCCCCCCCCCCGCTTGTACACTAGTCAGCTCCTAACTTGCAAGCAAATATTTGATTTTCTACTTCATGATAGAATTAATAAGAACCAACATTAGTAACATAATAATATTTATCACAATACATATTAGATAAAGGTAGATAGCTTAGGGAAATAGAAGGAGATGTTTCCAAACTTCAAAGGGTGTTCAGACTTTGACTATGTAAATCTCAGCTTCAAAACCACGGTTAGTGCCATGCACCCTGGCCGCTTGGTGTTTATGTTTTATTGCCTTGCATTACTACATAGGAGAACTCATCAGATGTATCTTATCATCCAAACATATCGTAATCCTCAGTAATTCCCTGACACCGCCAAACTGCTCGCTAGAGTGCACTACGCACAGTGGGTCTGCAAACAATGCTCACCAGGAGAGCTAGAGTCCTTTCATCTTTGCTTTCCTTCACTTGACTTTCAGACAAGGCCTCATGTATCCCAGGCTGGCCCCAAACTGTCTATGTAGCCAAGGATGCTCACGAGCCTGAGATCCTTCCCTTCTTCCCGAGTGCTAAGATTACAGACGTGCACCACCATGCCCGCCCAGTGTACAATGGCTGGGGGCTGAACCTGGGGGTTTGTGCCCATTAAGTAAGCACGTAACGCACTCTAGTGCCTTGATTTTGTAGTGGTTAATGCCAGGGAGGTTTTTGTCCTTACCTCCTGCTAGGGGTCTCCTTGAGGACCAGAACTGCATCTTGCAGATTCTTGTAACACTTCCTAAGTCTTGGTTCCGTCTGGTTGGTAATCAGAACCAATTGTGTATAAATGTTCACTGACATTTCCAGAGGGAGCAGGGAAGACTTGCCTTTAAATCTCCCAAACCCAACAGTTAAAAGAAAAGATTTAACCCGCTGGCAGAACTATGGAGTCACCACCAAGACCACCGTACAGAAGATAGGACAGTGTCACACACAGGTCAGCCACCAAGCTGCTGAAGTAGATTCAGGACTGACTAGGCGGATCAGGTTCTACATGGAGGGCTCTTCCCCTCTGCCACACAGCGCACTGAATCTCATGGCAGAGTGGCTTGGTTTGGCCTTTGGCTCCAATCAACAGTGTGACTTCATGCTATAACTCCCAGGTGATGTGTACAAGTCTCTTAAATCATTTTAGATGCACTGTAGGGATGTCTTGACTCGGATGCGTGTCTGCCCAGCCAGTCATGCTGACTCTGATGCTAAAAGCTGGTTTGGATTGTAGACTGAAGTAGACCAAGCTACCTGTGAAGGAAAAGCAGATGCACTGCAGCCATTCACACCAGAAAGGAAAATCTTAAGGGAATCTGATGAGTTAAGATGCTAAGTTTTGGTGTGACCTGGGTATAAGCAGCTTGTTTAGATTCAGAACCAAGTCCAGCCCTAGTGGGTAGGGTGGAACCTTGGGAAGGTCAGCAACCCTTGACGCTAGCATTACACTCAGGGTCTCCACCCACATCAGCAGTTTCTCCTTTAGAGACCACCAGCGACTCTAAAATTTAATCACGCATGAATAGGAACCTCTGGGGTTTTCACCCTAACTCCAGACTCGGCCACCCGGTCCTTCTCTGGTCATCGATGTTCAAAGCTGCCGTTTAACACGTCCCTTGTACTTACCTTGTCTCCTGTCAGCAGTCAGAAGTTGACTTGTTGTAGTTAGGTTAGTATTTTTTTTTAATATATTTTTTAAAACCAGGAATAAGATTCAAAGAGTCTGCCCTGCAGCAATCCCATATGCAGTTCTTTGTTAGAATCCTAATGACGGCTTCTAAACACACAAGAGACCATCCCCAGCTGTAAAAGCGATGAGCTTCCGGAGGCCTGTTGAGTTTCCTGACCCAGACCTATTTTTTATATTTTGATCTTGGGGACCATGTCTCATGACTTTCAGAACCCCCAAGTTATCCTCAGGGTCACAGCACCAGCTTAAGCAGGCCTAGCAAGACTTAAAACAGGGCATCGAGGATCAAAGTGGCCAACAAACCCGTGCATTAGCCACGGGACCAGCCCCCAAGAGCACTGCAGTAAGCTGCATTGTGCAAGTGGCTAAATTCTTTTCATGGGGAAATAAAAAGAACAAAAACCTCAACACCAAAGACTTTAGGCATAGGCCTCTGAATAAGCACGTTAGCAACAGCCCACATTTTGATATAAAAATATAAGAACAGTACCTCGGTGTCTGATTAAAGTGTGGAAGAATCAGAACAACTTGGATGTTGTTTTTATTTGTATATTTAAAGCTACCTAAAACCTCCAAAGTTCAGTGTCCTTTCCTCTGAATTTTCTTCAGGATAATATTAAAGGGACTTTCTTGGGTTCAAATAGGGAGAATAGATTAGAAGATGTCTTATAAGAAATGAAGATGTCCAGAGTCTGGATTAAGAATAACACAGCCCAGTGGACCGAGACCAGTTTCCTTCCGTTGTCTGTCTGCCCAGAGAGCAGGAGACTAGCAACAGGGATGATCAGATGAAGGCGGGAAAAACACAACTGTCAGGCTCCAAGGACAAAGCCTCCTCTTTACAATACCATTCCTTAAATCCAGACATTAGAGGCGAAGGAACGAGAGAAGTCGCAGGCAGCTCGGATGGTTTTCTGAGGATGTGGCAGAGATTATGCTAATCGGCACGCCATTGTCCTCGGCAAAGTGTTCCCATATCGAGATGCCCAACCTCTCAACTCAGCACCAGCCAGCACTTTCTGTGGGGTTTCTGTGTAATTAACACCAGCACTAGACCTTTTCATTTGTACTGGTCCAGCTTAGGCCCTTCTGAGGGTGTCCACAGGGGAGCGGGAGCGGCCCTCACCCTTTGCCTGTGGCCCCAGAGACCCAGCTTCTGCTTAGATCTGCCTGCCATCTGTTAATGGCAGAGGGAGAAAAACTTGAGCTAAACTTTGACTGTCAGGGAATGCAAGAGTCCAAATCACCCGAGGGAGGTAAACAAATCATTGCCTTACCAAAAACCAAGACAAAGCAACAAAAACGAACAAAAAAACTTTAATAATTCAAACCAACCGCTTCATTTTTCACGTAGTTTTTGTCTCATTTTAACTAATCTCCATTCAAGACAAAGCAGGAATAAAAACACTAGCGGAGGTGGTAATTTGGTGGGAAACCACCACAGGGATTTTTTTTTTTTAAATTGAACTTCAGCATCGACTTGTATTGTTTAAGAGTTGGATTGTAGATGTTCCTAGCTGCCCAGAAGCTGTAAGGAACTGAATTTTATTCTCTAATCGATGTCTCCAGCTTTTGTTGATGCATGTGAGAATTTAATCATTAGGTGTTTCCAAACATTTAAGAGAAAAGGTCAGTTTTACATTAAACACACTTTCTTTCAGGTGGAGCCCACCAGCCAAGAGCCGGCACCACCCTGTCCCATTTGTTCTCTGGGAAATTTTGACGACACTTAATACAATCCATTTTGGCTCCAACCCTGGCTTTTAATCTATTTAAACTGACCCAATGGCCCCGGGAGGAAATAATCAGACACATTCAAGTATTGATGGACCAAGGTCACAGGTTCCAAGACTGAGGCCACAGAATTATCCAGGGATCTCAACCAACCTGTCCTTTCCTAAATCACTTCTTTAATTGTTAACCAGAATGGAAGTCAAATCCCTAGAGTCTCCAAGTGTAGGGCCCACAGATATTAAATGACACCAAAAGGCCCTCGGCAATGTCTAGTTGGGAGCCATGAAGTCTGTTCTACTTCCTAGCTATTCTGTGTGACCTGCATTGCCTGCACGGAAGGCTATCTTGGTAGGAAGCCCAGGATTTGGTGAGATAGATGTGGTTAGCGTTGTGTACTGTTTGGAAATGTTTTCAATAAAGCTTTGTGACTTAATTCAAAATGAGTTAGTAGGGCTCTGTTTAACTATGAAAGGAGGCGCGCTGAAGCATTATATATGCCTTCAAAACATAACACCCCCTCCAAGGAGCTAAGAAATGCCCTCTGCCTAAGGAGAGTGCCAATGATGAGCCCACCTGGATCAGCAGCGATAAAAGCATGGGCCTCTTATTGAAGGCATGGCTAAAGACAAGCCTACCAGCTCTGCTCCTAGCCTGCCCCGGCAGTCTGAGGCAGGACACACTCTGGGTATAGCAAATGTTCTGTCTTTTAGGAATGAGTTCTCCTGTTTGATTCTTACCATGTCCATGCAGGAATCACTTTTCCTGCAGGTTCCAACTTGGAGGTATTGGAGGGAAAGTAGGTGAAGGACTAACAGTGCCACGGCTGTGAGGATTCAGCCAGGCTCTCGGCCTTTGAAAACCAGAAGATTTGGGCAGCAATTTTGAGTTTCAGAAGTTTGGAAGTTTTACCTGCAGCCACACCTTTCTTTGCAAGTGCAACAAGAACAAGAATGCTATAATTTCAAAAATATTTTCAAGTCTAGATAAACCCCAAAGATAATTTGCTCATGTAATAGTGATGAAAATGCCAAAAGGTAGGAGGAGTGCTGGATGGTTTCCTTTTTGGCTGAAATATTATCATTATACATGTATACATATCAGATGGTCTACAGCCTCTAGCCTCGTGACTTATCAAAATCATTATCATGTGCATCGTGTGTGTCCAGAGTATATTTTTATAGCATAGTGCAGTATATATGTTTTATCGTAGCCAAATATAAATTCATTTCACTTGCCAGGTCTGGAAGGTTGGAAAGGCATTTCCTGGTCATCCACGCCTACTGGAGCGAGCAAATGAATCTCCACAGTGAGGACAGGAGGCCTTCTAAAGTTAGGGGACCCCTCAAAGATATGCATCTAAATACAGGGGCCAGCTGCTTCACAGGACACCACAGTGTGACGGCGTTAAACTAGTCTAGAGGAGCCCTTGGAGAAATTGCCAAGCCGTGCCCATGCCATTCACCCACCGTCGCGAGTTCTATTTAGTGTAAGCTGTTTAGAACACATGAAATCTGTAATACACTGTTAGATCTTTACAAATTTCATGAAATCTTTTTCGGATATCCAAAAAATCCTGAACTGCTTGAATCTATTGTCCCCCAGCACTGGGGACTGACCCGTAATCTCTTTCCCAGCCAGGACACCAAATCTGTCCCCAATCTTGTCACTGATTCCAGCCACTGTTTGAACTCAGCCGAGGGGATGGCAGCAATCCTACTTCTAAAAGAACACCACAAGGGCTTACGTCCACCGTGCCTTGAAGAGAGGCTGAAAGGGAGGTCAAAGGTGAAGAAAAGATAAAGTGCCAAACAAGGAGATCAGTAGCACGGGGCCTTCTTGATGAAATCCCAACGCCGGCTTCTTCGGGAGGCGAGCCTCGGAACTTCATTTCAAAGCAACCTCATTTTGCTGGTGTCTGTGTGTGCATGTGTGTCTGTGGATTTGTGTCCGGGTGTGTGTGTCTGGGTATGTGCGTGTGTGCACTCGGGGTTGGCTTTTGTTTTTTCAGAGGGATCACTGTCCATCTAAAAGCCGTATTCAGTCGTCCTTGTCCCGAGTACTTCGACTTACACAGGCTGCATTACTCTTGTAAACAGAGAAGCCATCAAAGTGAGAGCTGGGAGAGACCCATCAGTGGATTAAGGCCTTCTGCATGACAAAGTAGCTACCTAGGGGGGGATAAACTTAATATGTGAAAGAATGTGATTGAGAGGAAGAAAGTACCCAAACTCTGTCCTCTTCATAATGTCCTAATCTAATGCGTGACACTGGGCCTTGGGCCAGAGTGAGTGTTAATCAATGAGACACCCATCTGTGTCCCCAGCCCTTATCGTTATTTAAAACTAGCCTAAACTCAATTATTGTCCCTTAGAGACCAGGATGGGATATTAAGTTGATTGAAGGGAACTGTGTCTCACAAAGAAATCCCAGTATTGTGATGCAGAGGCTTTGGCGTCGCTGACCAGAGATGAATGCCGATTATCAGAACGGGAAAACTGCACAGATGACGTCGGGCTGAAAAGGTCTTACTTGAAAACAACTAAATTCTGCCAAATAGAGGAATCAGTCCAGAGTGTGCCGTATTCTTTGGGATAAAGCAGATAGACGAGTCTTCTGCATTGTTATAGCACGGTAAACATGCACGGCAAGAATAAGTTCAAGTGTGGATGCAGATCTTTGGACCAGTAAGGGATTGGTACTTTTGAACTCATAATAATTGCTAGAATTATGGTGACAACTGGGAAGATATATAATTTAATGCTCCAATGCATGAAAAAGATCATCCCAAACAAGCCATCTTATTCTTAACTAAATGAAAATGTATCTTTAAGGAAATAAGGACCACAGAGGAGAAAGCAAGAGAGAGGCACAATGTTGTTGCCTGGGGGCTGTGTATAAGTGTGCTTCTAACACTTGGGGGGACAGTGGCAGCCTGCTCTGTCTTTGCTTTTCTCAGGACATTCCGTGACAATGTTTGATGGCAGATTGCTTTTAAAGCAGACTCAAATCTCTGAAATTGGATTTCTGGGTCCAGAGACAATATGTGCCAATGTCCTTTTGAGAAGTTTTGAAACAAATGAACAGAAAAAAAAAGTGCCTCTTTAGCTATGCAAGTCACTTAGTCTAAAACTACATGGATATATTTTTATAAAGCTTCTTAAGTCTACAAATAGGTGTAAGCTAAGATGAACACATGACACCATTAACAAAGTTACGACAAGAAGCTTATCTCCTGACTGCTACACGAAAGAATTCTCATTTTCTTTCTGGAATGCTGCCTTGACTGAATAGTAATTTCATACCAATTACTAGGACAACCTGAAATAGGCATAAGGCTCAAGAATGGGCCGATATGTCAGAAGGGGCATGGTTTATAGAAAGGTGACAGATAATGAAAAAGAAGACAGTGAGGAGGGGACGCTGACGTGGCCAACAGCACCACCGCCCACTGGAGCAGAAGCCGCTTCATCCACACATTATGCCAGAACACAAATGCTGGGCAAAAGAAAAAAAAAGCAGTGGAAGTCCAGTTGTTTCCAAAAACAAAGGTGAGAAGAAAGCAGGAAACAGCAGCATTGTGAAGAAAAAAAAAACATACTCAACTTAAAACAGCGGATGAAATTACTTTAATACATATATGTTTTTTTTTTCTCAAAAGAATTAAAATGTAGGGCTTGGGAGATATCTCAGTTGCTAAAGTGATTGCCTTGCAAACATGAGGACCTGAGTCCCGTCCCCAGAACCCATGTGTAAAAACAAACAGACAAACAAGGCAGCCTAGTGGTACACAACTATAACCCCAGAGCTGTGGAGCTGAAGGGAGGCAGACACCAAGGGCTCACTAGGCCTACCTGGTGAGTGCCAGGTCAACAGGAGCCCCTGCTCACCCTGCTCATCCTGCCTCACCCCACCAAGACCAACAGACAAAAAGGTGAGGGCCTGAGAAAGACACCTGAGGGTGACTCTGATCACAGTCACGCATCCACGCACACAGGAAGTCACCACACACATAACAACAACAACAAAGGACGATTTTGGTTAGTCTGCTTATTGGTAGGAAAGCTTCCTATAGAACATGGTGAGGCAGAGATCTAAGCATAACCAGATTGGGAGAATTCAGAAGATGCCCCTAGGGTAATTTTCAGTTGAGGATATGGAAGTCACATAAGAAGAAAACCTCTTGAACACAGTCAGCAGAATTTGCGTTCTGGTGTAATTGACTTCCATCTCAAACTCACCCACTGTATGCAGTATGGGCGTCCAGAAGGCGCCAATGTTGATAGCACACATCTTGATAACACAGAGTCCACAGGACATGCTCAGATTGGCAAGTTTCTCAACAACTCGCTGACATTGCTCCAGATGGCATTCAAAACAGATACATTGCTTATTTCTGCAGCCCGTGCCAGGTAGCAAAGGTCCTGTTATCTATGTCTGTTGTTGCCAAAGGCTTGCACCTTAGGAGACTGTCTCCTGGAGGAGCACTCAGATGACTGGCTTCTAACACAGCCATTGCTAATGTTTCCTGAAGGAAAACTCATTGTGCATGCTATTAGCATTACCACCATGTCTTTTGTTGATCAGTTCTCCTTCTATGGAAGATTCTGACCTCATCGCTCTAACAATAATACGTTACATTCGTTAGCATTTTTTCATTTTTTAAACAATGGCACACTGTCTAAAATAAGTGTCATAT
The DNA here is from genome assembly GCF_037038515.1 of Microtus pennsylvanicus. Classification (NCBI taxonomy): domain Eukaryota; kingdom Metazoa; phylum Chordata; class Mammalia; order Rodentia; family Cricetidae; genus Microtus; species Microtus pennsylvanicus. Next base: position 2,626,293 of record NC_134590.1, on the reverse strand, counting down.
CCATAATATTCAAGGTTTTTTTTTTAAGGACTGGCAGTCTGGGACACAGAATTGACAGTTGGGGAATATAGTTTGCTTGAGTTGATAGAATGTTTTAGTAAATAAAGTGAAACCAATATGAGAGGCCCTCAAAAAAAACAATGCATCCTAAAATTGAAAAAAAAATATAGGCCGCTTAAGATGGCTCTTCCCTGAAGGGACCAGAGATCAATAGGGGAAATATTTTCATGTTGTTCACATTACCCATCTCCCTAATAACGCTATCTCTCACTTAGAGAGTGACAGTACATACAGAGACCCTTGACCTCCTCAATCCCCCTAACAACATGCAAAAGAAGAACTCATCCTGGTCATATAAAAGGAAGAGCTTAGATAACAGGTGTTGTCAAATGCTGAACAGAGAGCCCTGCAGTAGAGAGAGAGAGTCCACAGGATGCCTCCACAGAACCCTGAAGAACTAAAGCCTGACACATGAACAGATCCATCCAGAAGGTGTACTTCCAGGTGTTAGGTGTTATCCAGTGCTGAAGAGAGAACCCTGCAGTGGAGAGAGAACGTACACAGGATCCTCCACAGAACCCTGAAGAATGTGGAGACTTCCATTCCCTTTGGAGGGAGGATTTGATCTTTAATTCAAGGATATGGGAGGGAAAACATTTTCGATATTTGGCTTTTGGCAATCCATATGTGTTGAAAAACTTAGAGGTCACACAGAATGAAGCAGCAACACGCAGCCTCATACCAGCCATTGCTTTCCAAAGTCTAAAATAAAGAGTAGGAGAGGGGAATGAATCGCTCCTGAGACGCGACTTTGTGCAGACAGTCTTGAAGCTCAGAGATTCGGAGCTGAGTTAGTGATATTTTCATCCGATTTTTGCTTAGTCTTTCTCTCTAGTCAAGACTAAAAACCATCTAGTCAAGTATCAGCACCTTGGGCAGGTATCGAGTGATTTTTGTTATTGCCATTATTATAGTTTGTGTGTTTGTAATGAAGTCTCAGACTTGCTGTGTAAACGAGGCTGGCTATGGACTCTTGATTCTCCTGCCTTTGACTCTCAAGTACTGGGATTATGGACATGTAACACCGGGGTAGATTTTTTTTAAAGACTTGACTTTACATGATCTTGTCAGCTGGCTCTCCAAGATGATGGTCAGCTGGTTTGAATGCTAAATCATCTGTATATTTGTTCTATTTATTTTCGTTCTGCGCTGGCTTTCTCTCGGGTCTGCGGGATTACTAGAAATGGAGGGGAAGCCTGCCGACTCTGAATCCTTTTTCTCCACCATCTCCTTACTTGGTGTACTTACTTACCTTCTGCAGTAGACGTGCCCTCAAGTGTCTCCCTAGAAGAGAGGTTCTCAACCCCCAGTGAGTGTCAGACGACCCTTTCTCAGGGATTGCCTAAGACCATCAGGAAAACACAGATATTTAGGATTCATAAAAGCAGCAAAATTATGAAGATAACTGTGTGGTGGGGGTCCCCACAGCCTGCGGCACTGTATTAAAGGATGGGAACTACTGGTCTAGAACCTATCTATCTCCAGGAGCCTGCGGAACTGTATTAAAGGATGGGAACTACTGGTCTAGAACCTATCTCCAGGAGCCTGCGGAACTGTATTAAAGGATGGGAACTACTGGTCTAGAACCTATCTCCAGGAGCCTGCGGAACTGTATTAAAGGATGGGAACTACTGGTCTAGAACCTATCTCCAGGAGCCTGCGGAACTGTATTAAAGGATGGGAACTACTGGTCTAGAACCTATCTCCAGGAGCCTGCGGAACTGTATTAAAGGATGGGAACTACTGGTCTAGAACCTATCTCCAGGTCCTCTGAGACTGAAAATACAAAAGAGGAGCCAGAGCCTACAGTGTTCATCTCTTCTTCCCAAACCTTTCTCTGCTTTGCACCATCCCCTGTCTGTTTAGCTGACACATTGAGATGGGCGGCCAAACCTAGCCTGATGGAGTTCCTCGTGTGATTCCTACTCCAAAACTCAAGAGTACTGGCATTCCAGACATGCGTCACCACTCACGACTTTTATATCTGTTTTTCTTCGGTGCCAAACCACTCACTCTTCATCCACTCTTCACCCTGGTTAAGGTCAGCTGGTGTGTGGCTCGTCGGAAGCAGCTGGTAACTGGCCTGTGGGTGGGGGTAGGCGTGCTCTTCTTCAGAGGGAGGTGAAGTAAAAACAAGAGAAACTTACCATGGCGCTTGGAAATCTTGCTTGAAGTTTGGCACATAAAAATTGAGGAGTCTCAGCCCAAATCACCACAGCTTTTTACTTAAATAAAATTCCTCACTTACATCCACGGAAAAAGTCAAGAATCGTCAACTTAGAGGCACATCATGCTGAAGCGAGCAGACAAGATCATAAGTTTACCTGTCTCAGTAGAATTCCAGACTGGAGCACAATGTGATTCTGTTTATATATAACAAACGGGAGGGGGGGTTGACCTTTGTAGCAGCCTGGTAGCTCAGGTGACACCCTGGCGCTCTACCGTGTACCAGTGAGAGAAAAGCTCTGAAGTCAAGTGCACCCAAAACAAGCTGCACACAGCAGGCGGGGGAAGGGTAGAAGGAGAGGTTTGCTCTTCCAGGGACTGAGTGGGAACTGGAGAGCTCTCCCTCAATTAGGCAAAGTGTGGTACCAATGATTAACCCAGTGTTACCTTGGTAACCCAGGAATTACACTGTAGATGAGATCTGTCTGGCGATGGGTACCTCTCATCAGACAAGAGCCACACAAGCATTGGGAGCGAGAGGGCTAAATCTCCGGTTTCTAGCAGTCCAACCAATCGTGAAACAGTTTCCTTTTTGACAAGAGGCGAGTATGGCTTCTGCTCCTAACTGAGGAGAAACAGAACACGTGTTTTAGTATAACTGTGAACCATCCCAGTCTTCAACCCCAAGTTCGACAACGGTAACACAATGCCTGTGGGATATAGTGACTAGAATAACAACTGGAGTGTGTGCGTGTGTGTCTGTGCATGTGCATGTGTGTGCATGTGCATGTGTGTGCATGTGTGCATGAATGTGTGTGCATGTGGGTGCATTATGTGTGTGTATGTCTGTGCATGTGCATGTGCATGTGTGTGCATGTATGTGTGTTTGCATGTGTGCATGAATGTGTGTGCATGTGGGTGCATTATGTGTGTGTATGTCTGTGCATGTGCGTGTGTATGCATGTGTGCATTATGTGTGTGTGTCTGTGCGTGTGTGCGCATGTATGTGTGTTTGCATGTGTGCATGAATGTGGGTGCATGTGGGTGCATGTATGTGAGTGATATAGAAAGTTTGTTAATGACTTGTGTTGAGCCTTTTAAAATATTAATACAACAATTTTTAATATGACTGCATACAGAGAAAAAAATCATACACATTTATTACATTGATGTTCTCTCTCTGTTACCCATGCTTCAAGAAGTTTTTATAGGATAAACTATAACTTCTGCAGTGTGCGTGTATATGTGTGTGTGTTTGTGTTGTGATTTCTTTCTGTGCTAGAAACAGTATCTTAAAAAGAAACAATAATTCGATCCTGGAACCTGTTTCTTTCTTATATTTCTGAATTTCAAGAGTGTCTTGTAGCCGTCCAGAGCCTGGAGCACTGGTAAACATTTGAAAACTAAATGAAGCTTTTAAAGTCTCAGAACTGCCTCCAGGACATACGTGTGACCATCACCTTGAACTAGAATCTAAAGAGTAAAGTCCTAGGGCCATATTTATAGCCTTAAAGACACAGTTTTAAATGGATGGCGAGCCTTTTCAGACCTGTGATCAGGGTGGGGAAGAGGTCAGCCAGGCCTTCCTCCTCAAGGCTGTCTGCCTAGGGATTGTCCCCCCAAAGACTTTACTGCTACTATAGACAGAGAGATGACAGACAGACAGACACCCTGGTGCCCTTCTCTCTTCAGCACTTTTATCATTTAACCCTTAATCATATACTACCCCAAGGCAGTGTTTCTCAGTGTACTGTAAAAACTACTCTGTGGGACATTCACGAAAGAGCATCAGGAGAATGGCTCAAAGGCCAGTGAAATGCCAGGTTAAACAGAGTAGAACATGCTTCTTTATTGAAGATGATTTGGAGACTTTGGGTTAATATTTATTGCTCTGTCAAACATAGGGTACAGGTAGGAAATAAAACAGCCTCATTCCCTCTAGAGGAAACGCTCTATATAGACAGCCCACTGACAGGTGAAAATGCGACCTCAAAATTTATCTAGCATTTGATTGTCCAAGTCCTTTCAAATACTTTGCCTAACAGAGCTAGGATGGGGCAGGTCTTCATATATCCAATTATATCCACAAACCAACTTGTGTTTTCAGTAGTTGAAAATGATAGCGCTCTCTCTCTCTCTCTCTCTCTCTCCCCCCGTCCCTACTTCTCCCCCTCTCTCCTCCTCTACCACCCCATATCTCCACCTACCTTAGAAATTGATATTATCAAATCTTCATAATCTTTCATTTTTGATACAGGATCCTTTTTCTTCTCTCTCTCTTTTTTTTTCTCAAGACAAGGTTTCTCTGTAGCTTTGGGGCCTGTCCTGGAAGTAACTCTTATAGACCAGGCTGGTCTTGAACTCACAGAGGAGATCTGCCTGCCTCTGCCTCCTGAGTGCTGGGATTAAAGGGGTGCACCAACTGCCTGGCTTTGATCCAGGGTTTTTAAGTGAAGCCCAGACTGGCCTCAGTGTTGGAACAGTTCTCTTGCCCCAGCACCTCAAGTGTGAGTCACCACAACCAGTTGAAATCCACACAATCTTTGTTCTGTTCTCACAATTATGCCCCAGGCCCAGCTGCAGCTTAATTCGTCTCCCCTCCCAACCACGTACACACACACACAGACACGCACGCATGCAGGCACACTTTGCTCGCATACACGTTAGTCCAAGACATACTACAGACCACTCCAGTCTTGTCTCTCACAAATCTCCTCTTCCCCTAGGTTTACCCACCAAGCCCAGCAGCATTTGGTGTCTATTCAGATCTGCAAGCCTGCGAGGCCAAATGAAAGAGATGAACTAGTCCCCATTTTCCAGGTAAAAATCCAACAAGCCTGCAAAGGTTGTGCAAACCCTCGTGTTCAGAATTGCCGTCTGGCCCCGGCTTCTGGCGTGTTTCCTAGTTCTAGCACAGACTCTAACACCAGACCTTTTTATGTATTTGTCAGTCTCACCTCCCACCTTGTGAGACACTAGGAAACAGAGGCTGTATTATTTTTTTTTCCTTTTCTTGCCTTCACAGTATCAGCGCCTGGTACCACTCACAGTAGACGCCCAGGGTACATTCGCTGAAAGGGCTTTGACAAATCGGACTAGATAGACTTAAGCTCCAAATGGGACCCATAATGGGGTCATAAGCAATTATCATTAGGATGAAGGTGGCTTCCAGTCAGCTGGACAGAAATGGCCAGTAGCTCATAAACTCGAGTGCTGTGGAGGGAACAGTAAGGAATTTCAGGTGTTCCTTAAGAACTAGCCGTCGAGCCCTTAAAGAGTTGATGTGCTAATTTCAGCTAGAATAGATACCTTTAGAGCCCATGTATTCCTCTAAAAATACAGGGACAGGAGCAGAGTAATGTGCCCGCAGTCCATCCACGCATAACCGGTTTCCAGCACTCACATCAGCAGCAATGGAAGACACACAAGGAGGCTGTTTCTCTCTGCTTTGATCACCTCTATGTGGAGATGGTCTATATGCCCCCTCCCTTAGAAAAGAGTCTACACAGACTCTGTTGTGGAGCACCAGCACCCCATTTCCTGTGTTTGCATTAATATGAATCTCCTCTAGAGTTAGGAGTCGCTTTCTAATCGTTCCATTAGGAACTGCGTTCCCCAGCATTCCATTAGAGTCTGTGTGACCTTTAAGGTAATCCTGGCCAATAGCACTCAAGGAAAACATGGTTGGTACAATTTTGGGGCTGTACTCGTAAAGGAGGCTGCTCACCCTCCCATCCCTCCTCACGGTCTGTGGGAGGGAAGAGAGCCTGGCCTGACAGTGGCTCTCCACGGGGATGAGCTAGGTGGATGTCCTGAAGAACAGTGGCTAATGGGAAACAGCCGGGGGCGGGGACTGCCTGGCGGAACAGGCTCCGCCACTTCCTGGAACAGAAGCCAGTTCAGATTTCAGCAGAGGGAAGTCATTTTACCATTTGATTTATGATTCGGAGCTTCAGTCTCTGATAGAGCAGCCCGACCTAATATAGACCCTTCAAGAAGTCCTTGGCCCCTAAAAACGCAGAACAAGTCCTGGCTCTTCTCACCAGGTTAGCTGGATTTTCGCACAGGCAAAAGTCCACACCAAATGCATGTTGAGTACTAGAAAAGATGACAGAAAAGCGGGGAGCACGGGGACTTGGTGGATTTTGGAGCTGAAAAAAAATAGGCAAGGGTGGAAAGCTGAATCCACGGCGAGCTAAAGAGATGGCTGGATGGTTGTTCACGATACTGAACGTCTTGATGGACGAGGACTTCATTTTTGCTTTCAATCTGGTGGTGCGTTGTAGACAAACCGTACATATTCTCATGGAATAAGTAAGAGAATAACCGACTCGAAATAGATGATCAAGTTTCTATTTTAATACCTGGTTCGCTATTAGTCACTCACCCGTTATAACTATCTCAATAGGAGCTTTAAAAACCCCTATTAAATCGTTTTGAATTTGCTGAGCTCGTGGGTGGTAGAGAAATCCTCAAGTGTCTACCTGACAGAGCGATCTCGGGAAGCAACAGGGAGCAGTCAGGAGGCAGGTAACAGATGCCAGAATTAGGAGGCACTTTACACTCTTCCAGTGAAGACCTGGAAAGGGAGAGGTGGATGTGGCACCAAGAGGAACCTTTAACTAGGCTCCGCTCGGCATGGCGTCAAGTAAGTAGCACCGGCTGCATTCAGCAAAGCAAAAAAAGTGTCTGTGTGCTGAGATGTCAGCTTGTAGAAGTGTCAGTCTCTAAAATAAATCAAGCAGCAAGTGGAAAACATATAAATAACTATCCTTGATGCCAGCAACACTAGGGGAAAAGGCCATTTTAGAGGAATTGTCCTTGTTAAGCACACAGCGAGCTGGGTTGAGCATGAGGGCCTCCACTCAAGTGGGTGAAGTTTTCTGGTTTTATGTATAGCGTATGATGGCCGCAGGGCCCTGCAGACAAACCACAACTGGGAAAGCCAACAGCCTGAACCCATGTGTTTGCCCTTTACGTAGCCTACACTCTCAATGGTGTTTCTCTAATTTCTAGTTTCTTCTGGGGAATTAGTTCTTTTTGTTCCTTTATTGCCCTCATCTGCGTGCATAAAAAAAATGCATAGAGAAGGTGGAGGGTTGTCTCATTCCATAAGGTGCCTGCCTCATCAGCATGAGGATTCGAGTGAGGATCTCATAGCCCATATAAAAGTCAGCAGGTGGCAGATGCCTGTATTTATGCTGCTGGGGAGACAGTCAGGGAGGTTCCTGGAAGCTTCTGGGCAGGCTGGCCTGACCTACATAATAAAGCTCTAGGATACTGAAAAATCCCTGAGGACTGACAGCCAAGGCTGTCCTCTGATCTCCACACGGACACCATGCATGGTATTCCTGTATGTACACCCACACACCCATGAATGAACACGTTACATCTATGCACACACAAAGTGGCAAGGACACCGTAATCCTAGGCGCAGATTTGGGGAGAGGGATAAGGGTGGTAAATCATACAGGGTATTGGGCATGTGGTTTTAGGAAAGCTTAAGAGAATCTACCACCCCAAAATATATCTGCTCATCTTCCCTGTGATGCTAAAACAATCTTTTACTATGGTTCAAGACCTTACGTCTTATACCATAAAATGCAAATGTCCTTAAGGGTCATTGCACCGGGCTGAGTCAGCAACATCTTCGTGGAACAGGTGACACCATCAGATTTAGGATCCAAAGATCCAGGTTCCAACCCGAGTTGAGGCTTCCACTAAGTATGCGCAACTTCAGTCAGCCAGTTCCTCATCTACAGGAGAAGAGGCAGAACTCCCACAAACCAGCTGAGAGAGGCCAGTCAGAACCAGGTTGCCTGCGGCTAAGTAAAACAGTCTTCTGTATGATTAGCAGGGACAGCACCTCAGCACCTAAAGCAGAAACCTGGCCTCTGCCAGTGACTGGATACAGGAAGTTTTACCAGTTTTGCAGGGCCAGAAGGTCCTTGATTCCAGTTCAGCTGGGCTTCCCAGCATCTGTACCCTTGATTCTAGAAGTTGAAGCTCTTTGGGCCTCAGGAAAGATCCCATCAATTCGGCAGGGGGTCTTTAGGTTGGTCTTACTATTGTGCTGTATCTCTATCCAGTTGGTCACCTTGACTCTAAGGAACTTCTAAAGTCGGTGGCTACCATACCTAAGAGGACAGCTAGGTGACCAAGAAGTGAATACGTTTGTTCCCTGTTCCACTCCCTCAGTCTACTGAAGGACGAGTCTTTGCCGTGGATTCCCTGAATGCCTGCACTACATAAAGCTCATTGAAGCATCACTTTATGGTATCAATTCAGACCAATATTCCCCTTGAGGTGATTTAAATCCTGAATTCTCACCTGCTTTCTAAAGAGGCATTTAGAATTAAATTAGTTAGATGGCTGTCTCTGAAACACGTGCCCAGATTTATCCCCTCCTCCTTATTTGAAAATATATGCTCTTGTGAAAAAATTTTCACCCCCAGTGATCTGGTCTAGCTGTCAAATGGCTTCCCTCACAGAGTTTTCTCATCAAGATCTCTTGATTATGGCTTCATTCTCTTCCTTGGGCGTTCTGATAAAGTGCTAAGCCAAACAATTATAATTAGAAAGTTTTCTGGGTAGGAGAATTAAGTTGGTTGCAAGGCTAACCTGCTGCATCTATGGTAATTGCTTCATGGAGAGTAGCTCCATGGGCCCAAGCTGGCAGCTTTCTCGGTACACGCCTCATTTTCTAGCGGTTAAATGCCTTGCTTCTGCACATACAGATTTCCTGTCATGTAAATGTTCTTCCGCTAGTAGAGTCTCAATCTTGCTGCCATGGTGTGATCCTCTGTACAGAATGAGGCCAATGTTTTATGCATGTTTTATGGGTCTAATAAATAAAATAATTAGCTTGTTTACAACTGCCCGTGTGGTTGGTTAATTCGGTATTTCTTCTGGTTGTGGCTGACTGTGGAGACAAACAGAAACTCGCCGTCATTTACCATGAAGAAGCTAGTGTCTCGACTGTCCAGCTCTGGAAGAACAAACTAGAACATCCTTTCCTTTCTCTCTTTTTCTTTTCTGGTCCCTTCCAAATTGTTGCTGTGACTTTTCCCAGAAGAACAGTATTTTGGTGGTTGCGTGATTCCTGACACCATGACTCTCACAACCTGTGGACGAGTTCTCTACTTAGAAAACTAGTAAGACGGTAATATTGACCTGGCTGTGTATGGTGTCGTACACCTTTAATCTCAGCATTTGGAGGTGGAGGCAGAAGGATCACGGATTACAGGTCACCAGTGTTGGAAAGCAGAGCCCAGGGCTCATACGTCTGTAGCTTTAAATGCTCTCACAAGAGAAACACCACGCACCTTCTCTAGAGCCTTCTGAGAAGCCGAGGGTGCCCCACCTGTCCTCTGTGTGCTGCGTAAAACTTGGTAACAGGATAATATACCTATCCCTAACTTACAGATATATTGATCATCTACAGATGATTTGTCTACACTCAGCGAACTTCATGTGGTGATCTGATTTAGCCAGAAGCCTCTCTTCTCTCTCAGATCCATGAGACCCCTTCCCCTCCCTGCTCCAGCTCCTAGACTTACTTGGTGATCTGATTTAGCCACAAGCCTCTCTTCTCTCTCAGACCCTGAGATCCCTCCCCTCTCCCTGCTCCAGTTCCCAGACTTACTTGGTGATCTGATTTAGCCACAAGCCTCTCTTCTCTCTCAGACCCTGAGATCCCTTCCCTCTCCCTGCTCTAGTTCCCAGACTTACTTGGTGATCTGATTTAGCCACAAGCCTCTCTTCTCTCTCAGATCCATGAGACCCCTTCCTTCTCCCTGCTCCAGCTCCCAGACTTACTTGTGTCTCCACATCTACACCCCTCGTCAGCTCCTCACCTGGTGTCTTCTTCACCGGTCTCCCTCGTGAGCTCTCTGGAATTAGCAGAGCACATTGCTTACCTCACGGCTGTGATAAAAGCATGGACCGTGAGAGTTCCGTCCACCATGCCAGAGAAGACACAGAGGCAGAAACAGCCCTCACTGCCGCAGAAGCAATCCAGGGTGACTGACTACATTGTGGCCCTGTCAGCTGCACCCAGGGGAGTTCACTGCTAGTGTTCACTCACGTTCCCCCTTTCTCCTTTTTATTCAGTATACGCCCCAGGCTACAGGATGATGACAGCCATAGCCAAGGCAGGGCTTCCCTCCATAGCTCAGCCTCTCGGGAAAGGCCCCCACAGACACACGCAGAAGTGCCTTACTAAGTCCACACAGGTTGACGGTGAGCACTGGCATCTGCAAAGGACAGGTCACCTACGCAACAAACCTTCCATGTTCCTTTCAACCAAGGATTCTTTGGTTCTGTGTCTGTGCCTATGCCCTGAACTAGGGTTGTGGCTAGGGGGACCAAGAAGAAGGAGATGAAAGAAATTTGTTAGGGTGAAATGCATCATCAGGAAGCAAGGACAGCGGCAAACGAGATGCTCAGACACGGGGAACTGGGGTCGCAGTTACTTCATCTGCCCCTCATCTTCAGCCATCTATGAAAGCCAAGCCGCCGGTGAAGACCAGCATTGCCACTCCTTTGAACGGCTTTGCATTTGGCACGAATCTTACAAAGCCTGATTTCCTAAACTATTTAAGGAGCAAAGTATAAAATCATCTGACATCTTTCCTACAAGCTAACACTTGGAACATGGCCAACCAGGTGACGGAGCTGCGGGGGAAGGGTCGGATGTGGCCAGTCGCGCGCGTCTGGCACACGCTGTGTGAGTAAGCATTTACTGAACGCTAGCACAAGGCCGAGGGATTCACACGTGCTACCTCACTTACCCTCAGTCAACCTTGTGAGAGAGATGCTGTTGTAGCCTCGTTGTATAAATAGAGAAACCAAGACTTAGGAAAGTTAGAGCATTTGCTTCAGGTCCCACAGTCCCAGAAGCAAAGTGTGATTCTAAGCCCAGATCTCCAGAACCCAAGCTCCTTCACTGAAACTTCAAGCTCACATCCCAAGTGTCTGTTAAGACCCCTGACTTCCAGCTGAGACTAGAACCCAGTGGCTGTTCCATAAGCTAGGGTGCCATGGCAGTGTCTGTCCCAGAACTGCCAAAGCAAGTATACCCACAAGGCCTGGGAGATTACAACCACTCATAATTCCAATACTGAGCATGCTCCTCCTATTTTGTTTTGTTTTTTTTTTCAGCCAGGTGGCCCTGTACATATGGCAGCCCTGCTTGCTAGCAGAAGAAGCATGGGAGGGGGGACAACTTGAGTGATGGAAAACAGCAGGCATTTAAATACTTCCACTCAGACAGCAGGTAGCTTGTTACCTGAAATGCCCGGGATTCGTCATCCAGCAGCGAAAGCACACGGACCAGACGCCGATTTCAGGGGCCCAGCAGGAGAGTGACACTGTGTGCACGTTCACATGGGCAGGACGAACCTCCTCACCTGTAATGTCCTCTACCGCTCCCCTGGCTCCTTCACCCCTCTTCTTGACAATAAGCTGCAGCTGAGTTCCAGACCCTTCTCTCCCACCACTCTGGAGAGCTGCCTTAGAAGAGCTGAAGGTACTACAGGAAGCCACAGATGTGTTTGAATGCGCTGGTACTGGAGCACCTGGCTCAGTCTGCCTGTTAGCCGAGACATTTGACGGACAAAAAGCTTTACCCAATAGCACTAGCCTCAGTCGTTCTTGTCTTCTCCTTCCTCTCTCCGCCATTCTGATTTTATGATCTCCTGTGGGTCCCAATAGCTAGACAGTGGAGTTCTCCCACCTCTGTGCAGAAGTCTGAGAAACCACCAAGACCCTTGCTAAGGCTTGGCACGTGTTTCCGCGCATTTCTCGGTGGAATAAGAGCCAGTGGAGGAATATGAGTTCTTTTTTTTGTTTGTTTGTTTGGGTTTTTTTTTGTTTTTTCGAGACGGGGTTTCTCTGTGGTTTTGGAGCCTGTCCTGGAACTAGCTCTTGTAGACCAGGCTGTCCTTGAACTCACAGAGATCTGCCTGCCTCTGCCTCCCGAGTGCTGGGATTAAAGGCCTGCGCCACCAGCGCCTGGCTAGGAATATGAGTTCTGATGCCCTAACCTACAGCAGTTACCAAGCATTCCTGAGCAACCAATCAACAGAGTGCTAGAGGGCGGCTCCACCAATCATCCATGTGTTCTCTGCCTCTAAGGACACACTCATGCTCTGTGACAGATGTTGAGTGTTCTCTTGAGAAAAGGAGCGTTGGCTGTCTTTGTGGAAGGGTATTTGGTTAATTGGATTGCCAAGAACCTCAGTCTGGCTCAAGCAAATCTTAAGGAGTGACAAGTGTTTTCTTGGACAGACATTCTAGGATAATAAGTAAGACAGTGAGTTTGAAGAAATACAAGAACCAGGGAACTGGGAAGTTGATGTGGGAGTGTCATATATCAATCTGTTGATTTCATTGGTTAAGCAATAAACAAACTGCTTGGGCTCATAGCTTAGAACATAGGTGGGTGGAGTAAACAGAACAGAATGCTGGGAGGAAAGGAAGTGAGGTAAGATGCCTCAGACAGAGATGCCATGCCCAGCTCCTGGGCAGACACATGCGATGAAGCTCCCACCCAGGATGGACATAGGCTAGAATCTTCCCGGTAAGACCGGTGCTCACAGATTATTAGAGATGGGTTGATCGGGATATCAGAATTAGCCAGTAAGGGCTAGAGCTAAAGGGCCAAGCAGTATTTAAATGAATACAGTTTGTGTGTTGTTATTTCGGGGCATAAGCTAGTGAGGCGGCCGGGGAGCTGGTGACGCAGCCCCGCCGCTCTTATCACTACAGGAAGTTGCCTGAGTCAGTAAAGTGCTAACCACAAAGGCATGAGGACATAAGTTTGGATCTGCAACACTGAGTGTGGCAACACACACTATAACATAATCCCAGTGATGGGCTTTTTGGGAGGTCAGTAACTCTCTGGAGCTTACTGGCCAGCCAGCCTCACCAGTGAGTACCATGTTCAGTGAAAGTCCTCATCTAAATAAAAAACTAAGGTTGGAAGTGGAGTGACAGAGAAAGAAACTTGACCTGGGCCTCTGGTATGTTGTGAGAAAATGCTGTTGTACACCGTAAAGATTTGTCACTTGTATTGGTTTGATAAAATGCTGATTGGCCAGTAGCCAGGCAGGAAGTATAGGCAGGGTGACCAGAACAGGAGAATTCTGGGAAGAGGAAAGGCAGAGACACCATCATGATCCAGAAGCAGAGGAAGGAAGATGAGAATGCCTTGCTGAGAAAGGGTACCAGGCCACACGGCTAAACATAGATAAACATTATGAGTTAATTTAAGTTGTAAGAGCTAGATAATATGAACCATTAGGCCAAACCATTTATAATTAATATAAGTATCTATGTGTTTCTTTGGGACTGAACGGCTGTGGGACTGGGTGGGACAGAAACTTCCATCAACACTGGTCTCTGCATGCATATGTACACAAGTGCAAGTGTACAAACACAGAAAAGGATGTACACATGAACACACGTACACCACATCCACACATAAGCACACGCCCCCATGTGTGCGTCCTGTCAAAAAAAAAAAGAAAGAAACAAATCCTGAACTACAAGGGGATCTTAGGCCCTATGTTCCTGGCATGCAAAGCTTCCCTTCAGTGCTCTTGCACGTCAGCACACTCCTCACACTGAGTCAGCACACTCCTCACACTGAGTCAGCACACTCCTCACACTGAGTCTGCACACTCCTCACACTGAGTCAGCACACTCCTCACACTGAGTCTCATACTGGTAACCGGCTCTCCTCTCTCCCAGAAGCCACCTTGAGCTTCCTCAGCCCACATGTGACCTATCATGGCCTTTCTGTACCTCAAGACACTGCTCCCTACTGGCAGTTGTCCAGTTTCCTAGAACCATCTGGCCTGCCCAGCACCTCTCCTTATACCTGAGTTTCTGTTCCCTCCATGACCTTCCCCCAGGTCAAGCTGAAATTGATGTCTCCACAGAAAGTGTCAAGATGGAATTATTATCCAGATGTTTTCTGGAAATCAAGGGGCTCCTCAAAGGTACATTTCACACTGCTGTTCAACATCCATGTTTATCTAATTTTTACAGTGTTGTGGCTTCGTGATAAGTACATACATTATTACATAAGGACATGCATCTTAGAATCAAGTTGGAATGAGGATACATTTTTGGCATCCATCTGTGACTTAGAACACACAACTATCATAGACCTATCTGTAAGACGGGAAATATCCCTTATGTAGGTCAGAATTGGTCAAGCACTGTGGGGCATGCCTGGAGTCCTATCGCTCAGGCTACCCTGGCAGGTGGATAAGGATTTTGAGCCCAGGTTGGGCTGCTTGAGACCCTGTCTCAAAACAAAGGGACAAAATCAATGGATCCTCCCCTGGAGAACCCCAAGTAAAGGTCTCCTTGTGTGTAGGAGTCACTGTTTCCCCATATCGGTGGCATGAGGATCTTCTGGGATTTCCAGTGTTCCCCACTTCTCGTGGCAGAATCAACCAAGCCCCACGGTCAGGCACACACCTATTGAAAATCTACTTCTAGACAGTTACCTAGAACAGGCTCGCCGGGTAAGTGATTAGCGTGAGACGTGATTTAGCTTCTCACTTTATCATCCCTATCATTTTGTGCCTGTGTGACATAAGCAGTCATTTGGAAACACGGCGAACAGGGCTTTTCAAGTCCCTGAGGTCCAGTGAGTTAGACATACTTAACTAGCATGTTAACTAATTGACCTCTGGTCTCTGCATGCATATGTGCACAGGGGCATATGGACTAACACAGAAAGCACTCGTGCACAGGAACACATGTACACCACATGCACGTACAAGCACACACACCCTTGTGTGCATCTGCCTCCATCAAAAAAGGAGAAAGGAAGGAAGGGAGGGAAGGAGGAAGGGAGGGAGGGAGGGAGGGAGGGAGGGAGGGAGGAAGGAAGGAAGGAAGGAAGGAAGGAAGGAAGGAAGGAAGGACCTGGACTAGGGATCTTAGGTCCTACATTCCTGGCATCAATTTTCCAGGTCTGTACACTGCACCTGGAACTTGGTGACAAGCTCACAAAGACGTAGCATGAATAATGACAACAGTACCACTCCTTGCCCTGCTCTCAGTTCGGCTTTTTTCTCTTTTTTTCTTTTTTCTTTTCTTTTTTAATACAACGGACCATGGACAGCACGGAGGGCCTCCAGGGGCCTCCTAAAGCCTTGTTCCATTTTTACCATTAGTAAATAAAAATAATAGGGTGCTCACTTCGATATTAAAACTTTGTGGGAAGCGCTTTGCAAATATCATGGAACGTACAAAGACTGGTGATTTCTCTTCAGAGTTCTCGTGGGGCTGGAATCAGACAAGGCAGGGGACACAATTGAGTGTACCCAGCCGCGGAACCTCGGACACGGTCACACCCGTACTAAAACCACACGGAACCTCAGACTCGGGCACACCCGTACTAAAACCACCCGTTTCTTTTACCAGTGCTGTGGCCCAGGGTGCTCTTACACCTGCAGTGTTTGCTGTAAGATTGACAGTTTCTTCTTTAGTTATGTATCTTATCTCCCCCCTCCAAAAGGAAAATGAGTGTGCTTCCTGTTTTATGTGTGCTGCTGTAGTTTGACAAGAGGCCAGGGGGGACCTTCAAAAGAAAAGGACAAATGCCAGAAAGAGCAAGGGTGCGCTGTAAATAACTGGGAAGTGATTCCAGGAGAGCCTGGGAAATGGGCGGACCGCTCTCCATAACTCAGTGGCTAGGGCACAAAGCGCAAAGCTGGAAGGCGGCGAGTGTACCCTGGTAGTGAGACATGTGTCAGCCTCGAATCACAGCGTCCATCGCCGTCAAATGCATCGCGTGATCAGTGAGCTTTCTCCATCTAAGAGTTTCAGAGAAAAGGAAAAACTGGGTGGGCAGGGGATGTTTTGTGTTTTAACATAGCGAGTAGTTAGAGGTGTCTTCGGGAGGCCCCCAGAGCGGCTCAGCGTGCAGAGACTCCAGTCCTTCATGTCAGGAAGGACGCCCACATCAGTGAGCACTGGGCTCCATCCCTGCAGTTATTTCTGAAGTTAAACCAAATAAAACCTTCAAAGGTGTGAGTAACTACCCTGAATTTTCTTTTCCTGTCAGGAACACTAATACTAAATCAGATTTAGGATTGCAGATGCGAGAAGTCACTGTAGAATTCTCTCTCCTATTGTTTTTTTACCCCCAAGAAATTCCCCATTGTCGACCCCTGGATTAGCAGCCTTGTCTCTTTCTCGCTGGGTCTCCAAATTAGTGAAGCTATTGGAATGGGCACTGTTTAAAAGTAATCAGGTGGTTTCCATTGTTCTCAGCTGCCACAGGGGTAGATGCCAGCGAGATCGTGGAATGCCCACATGACTCATTATTTTTCAACTGAAATCTTACCAGGTCTGTGGTGTGTACAATGTCAGTTCCTACCAGGATTGATGCGAGGATACCGTTCCCTAGCCGTAAAACAGCAGTGCCTGCCTGTTCAGCACTTCTAGGGACAAAGGAAGACGCAGATGGACAAACAAATCCAACAAACAGTGATTAAGGTTAGACAGAGAGAAGACAGGCAGCTTGTCCCACGGTCCCACAGAGCAGAGGGCTACAGGAGATCCCCGTGCGGGTCTCTGACCCAGAGGTCCAGTGTGCTCGTAGTCCATGGAGTCTCTCAGGGTCCACCTGAGCTCCTCAGGGAGAGGTGAGCCAGAGATGTACACTCATTTAACATTCTTCCGTGTGCTAAGGAACTGAAATTGGTCTTAACACAGCCCTGTCCGAGTGACATGCGGACTTGGAATCTAAGGGAACGAGGGGTGTCAGCCAAAGAGTGGGTCAGTGCTGGAGGCATATATACAGAGGAGCCGCTGGGATGGTGAGTGGACCTGAGGGAGAAGACACTTTCTGAAGAGCAATGTTCACTGAAATGAACAGTGTTTGGAATTTAAAAAGAAAAGACACAATCTTATCTTTTAAATTAAGTCCGGATATTTTGAAATGTTGCAAGGCACAGATGGGGATGAGACCTTTCAGTGTCTGGGTAAGGAGTTGGGAGCTTGTTTATTTACTTTTTGTTTTTTACATAGAGTCTCACTCTATAGCCCAGGCTAACCAGGAACACACTATATAGCCCAGGTTGGCCTCAAACCCCGTGCTATCCTCCTCCTAAATCTCCAAGTGCTGGGATTATAGGCACAGACATCTCTGCCCAGAGCAGCTTGTATTTTGTTAGGCAAAGGAAAATTGCTGAAAGGGTTAAGCAAAGGCAGAACTCAACTTTGGAATGACGGATGTGGAAGGAGTCTGTGCCCTTGTAATTAAATTCTGGGGAAATGCCCAGAAAGCAGCCAGAAGAACAGAGCTGAAGCCCCAGAGAGAGAGAAAGGGTGTATTGGGACAGGGGAAGCATAAGAAAGAGGTGTGGGGACAGTGCCAGCCTGCTGGGGAAAGTGGTTGGGACGGGATTCTTTAGAGAAACAAGGGAAGATAGTCTACTGCCACAGCATGCCCCTCGCATTTCTATTCCCTGGACATGCCATCCACCATGGATCTGAGCCTCATGCTTGACGAGTTCGTTACATCTCTGTCAACTCAGCTGTCATTCAGAACATGAACCAACAAAAAACACAGAAACAAACATTAGTCCTGGAGGCAGCTCAGTGACAAAGAGCTCGCCTGGGAAGCGTGGGGACCTGAGTTCAAGCCCCAGAGCCCATGGTTTTAAAAACATCCAAGTGAGATGGTGTGTGCTTATAAACCCGGCTCTGGGAAGGTAAAGACAAGCCATCTCTTGGAGTTTCCTGGCAGTCCGTCCATCCTGCTTGGGAAAGGCTGTGCCACTTAGAAACTTTGTCTCAAAAGCCAAAGTAGTTTGTGCCGGAGGAGTGACACCCGAGTTTGTCCCCTGGTCTCTTACTAATTACATTCATCTAGAGATCCTATGACACACGCACACACACACACACACACACACACACACACACACACACACACACACACCAGAGCAACTATTCAGTGTCAGTCACTGCAGAGCCTATCCCTAGACATGACCCAGACTCACACAATGGTGCCCTTCCTTCTCCAGGACAGCAAAATATTGTGCTTCTCTCACCCAGCAGATAACGTCATAAGGTCACAGTTAGCAGAAGGTTAGTTTCTAGAATCATTTAGATATCCGTAAGCCACGTCAGCCATCTACAGGAGAGGAGGGGCTGGGTTCAGGCGAGGAGACACCAGCAGCCTGGTGAGAGACAAAGCAGGCAGAAGGTGTAGTTCCGCGTGTGCTTCTTTTCAGTGGGCACGGCCAGCTACTTTAAATCCTCCACAGCCCCTCATACCATCCATCCCCCGCCAGCAGCATGCGCTGGGAGACAAGTGGATTTTTCTTTTAACTGATATTCTTTCATCTGCTCATCCCCAAATCACATCCAGAACGCTACTGTGGCAAGGCGCTGGGATTTGGCCTCTGTCCTGAGAAGTCAGAGTGCTCCATGCCAGTGTACAGAGGGCTGTCGGCATCCAAAGGCAATGCCCGTGACTTGCATGGTAGCCCAAACCAGCCTTGTGATGCCAGGGCCGAGGCTGAAAGGCTAGCCCAGAGGATGCTTGTATTTCTACCCCAGAAATAAGAAATTGAGGTAAAATATCAAAGCCCAACTCTTCCGTGTGACAGTCTGTTTCTGGAATGGACTCTTCAGGGGTAAGCAGAGAGTTCTGAGTGGGGACTCTAACACCCAACAGCCCTTTTATTTGTGATGAGAAACGGTAGCTTACAAAATGGAGTGGGGCCGAACTGTTCGAGCAAGCAAGCAAGCAAGCGGTCTGAGGAGGGAGGTTTTGCTGACTGCTGTTGCGATGGGGGACAGACTTTGCATATCGCATCACTGTTTTCTGTCGTGTTTGGCATGCAGCGTTTCTCTGCTCTTGACTCTGAGGTGTGAGGGGGAGGCTCTAATCATATGGCCTTGTGCAGATGCTGCATTTGCATTCCTATTAATCCAGGCCCTCCTGGAGATGCTGGAGCAGAGACCCAGCATGCTTTGTGTTTGAACTTGTGAGAACCCATACCACCGCTTAATAACTTAATGCATATGCATGGCCTCCTCAGACAGCCCACTAGGAGGCAGAAGCAGGAGGTGTCCCCAGCTTGCAGATGGCAGGGCTCTGCGGAAATAGGTTCTGACAGGAAGGAACACCTTGTGCTGCAGAGACACACACCTGCCTGGCTGAAAGCCTGCTTTGGGAAGCTTGCACTCAAAGCGTTAGTTATCGGTGATCAGGGATAGCTGGTTGGGTTGACAAGGTCCCCGCAGTATTTAACTTTATAAAACAGCAGCCTTCAGCCATGATGAGTTAGGTGATTTGGGGCTTTCAAACAGAGGTCACGTGAGGAAGTACGGGAGTGTAGCGCTGAAATTCTACCCCCAGCACGCATGAGTGCAAACTGTGGCTTCACCTCTGACTACACACAAATCGCATGGGAATAACTTTTCTGAGTCCTGTCTGTCTCTTCCGACTGACGGCGGTGGTATCTTGGGGACATGGCAGGGTTGTTTTGAGAAACTGGGGGCCTCCACTGGCCTTCCAGTCACCGAGGCCTCCCAAGTATATTGGAGTTGTCGTTGCAGGGATTCCTGGCTGACTCTCTCCTGGGCTGCCTTGCAGGAGAAACGAAAGAGGGACAGAACACAGCTTGTGTTTGTGACTGTACACAGCTTGAACTCATGAGACCTTTGCTCATGTGACCTCTCTTAACCCCCAGAATATAAATTGTCTGATGCTCTGAATAAAGTCAGCTATGGTGTGAGCTCTCAGTCGGCCGCAGTTTAAGGTCTCATTCTCCCAGGTTCCATCACCAATTAGAGCAGTAAACTAAAGGAGTAGTCTTTGTCTGGTAATTCTGATCAGACTTCATGTGTATCAGATTTTCAGTAGGTATGAGGAGAGACGCAATCTTTTTCCCAGAATGTAACTTCTGAGCATCCAACCCAAAATACGCTAACTCCCTTGAGCATGAGTGGCTTCAGAGTGCCCGGGAATCAGCTTTGCCAGTCTAGGCACAGCCTGACAAAGGCTGTCTCTGCCCGTGACATCAGCATCTCGTTCCCACCAGACAGCATCAGGAGATAGCGGGGTACGCTTTCTAGCTTTGCGTCCTTCATTCCTGCAATGCATGCCCATCTTTGGGGATTGCAGGGGGGCTGGAAGCCAGCACAACACCTTGTCATGTGCCGGCCTAGGCTCTGTTTATACAGACACCAGGCTTCACCCACTTTTATGTCTGTCTGCATTTTCAAGTTATTCGATACTAAGTAACCAATGACTCAATTTCTTCCCTCAAAAATCAACCAGAAAAGAAATAAGGAAAGTTAGCCAGGAAGAAAATGCTGCTCTTGGGTCTGGTTTTATCCAAAGGTCTGTGATTTGCTGATTAGTTTCTGGTTTCTGTTTCCTCTCAGCTTCCTGTAAGTTGGGATGTATAAACCTTGAGGTGGTCCATCAGTCTCCGAAACCTCCCTTGTAATCTTCTAGCATCGCGTGGGCCAGCGACTGTGCTGGTATCACTTTCATAGAATCCACTCAGGAATGCTAAAAGGAAAACAAAGCCTTGGCTCTAGAAACTAAGACTAAACCAAATCCACAACAGCCTCCCTGAGTTCAGGCCCCAGCTCTGCCATTTCCCAGTTATTTGAACAAGACACTTAAAGTCTTCACAGCTGACTGCCTTAATCACAGATGAGGGCTAACGTGGTAGCTAGTGTTATGCAAAATGATTAATACTCTCAAACACTTGGAGCAATACATAGATCGCAGGAAAGTGCTCCATTAGTGTTTCCACCCTCGTATTTATTTTATAAATATATAAATTATTTCTTCTTCATTTTCAAAAACATCTAGTTATTTTTTGTATGTCAATTAAACTTATTTTATGATAGCCTAGAACTGTTTGTTGTTACAATATTTGCCCCAGAAGTAGACCAGATATCAAATCCTTTCATTTCCTTTTTTATAGTGAGGTAGTGATTATATTGTCTGGTGTTATCCTGAAATGCCCCATTTTCCCCTGGGACCTTAGCGTTCACACACAAAGAATACCAGGAGGCCTATGTTACCTACCCACAGGAATAGAGTCTCTTGCTGGATTTTGTAGTTAATATAGTTAGTGAGTTCTGCTAAACAGATCTATGCCAATAAAAGTTGCCAATAGTTTAAATAGAATCTAAATTTTAATGTTTTACTACAGAGTAACAGAAAGAGAGAGCTAGGTGTCCAGGGCCCAGAACAGAAACTCCCCCAGTTAAGAGAGAGCGAAAACAGCAGAGAAGGAGATTAAAGCTGGACTGGCGTGAAAGATAAACAGTGGACAACAAAGCAAGCGGACAAAGGCTGACATTCAGAGTGGACAGCCCTGCGCCTGGGCATCTCACAGAGCCTGTGTCTGTCTTTTCTCTGAGCCAAGGCTTGGAGAATTTATTTTGTTGTTGTTCTCTTAACCAACTCGCTAAGAATTGAAGATTTGTTAGAAAGGAAAGGAAAGCAGGAGGAGGAGTGGCTGGGCTCTGGAACATCTCCAAGGTTCTGGAGCATCTCCAAGGTTCTAGAGCATCTCTGGGGTTCTGGAGCATCTCTGAGGTTCTGGACCATCTCCAAGGTTCTGGAGCATCTCCAAGGTTCTGGACCAGCTCCAAGGTTCTGGAACATCTCTGAGGAAAGGAAAGCAGGAGGAAGAGTGACTGGGTTCTTGAACATCTCCAAGGTTCTGGAGCATCCCCAAGGTTCCAGAGCATCTCCGAGGTTCTGGAGCATCTCTGAGGTTCTGGAACATCTCCAAGGTTCTGGAACATCTTCAAGGTTCTGGAACATCTCTGAGGAAAGGAAAGCAGGAGGAGGAGTGACTGGGTTTTGGAGCATCTCCGAGTTTCTGGAGCATCTCCGAGGTTCTGGAGCATCTCTGAGGTTCTGGAGCATCTCTGAGGTTCTGGAACATCTCTGAGGTTCTGGAACATCTCCAAGGTTCTGGAGCATCTCTGAGGTTCTGGAACATCTCTGAGGAAAGGAAAACAGGAGGAGGAGTGACTGGGTTTTGGAGCATCTCCGAGTTTCTGGAGCATCTCCGAGGTTCTGGAGCATCTCTGAGGTTCTGGAGCATCTCTGAGGTTCTGGAACATCTCTGAGGAAAGGAAAACAGGAAGAGGAGTGACTGGGTTTTGGAGCATCTCCAAGGTTGGCATAGTTTCCTTCTAATCAGTCTCAGTTCATTATGAAAAGAAAATTAATTTTGTAGTGACTCACATCCAAATCTTTAGGAAATGAAGATTTCGATGAATTATGACATAAAAATAAAAATTAAAATGTGTTCCATAGACTCAGCAAAGATAGGAAGTAACCCAGAAGGATTTGCTTAGAAAAGCTAAAAAAAACAAAACAAAACAAAAACAAAAATAGAAAAGTTTTCAAACTAGACCTAAAAGAAAAATATTCAAAACTTTCACTAATTGCAATAGGAATGGCAGGTTTCATCCCAGATAACAACAGCAGCCCATTGGTAGGAGCTGAGCTCTCCGTACTAACATGTGGTTGAATGGGAACTCATGCTCTGAGCAGCCAGGCATACTATCACGATTAGTATCTGTGGAATACTGCCCAGGTTTCACCAGCCTGAGCTATGAGCATGACATCCCCTAAGAATTCTAGTTAAGAGGCTGGAGAGATGGCTCAGCATTTAGAGCACTGGCTGCTCTTCTGGAGGACCAGGGTTGGATTCCTAACATTTGCATGATGCCTTGCAAGGATTTGTAATGCCAGTCTGGTAAGATCCAATGCCTCTTCTGGCTTCCACAGGCACTGCACACATGTGGTGCACACACATATGTGAAGGCAAGACATCGATACACATGAAATAAAAATAAAGCAAAGAATTTTTAAAGAATCCTAGCTAAAAGTCAAGGTTTTACTGTTGACTGAGATTTCTATCCGCCCTGGTCCCTCAGCCATTCAGTCCTAAAGAAACACATAGAGGTCTGTAGAAGGAGCTACAGGCTGCATTCCTGCCACCCGGCTCCCACCCACCTGGCTAGCTTATGCCCCGAAATAACAACACACAAACTGTATTCTTTTAAACACTTCTTGGCTCATTAGCTCTAGTCTCTTACTGGCTAACTCTCATATCTTGCTTTAACCCATATCTAATAATCTGTGTAGTCCTTCTTACCAGGAAGATTCTAGTGTACATCCATCCTGGGCTGGAGCTTCATTGCGTCTGCCCTGGAGAGGAGTGGCATGGCGTCTGAGTTCACTTCCCTTCTTCCCAGCATTCTGTACTATCTACTCTACCCACCTAAGGGCTGGCCTATCAAATGGGCCAAGGCAGTTTCTTTATTAACCAATGAAATCAACAGATTGACATATGACCTTCCCACATTAGAGGTCTACATTAATTATAAACTGGTTGTCCTATTAGCTCAAGCTTCTTATTAACTAATTCTTACATCCTACAATAACCCATTATTCTTGTCTGTGTTAGTCATTGTGGCTTGGTACCTTTGTCAGTGAGGGATTCTCATTTTGCTCCCTCTGCATCTGGGTGACAACTGCAGACTGAATCTTCCTCTTCCCAGAATTCTCCTGTTCTGCCTGGTCATCCCGCCTCTCTTCCTGCCTGGCTACTGGCCAATCAGTGTTGTATTAAAATACAAGTGACAGGATACAGACCATGGTCCCACTGCAGCTATACTCTCTATGCAACCGAACTGCAAAACGAATTACTCTTCTGTGTGCTGAGTCTGCATAAGATCAGACTGCATCCACAGCTACATGACCATTTCTTTCTCATTCCAGCACTTTCATCTTGATTTCTCACACTGCCTTAGCCTTCATGGATAGTAAGATGCTCACCAAGAGTGGGGTGACTGCTGTGCTGGCAATGCACCAGTAGGCAAGGGTGAAGATGCAAGTTCTATCCCCAGTACCCACGAAATAATGACTTCCAAAAACTAAGTGAGAAAGAAATAAATGATGTGACTACATATAAGTTATTCAAAATAACTGTCATTGATGGCTTAGGTGATTTCTCAGTCTGTAAAATACCTTGTGAGCCTGGGAAGAGACAGACCCAAGTTTAATACCCAAAACCTATGTGAAACATGTTTGATGCTTGTGATCCCAGCACTGGAGAAGTAAAGACAGTGGGTCCTGTCCCCTCCACCAAGCCAGAGAGAGAGCCTGCCTCAGAACACAAAGGGGGAAGCAACTGAGAAGGAGCATCCAAGTTTACCTCGGACTGCCACATGAACACATGTGCACATGTGCAGATATGAACACAAGTAAAGCATAGAGAGAGGAGGGAAGGAGAGAGAAACAGAGAGAGAGGGGGGGGAGAGAGAGGGAGGGAGAGAGAAACAGAGAGAGAGAGAGGGAGAGGGAGGGAGGGAGGGAGGGAGAGAGAGAGGGGGAGGGAGAGAGAGAGAGAGGGAGGGAGAGAGAGAGAGAGAGAGAGAGAGAGAGAGAGAGAGAGAGAGAGAGGGAGGGAGGGAGAGAGGGAGGGAGAAACAGAGAGAGAGAGGGAGAGAGAGAGAGAGAGAAACAGAGAGAGAGAGGAAGGGGGAGAGAGAGAGAGAGAGGGAGGGAGAGAGAAACAGAGAGAGAGAGGAAGGGGGAGAGAGAGAGAGAGAGAGGGAAGGAGAGAGAAACAGAGAGAGAGAGGGAGAGAGAGAGGGAGGGAGGGAGGGAGGGAGAGAGAGAGAGGGAGGGAGGGAGGGAGAGAGAGAGAGAGAGAGAGAGGGACGGAGGGAGAGAGAAACAGAGAGAGAGGGGAAGGGGGAGAGAGAGAGAGAGAGAGAGAGAGAGAGAGAGAGAGAGAGAGAGAGAGAGGGAGAGAGAGAGAGAGAGAAACAGAGAGAGAGGAAGGGGGAGAGAGAGAGAGAGGGAGGGAGAGAGAAACAGAGAGAGAGAGGGAGAGAGAGAGGGAGAGAGGGAGGGAGGGAGAGAGAGAGAGAGAGAGAGAGAGAGAGAGAGAGAGAGAGAGAGAGAGAGAGGGAGAGGGAGAGGGAGAGAGATTTGGGGAGACAAATAACCAAATAGCCCTGGCCACAGAAGTCCCACCAAGTCCATCAGCACCCATGAGGTCCAAGTTGCTGAAGCTTCTTATCTCTAATAATGTATTCAGAAGGAGCTTATAATTTAGGCATATTCTATTTTAGTTAATGAAGGTTCTGAAATTTTAAGTCCTGAGATCCCTAATTATTCTTACTTTCTCATGGGCATCTAATTCCACATCTCCGAGCTAGACCGTTTTATCATTTAGATTAGTGGCCCTTAGCTTTTGACCTGCAGTGCGTGTTTAAGTGTCTTTTCAGTTTGGCTGCTCTTTAATTAGGAGGAGCAGCCCTGTGGTTTAAGACTGTCACTGTTTAAAACAATGAGAATTCCAAGTAACACATTTGCCTTGAAGCATCTGCGACGATCTTATTCTTATAAAATCAAAACAAATATGAATTTAAAAGCAACCATTAGGTTCTATAGCCAAGATGATGTTGTTCTTGACCCTGTTGGCATGAAAATTCAAATTCCTTTGTTGAAGATTGTTCCATGCAAGAATATGTGATTTTCATAAGTCTCGTTGATTCTCGGAAGTTCAAAAGGAGCAAAGACAAAATTCTGTAGAGCGGTACCAAATTAGCAATTAGAGTCTGCACTGGAAGACTGGACTGCAGCTCTCTGCTCCGGAGATTAGCCGCTCGGCCTGTGGAGCGCTTCATTCAGCTCCACGGAACCGAGAGGGCACCGAGGAGAAATGCAAACTCTAGTGAGTCGCTGTGTTCAGTGTTGCTTGCAGCTTTCCTCTTTGCTCTCAATGCTGTTACAAATAATGCAAGCCTGTTTTTATTAATTTACATTAAGTTCATTTAACACTGATGAAACAGACCAGAAATGTATAATGAGGACCGTTTAACAAGCTCTTGCATTGGGCTAATCGTGCTCTGTTTGTGAGAGCTTATCTCATTCTTGGGAAATCGCCTGGTAGAAGCCCCCTCCTTCCTTAACAAGTAAAAAGAGGAGAATCGCCAGCTACTGATGACAAAGAAATGAACAAGCTTAATAGTCTCCAATTTGGTTTTCCACTCCACTTAACGGTGGAGGCGATGCAAGCTCCGTGGCCAGAGGAACTCAGGAAGCAGCCATGAGTACTGAAAATTTAATTAAAAGTCAGAAAGCCATTGCAATGAAGACTCAGCAGAAAGCCGTTTATTTTTAAAATCTAATATATTCTTCATGACTAAAGGCTAAAGCACATGCTGACTTACACACTTAGCTGTAACTGATTTAAGCTACTTGATGACTTTTTCCCCCTCTCCCTCCTTCTTTTTCTTTCTATCTTTTTTTTCCCTTTTGGCTCTCAGGGTGGTACTCAATTTGCAATGGAGTAAATTGGCAGAATTTAATTTGGTGGATTTTTTTACCTCTGTAAAAAGAATTCTCATTAAAGCCGCACGAGCAGCTGTATGCTTTTTCCATCATTAACCAGCCTAACCGCAGGTAAAAGATACAATTATGGATTTATATAAATCCTATTGTCAATTTATAGCTGAAAGACTGGGGAGGTGCCTCGTTTGGAATAGGTTACTCTTTCCCCTTAACCTTTCTTTGTTTTAATGAGGATTGGGTTTGTCACCGTCTGAGACATCTCCCGGCAGGAAAGTTTCTCAGGAAATTATAAGGAATAAAAAGTACGAATGGGAGAAGATGGCTTGGCTACATTTCAAACTCGCTGGAGGACTCAACGCTTGAAATTCATCTCCAGAGCCCTGTATGTGGTCCTGACTCTCCCGGGCAACGCTGGAACACGGAAAACCTGAGCAGAGAGGGCTCCTACGAGGGCTTAGACAGAGAGGGGTTGAGAGAATCCCCCTCGGATGTGGTCTACCTGCAAAAACATCTGTTAAAAAGGGGGATACCATTGTTTCCCCCTTAAGATCTTGGTATGGATATACTTAGCTCATGACACCTCGTCTTCCCACCCACCCACTCCCCCCAAATACAATTACATTAAAAAAGATTTGAAACAGTTGGCAGATCAGCATGGAATAACACGCTTATTCTGAGCCCTCGGGTGAAGCTCCTAAAAGCAACACCGGGTCCATCCCAAGAAACGTGACTGAATCTCTCCGTTCCCCAGCAGTTGAGTACTCGGGGCTGCCGGCGCTGTCACAGAGGCAGAGCTGCGTTCTGGGAAGCTCAGCCCCCCCACTTCCCACCCTGTTCTCTGAGATGGCCGGTCTGGGGCTTCTGGGGTCTAAGCCATTCCTTGCTCCTCTCTTCTCTCCAGTCCATACTCCACAGCAAGCACATGCCTCTGGCTGATGCACTGACATTCACTAAATTGGGGCTGCTTCCGAAGAGGGTCACCTCCTACCTGCCACTTCTTGGAAAGGAAGCAAACATAGTGAGGGTTTTGCTGCGGGACCGCATAAACCCCCAGCCTTTGTCCCTTGAGGTAACAGCTCCTGGCTGTTCATGACCATCACCTCTGAAGAGCAAGATCAGCTCGCAGGCCCTCAGCAGACTCTCTGCCTCCTGGAGCGGCTGTGCTGTGCGCTCGTCCCGCAAAGACAGAAAAGCCGACCCTACCCTGGCAGCTCCCACTCCTCCTGAGACCCCATGCTGCCCACATTGTACACTTCCGGATATGAATCACCACTTCCTGTCCATCCTTGCTGCCAATGCTGATGACGTTGTAATCCATAGGTATGAGATTATCCTAGGCTCTGCATTTGCAGAGTGTTAAATCTGCCTGCGTCCTCACTTCCAGATCACCTGCGGCCTGATAGGACTTGCAAGCATTCTTGGTGCCACGTCCTCCCTGGAAACGTTGAGGACCAAATGTTGTGTGTTGGGTCCGCTTTAGAGTCACTGTCACACCCCTTGTGGCTGCAATCAGGACTGGAGGTAGAATTCGTGGTGGCCGCCCAGGACTGCCAGAGCGCCCCAACTGTGAGGAAAGGGCCACAGTTTCCGCAAATGCCGGTCACTTTCATGACAATGAGAATTCGTAGAACCATGAGCTGGAGACTGTTCATACTTGCTAGGCTCGACAACAACGGTGACGCTGACTGAGGAACCCCAGACGCCTTCAGTCCCCTCTAACCCTGCAGGGCCCCTCACCATGCTGCCGTATCCAAGATCCCAGTGATGGGAGATTCACCTAAAGGCTGCCCAACTGCCCAGCAGTCTTTAAGGAGACTGAGTACCAGACAAATAGGAGCCATGGCTCCATTGCTCTCCTGGTTCCAAACCTTTTCAGAGCCATGAGCAATTTTTTTTTTCAAATGACAACATCAGGATTTATGGCAAAACGGTGCCCAGTGTCAGAATTTTTGATTCTTCTTCTTTGAAGTTCCCAGTTTGACTACCTCACTGCCATCTAGACCTTCTTTCAAATGTGTCTCTCCATACTGTCCTGGCTTCACACGCTGGGTAGATAGCAATACAGTAAAGTCTCAGGGAGATATGTACGTGTGTAGCCCCCTGGGTAGATAACAATACAGTAGAGTTGTAGGGAGATACGAGCGTGCACGGTCTAGCTTTAGTTGTCAAAGGAAACTGCCGATGAAGTATGCTTGGGTGTGATGCCTCACAAAAGCTAGAGTCTGGTCCTCTTATTCTCCACCCCGCGCAGATGCACCACTGATCTTTCTCTGAACACGTTTCCATTACTCAACATTCTTATGCCATCTGTTGTCCAGGTAAAATTTGAGCCAACCCCAGTCCTTAAAGCCACCCATCCACATTTATCCATCACCATCATGTTCCTAAGCACCTAGAAGTCACACAAGATCTCTTCTGTGTTTGCTTAGCTCACTCTGGCTCCAGGAGAACACTGCAAAGCCGTTAACCGGAGAATAACTACTGAACAGTCCAGGGTGGCAGCCCCGGCATGGACCATGCTGGGCACCTACCCACGTGACCCTCTTGCTCTGACATCAGTTCTGTCTCCAGTTTCTCTTTCTGCTCATTGCTTTCCTTTGTTTTTGTTTCATATATTAATAAATAGTCTGTACTGATGGAGGAAGGTCATTGGTTAAAAAATAAAGAAACTGCTTGGCCCTCATAGCTTAGAACATAGGTGGGTGGAGTAAACAGAACAGAATGCTGGGAGGAAGAGGAAGTGAGGTAAGATGCCTCAGACAGACGCCATGATGCTCATCGCCAGGGCAGACGCGATGAAGCAAGCCGCCAGGTCAGACATGCCTAATCTTTCCCGGTAAGACTGATGCTACACAGATAATTAGAGATGGGTTGATCAGGATATGAGAATTAGCCTGTAAGGGCTAGAGCTAATGGGCCAAGCAGTGTTTAAAAGAATACAGTTTGTGTGTTGTTATTTCTGGTGTAAAGCTAGCTGTGCGGGAGCCGGGTGGGACGAAAAGCAGGCCCGCAGCTCCCATCAACAGAATGGCTGCCCAACGTGTGGACAACTGAATCCACTGAAAGCCTGAGAAAGCTTGGGAAAGAGTAAAGCATGTTTTCTTGGTAGCAGCAATTTCTCGGGTCTGCTCTGCTTGCTAGAGGCAAGCAAGCGCTCTCATCTAAGAGAGGCTTCCTGACTCAGCTTTAGCTGCAAAACCCTGCAGCTCATTAAGATGTCCTGCCACGAAACACTTAAATGGTGTTGATAAAAGCTGACTGAATGCTTGTTTGTTTTAAGCCATAGCAGGAAAGAAGTTGTGCTGTTTTAAAAGGCTGGCTTTGTGGGCCATCCTGCCAGGACAAGCTCTGACTCTTTGAGGCAGGAGGTCAGCTACAGAGAGAGCATTTGAGTGTTGTAGCTTGTTTGCTGGCAAGAACCTTGAAATGCCATAGAGTTGTGGTAATAAATATGGCTACAACCGGTACCTCCGCCGTGAGACTGGAAAGCTAAGGAATGGGCTGAATCTAGCTGCCAAAGTCACAGCTTTAATCCTACCCATATTGCTCCGTAATTTAAAGGCTCATGTGTTCAGAAAAAGAGAGAGAGATACAGTAAAGAGAGATACAAAAACAAAGAAAACCTCTAAATGATTTACAGTGGGTTGAAAATATATGCAGACTAAAAGTTAAAGTTCTTAAAGTAAAAAACAAAAGAAAAAAGGAAGAAAGAGAGTAGTTGGGTGTGCTAGGACACACCTTTAATCCCAACACTTGGAAGGCAGAGGGAGATTGACACATGCACACACACACACACATGCACACACACACATACATGCACACACGCCATGTGCACATGCATACACAGAGATGATGATGATGATGATAATAATAATATAAAGTATTTTAAAAGAAGTCTTCATATCTCTGTGCATTACCTTTGGGAAAAGTAAATGAACCTAATCTTACCACAAGAATTGCTTTAGTTAAACCAATCACGCCCCCTTCACGAGTATATGCAGCTGCTTTCACGTTCCCCTCTTTGACCTATTTCACTTATAGAAACACCAAACACTAAAAGTCCAAAGATCATTTGACTGTGCTATCATGATTAAAATAAAATATCCCATGGTATTTCCAGAATGAGGTTCTCCAAAAAGAACTCCACATAAATAGCTCCAGAACGTTGCCACGGGGGACAGCAACCTTCACGAGCAACCCATCCCTAGACTAAGGGACAGACTGGGTGGCGTGGTAGCAGCGAGGCAGACCTGCCTGAACGCTCCACAGTCCCAGCTCCCTGGCTGTTGACATCATCTTTCTCCTTACTGCACCAAAGAACAATTAATTTGAAGTAAATGACATTAATTAAAGATAAAATCAAGCTTTAGGTTTCACACAGAATTAGAAAAACGTACCAAGAATCTGTGCACCTTTTAAAGGTTACAACAAGGATTCATCCTCACAGAATATCAAGAAATTTTGATGGTCTGGCTCTGTTCCAGGTCGTGAGTTCAAGACAGTTTATAAAGTAGGCTTCAGTTGTCACTAGTCCTTTGATAAAAAAAAAAAAAAACACGTTGCTTTTGCTTGTGGCTTCATAACAGCTGCCCAGCAGTTACCTTGTCATAAAGAGCTGTTTCTTAATTAGGTATAATTAGAAAATGTATACACAATTACTCTAGGAGGTGTTCCTGCATGCTAGTGATGTGTGTGTGTGTGATGTGTGAGTGTGTGTGTTCATATGTAGGTTATATGTGAGTCCACATGTGTATGCCTGTTAGTGTACGTGTAAACCAGAAGTCAGGGTCAGTTGTCTTCCTCCGTAGCTCCCTCTCTGATGTTGGGGGAGCAGGGTTTCCCGCTGGAGCTCATCAATTGGCTGGACTAGCTGCCAGGCACTTTGGGTTTTCCTGTCTCCACCTCCGGGCACCCAGACTCCAGGCACATTCTGCCTCTCCAGGCTTTTCCACGGGTCCTGGGAGTCATAGCTCCAAGCTTGGTCAGCAAGCTCACTTCCACTCAACCCATTACTCCAAACCCTAAAAAAAAAATCTAGTTGCTAAAATACATTTACTTCTATTGAGAAATATGACCATAGATTTTTTTTTTGTCTAATCAAGCAAAGAATATTCGGTTTACTTTATGTGGAAGGAGCTCACGGCTACCACCAAGCCTCATCTTTCTGGAGAAGATATTAGCACACAACAAAGGATTCCAGGATGTGGGGCCTTCTGCCATGAGATACCTCAAGGCATGATGTGTTGGAGGGTCTTGCTGGGGAAAGTGAACACACAGCGCGAGGCAGCGTGGAAGGTGGGAGATGTCAGTCAACACCACTCTGTGTATCTGTCTGATAAAGAGTTCATGACACCCGACAGCGGGCAGCAGAGCCAACTGTTCCTAGAGTTACTGTAACAAATAAGGTGTGGTCTACAGCCAGTCAAGAAATTTTTGTTGATGCATATTGTGGTTTGGATGAGAAGTGTCTCCATCGATCCCTGGTTGGTAATAGTATTTGTGGAGGTTATGACCTTCAGGAGGGATAGCCTTGCTAGAGGGATTACATCTCTGGAGGTGGGCTTTGAGGCTTAGCCTTGCCTCTCCCCCTTCCTATGTGGATGAGAATGTAATCTGTCAGCTTCCTGTTCTCCCAGCATCTTTTCCCTGCCTGTGGTCACGCCCGCCACACCGTGGTAGACTCTGTCCCTTTGGAGCCCTAAGCTATAAAGAACCCTTCTTTCCTCCGAGTTGCTTTTACTGAGTTCATTCTCTTACCACAGCAAAAATGGGGTAACTAATACAATATCTCCTACGACTCTAGAACATTCTTTCCTTGTGAACACATGGGGTTTCTTCTTGGTGGGACTGGTCGCCTGTTTGGAATAGCCTAGGTTACCAAAATCCACATGAAGTTCCTGATTCCTGAGCCTCTGGTTGTTTTTCCTTCCTCCCTTGCTCTAATTGTGCAGAAGCAAATGCAACATAAGCAATGTAAAAATCAAGTCTTGCTAGTTAAATATAAGAACACAGAGCAAAATATCTGAGAAAGGTTACACCTCTTTAAAGATGCAAATTGATAATGGAGCTCAATATCAAAACAACAGAGTGCTGTTAATTTTTAAAAAGGTGCAAATTGCTAATCTTACTTAAGGCTTTTTTCAAATTGCTTATTAAGAGTCCTAGCACACACACACAAAAATTTAAACAAAATAAACTCTTGAAAATAGAGGGGTAAGAACTAAGCATGGGCTTTGCTATAACCCTTTTCTTCCCTTTTGAACCTGCTGGCTACCGCAGGACTTGCTAATGTTTGAAAGCTGTGTCACCTACCCCAAGGTCACCCTACACGTCTGTGGACTTGACTTATCACTTATCTATTGCTGCAACAGCGCTTTATCAGACTGCAGAGCACAAAGATATAGACAACAACCATTTAGCTCACATGTTAGGGGATTCGGCTGATCTCTAGTGGACCTGGCTAATCTTGCCTGGCCTCACTGAGGCTGCCGGACTGGGAGACTGTCGTATGAGCTGAGCTTGCTCGCACATTTGGATCCGTAATGAGGGAAGGAGGTGACTGGGCAAGAGAGCACTGTTCGCGTGCTATGCCTAGGTGGTGGCCACGGCAAGGGAACACTGTTTACAAGCGTCACCTATGAGGTTTTGTTTAGTCACCCGGTAATGGCAAGGCCCCACTCAGCCCCTAATTCACAGGCTAGGCAGCAAGGTTGGTGATACTGTATACACAAAGCTTATAGCACACACAATGGGGATTTGGATAATCTGGAATGGCAGGACAGAAAATAATTGATTGAGCCTGTCTATTGTTAGAGCTTCAGATTGGGTAGAGAGGTGGCTATTATATGTGTTATCTGCATGCCCCAACAATGCCATGAGATCAAGGGATGCCTGTGCGTTTACTAACAGAGACAGTAGTTGGGAAGCATCCTGGTCACTGTTCTACTGCTGGGAAGAGACACCATGGCCAAGGGAGATTATAAAAGGAAACATTTGACTGGGGGCCTGTTTGCAGTTTCATAGGTTTATCCATGATCATCATGGCTGAGATCACGGCAGCAGGCATGCAGGCATAGCACTGGAGAACTAGCTGGAATTTATGACTTACCTACAGCCACATGGCAGAGAGAGGGAGAGCCTGGGCCTAGTGTTGGCTTTTGAAACGTCAAAGCCCACGCCAGTGGCATACCTCCTCCAAGGCCACACCTCCTAATCCTTCCCAAACAGTCCACCAACTGGTAATCAAATATATGAGCCTATTGGGGTCTAAATTTTATCAGTATAGCCTAACATAAAAATTGGGGTCAGGTTCTTTGATGCCAATGTCACTTTCCAGAGTCAGAATAGCTAATCTCAGAACCAAAGGATGGAAAAACTTGATGTGGGATTCCCCTCTGAATGCTGTGAATACCACTGGTGAATAAAGAAACTGCCTTGGCCTGTTGATAGGGCAGAATTTAGGTAGGCAGGGAAGACTAAACTGAATGCTGGGAGAAAGAAGGAGGAGTGAAAGAGAAGCCATGGAGCCGTCACAGGAGACAAATGCGCTGAAACTTTGCTGGTAAGCCACAGCCTTATGGTGATGCACAGATTAATAGAAATGAATTAAATTAAGATGTAAGAGTTAGCCAATAAGAAGCTAGGGCTAATGGGCCAAGCAGTGATTTAATTAATACAGTTTCTGTGTGATCATTTCTGGTCTGAGCTGCCCAGCAGCCAGGAACCAATAAGTGGCCTCTTCCTGCAACAGGTTGGCCCCTACATGGCCAACTAAAATCCACTTAAAAACCTGAGAGAGCTTGAAAAGGAATTCTAGACACAAAAATACAGAGTTTAACACAGTTTCTTGCTGTAACTCTAGTAAATGAAATTGCAAAGGAATATGTCATCAGCATATGGATTCAGGAAGGACATGGAACTGAGACTGTCAATGCAATCCATCTAGCATGAAGCTACTCTGGACCAGATTTCAGAGACAAAAATTTGTGAATGGATGTGAAATAACAATGCGCTACACACACCCAAGATGTTAGAGACCTGCGGGGAGAATGGGGGATGCAGGGAATTAATAAGCATATAATGCCCCTCCCCTGAAAGGAGAATCAGAAGCAGAAAATCTTCAACTGAAGCTGGCAGATTAGGGGCAGTTAGTGAGGGAAATGAGAAGGGTTGCTGAATCCATGCACAATGACGTTAAACCCTAGGGCAAGTCAGACTAGCGGTTCCTTCGTGAGTTCTAAGACACAGCAGAGGATCCTGCCTTTACTCCAGTTTCAAGTTGGGGACATATAAGACAACTTGAGTCTCTGTGTAACAAGAAAGCAGTTGCCGACCTCCAGTCTCCCTGAAGAGCCCAGGAAGGACGACCCAAGTTCTCTTTATCATGTGCACCTTTTGGAAATGTCCCTTATTTCATCTCACCAACACCAACAACTGCTGCCAGCTCAGCAGCTGAAATTCTGTGTCCTCCTTCATCTACACCACCACCTCCCCCCACAAACACAAGTGTGGACATGTTGGCATCCTCTCCTCATTGTCTGTCTCCTTGGATGGGGAGCGGTGGAACTATTGGCCGCATCAGAATCACCAGAACCCAACGTTAAATAGTCAAACCCAACCCAAGTAAGAAAACATAACATTATCATTCAAATTTAAGACATTGTCTCCAAGTAGCTCCATAGAGACTTGCAGTGTTCGATCCTTATGAAAAGACCAGAAAAAAAGGGGACATCTGTGGTCTAGATAGGGGATTCAGTTCAGGGGAATTTGAAGTTCTTAGGAGGAAGTACACCATTGAGGACAAACGTACCCTGGCAATTCCTTCTCTTTCACCTTCACATCAGCCCCTCACCGCTTCTGTCCATTTGATTGCTGAAATATCCCTCAGATCCCCTTTTTCATCTGGGTCCTCCCCCTGCTCACAGCCCACATACTTCCTCACCGTCTGCACACAACTCCCCAGTATTTACACAATAGCTCCCTAATTACCGCACAGAACATCAGACCTTCCACAGAGTTGTCTTCTCACTCCTCCGGGCTCATCAGCCGGCGTCTCCTCTGGCCTGTCTGGACCCACAACATCTAACAACAACTTCATTCTTTTCCTGTCTGGACCCACAACATCTAACAGCAACTTCATTCTTTTCCTGTCTGGACCCACAACATCTAACAACAGCTTCATTCTTTTCCTGTCTGGACCCACAATATCTAACAACAACTTCATTCTTTTCTTGTCTGGACCTACAACATCTAATAACAACTTTATTCTTTTCCTTTCTGGACCCACAACATCTAACAACTTCATTCTTTTCTTGTCTGGACCTACAACATCTAACAACAACTTTATTCTTTTCCTGTCTGGACCCACAACATCTAACAACAACTTCATTCTTTTCCTGTCTGAACCCACAACATCTAACAACAACTTCATTCTTTTCCTGTCTGGACCCACAACATCTAACAACTTCATTCTTTTCTTGTCTGGACCTACAACATCTAACAACAACTTCATTCTTTTCCTGTCTGGACCCACAACATCTAACAACAACTTCATTCTTTTCCTGTCTGGACCCACAACATCTAACAACAACTTCATTCTTTTGTCAATTGTCTGAAATGCCCTTGGGTGAACCAAACCACTTCCCAGTATGACCTTCAGTTGTACGGTACAGACCGTACTCCAGGGACCTCGTGCTTTGTGAGTTTTCCCCACGTCTTCCAGGTCTAGCTCAGTGCTCTGGGTTTCCTTCTGCCTGTTTCTGTGTCGCCCACGTCATCACTATCTCACAGCAACTTGTTGAACTGTTTGATTCCGATTAGAATCCGAGCTCCTAATAAGCAAGAACCATCTCATTCTTCTTAGTCTGTCCCCATCTGTACCCCTTGGTGCAATGCTTGGTACCCCACAGGTGTCTCCTGCATACTGAATGAATGGACGCATGGACGGGTAGATAGGTGGTCCTTCCTGATGCCTCCCCGTCTCTGCAACAGAACAGTACGCCCTGGGTTGGGTGAAGGGGTTACTGGTGGTCCCTAGCAATCTGAGAGATAGAATCTAAAAGATTAAGAGTGTGGAAGCAAACACATGGGGGGGTTCTGGGGGTGACAGGGTGAAGGCCAAAAGGGCATTGGACAAGCGTGTTCAAACAAAGAAAAGCAAGATCAGGACAGGAGAGGACAGAACGTTACATCAAGGGATGAGGGCCAAGAAAGCTGCTCGCAGCAAAAGCGGGCGAAGAGGGAGGAAGCTAATAAGAACCAATTAGAAGGAAGTGAAAAGACTTATTCTGGAGTTTGGTGTTAAAGAGCAAATAAAGTGGAAGTTTTCTGAGTGTTAAACTCTACCCAGAAGCGTGACTTAAAACAAGCGAAAAGAAGGTATAACAAGCTTGTGTTTAGGTGGTAGAACATACGGAACCATAATTAAAACACTTTACCAATTGAAACACTTTACTAATTAAGGTAGGTAGGTCAATATTATCGGCCTGGTTTTAAAGTGAAAACAGCCCTTGAATCAAAAAAGATCAGGGGCCTCAGCAGGCTTCCACAAGTGTGAACTTCTTCAGAAAAGAACCGTGTGCTTGGACGGCACCAAGACAGCTATGGAGAGGAGAGGAAGATGCCTGAGAAAATCCCCAGGGCGGAGAAGGAAAATATAAACAAGAAAAGGGCAGAGAATGGAGATAAAATTTCATGCCGTTTCCCTGAGAAACATTCAAGGTTTCCGATGCCCATTGCATCCAGCATGTGGTGATGTGGGAGTGTCATATCAATCTGTTGATTTCATTAGCTAAGTAATAAAGGAACTGCTAGGCCCATTGGATAGGCCCACCCTTAGGTGGGAGGAGTAAACAGAACAGAACACTGGGAGGAAGAGGAAGTGAGGTCAGACTCGACAGCTCTCCTCTCCGGAGCAGACGCAGGAGAGACGCCATGCTACCTGCTCCAGGGAAGACGCACACCATGCCCCAGCTCCGACCCAGGATGGACTTAGGCTAGAATCTTCCCGGTAAGCGCACCTAGGGGCGCTACACAGATGATTAGAAATGGGCTAGTCCAGGTGTGAGAATTAGCCTAGAAGAGAATGGGCCAAGCAGTGTTTAAATGAATACAGTTTGTGTGTAATTATTTCGGGTAAAGCTAGCCGGGCAGGTGGCTTGGGGTTTTGGGGACACAGCGCCGCCGCTCCCCATATTACAACAAATGGCGCCCAACGTGGCAAAGCCCTAGGAAGCCACACTTTAAAATAACGCAGCTTTTTTTCTGCTGCTGTTGCTGAATCAGGAAATCTCTCTATAGCACGCCACCAACAAACAGCAAAAATTTGTGTTAAACTCTCTCTCCCTTATTTTTAAGCCTTCTCAAGTTTTTTGTGGACTCAGTTAGCCACACGTCTGGGCGTCATTTGTAGTAATATGGAGCGGCAGCTGGGCTGCGTCCCCAATACCCCAGCCGCCCGGCTCCGGCTAGCTTATGCCCCGAAATAATTACACACAAACTGTATTCATTTAAACACTGCTTGGCCCATTCTCTTCTAGGCTAATTCTCACACCTGGACTAGCCCATTTCTAATCATCTGTGTAGCGCCCCTAGGTGCGCTTACCGGGAAGATTCTAGCCTAAGTCCATCCTGGGTCGGAGCTGGGGCATGGTGTGCGTCTTCCCTGGAGCAGGTAGCATGGCGTCTCTCCTGCGTCTGCTCCGGAGAGGAGAGCTGTCGAGTCTGACCTCACTTCCTCTTCCTCCCAGTGTTCTGTTCTGTTTACTCCTCCCACCTAAGGGTGGGCCTATCCAATGGGCCTAGCAGTTCCTTTATTACTTAGCTAATGAAATCAACAGATTGATATGACACTCCCACATCACTTCCCCTTTTTCTGTTTAAACAAAAAAAAAGGCTTTAACTTTAACAAAGCAAAATTACATATAACGAAACAGTTATCAAGTAAAAGTTACATCAGAAACATTTATACATATAACAAAATTGACCGTAAATCTCTATCAATAAAGCAAAGTCTATACTAATACAAATTATTCATATCTATATCATATCCCCCTTTAAATGTAAAAGAACATTTATAAACCATATTTGGGAACATGGGCGCAGTTTTTTCTCTCCAAACTGCTTCCTGCTGAATGGGGGCGTCGTTAATCAGATTATTTAGGGTGTAACCTGTGTGCCAGGTTTATCTCAGTTGGCAGTTGAGCAGAGCAATTTTCTGAAGATATTCACAGCAACCCTTCAGGAGGACGTGGTCCATCATACCAAATCGGAATAGATGCAATCCACAGGGTCTGGTCTTCTGTGAAAACAAAAGAAGACTCTCTCCAAAGCATCATATCCTTAGACCCAAATTCTGAAATCGTAATACCCTTATATCCATTCTGGTTTAGCTTGGCAGCCCATGTAATGAAATGTCTCTCTGTACTTAGCTCCTTCACAGTCAAAAATTTTAAAGAAAACACAATAATACAAAGAATCCAGACTCTCTGTGAATTTTTCATCTTTACGCGGCTTATTTTTACTCTATCACTTTACTTTATTCTGTCTCTTTAAAGACTTTACCTTTATTTTTTAACATTAACTTTATTCTCTATATTCTTTTTCTTCTCTCTCCCAAGCCTACGTACATTCAACCAACAGTGTAACTCATTTAGTGGTCTGAATCTGTCCTATTGTGAATCTGCAATTTTTTACTATCCAGGAGCACCTTTGATTTGCGCCTTTAAATCACTAGGCGCTTAAGAATCTAAGCTGAGACATTCCTAAGTTAACTTTTTGCTTTTTGAGCGTATATCTGTGGACCAGGCTGTCTTTGAACTCTCAGAGATCCGCCCGTCTCTGCCTCCCAGGCATTGGGATTAAAGGTGTTTGCTACTACACCTTCAAATCACAGAGGTCTATCTCCCTCTGCTTCCCAAGTGTTGGGATTAAAGGTGTGTACACACAACAACTGTCTTCCTTTTTTTGTTTTTTGCTTTAAGAACTTCAACTTTCAGCTTGCATATATTTTTAACACACTTCAAACCATTCAGAAATTTTCTCCGTCTTTGAATCTCTCTTTACTGTATATCTCTCTTTTTCTGACCACAAGAGCCTTTAATTTGCCAAGCAATCTCAGTAGGACTAAAGGCGTGGCTTTGCCAGCTAGATCCAGTCCATTCCTTAGCTTTCCAGCCTCATGGCGGATATACAGGCTGCAGCCATGTTTATAGCATTTCAAGGTCCCTGCCAGCCAGCAAGCTACAACAGACAACACTCAAGTCCTCTCTCTGTAGCCGGCCCTCCTGCCTCAAACCGTCAGAGTTTGCCCTGGCAGGATGGCCCAGAAAGCTGGCATTTTTAAACAGCGCAGCTTTTTTCCTGCTACGGCTGAAAACCGAAAAGCATGCGTTCAGCTTTTCGTCAACACCGTTTAAGTGTTTCGTGGCAGGACCTCTTAATGAGCTGCAGGCTTTGCAGCTGAAGCTGAGTCAGGAAGCCTCTTGGGGCTACCAGGTAGGAGCGGCACTCAGCACTTTAATTCTGAGACTGAGCGTGCAGCACAGAAATTCTTTTCATCCAAGTAACATCCAAATCTGACAGGCAGAGCACTGCGCAGTCTAAAAACACGTCTCTGTATGGCAGCAGGAATCCGCCACGCTTTTCCGCCTGCCTAAGCCTGATTCTGCCTTCTGCCCAGGAGCAGGCGGGGAGCTCTGAGTCATCGTCAAGGCCTCAGAGCACTCTCCTTCAGATCCCAAGCGGGAACACAAACATAAAGCCAGAGTTTGCACTGGCGGCAAAGCCCTAGGAAGCCACACTTTAAAATAACGCAGCTTTTTTTCTGCTGCTGTTGCTGAATCAGGAAATCTCTCTATAGCACGCCACCAACAAACAGCAAAAATTTGTGTTAAACTCTCTCTCCCTTATTTTTAAGCCTTCTCAAGTTTTTTGTGGACTCAGTTAGCCACACGTCTGGGCGTCATTTGTAGTAATATGGAGCGGCAGCTGGGCTGCGTCCCCAATACCCCAGCCGCCCGGCTCCGGCTAGCTTATGCCCCGAAATAATTACACACAAACTGTATTCATTTAAACACTGCTTGGCCCATTCTCTTCTAGGCTAATTCTCACACCTGGACTAGCCCATTTCTAATCATCTGTGTAGCGCCCCTAGGTGCGCTTACCGGGAAGATTCTAGCCTAAGTCCATCCTGGGTCGGAGCTGGGGCATGGTGTGCGTCTTCCCTGGAGCAGGTAGCATGGCGTCTCTCCTGCGTCTGCTCCGGAGAGGAGAGCTGTCGAGTCTGACCTCACTTCCTCTTCCTCCCAGTGTTCTGTTCTGTTTACTCCTCCCACCTAAGGGTGGGCCTATCCAATGGGCCTAGCAGTTCCTTTATTACTTAGCTAATGAAATCAACAGATTGATATGACACTCCCACATCAATGTGGTATCTGAGAACGACCAGGAGGCAAGCCCATGGGGAGAGAATTCCATGGCAAATCCCAAACTCTTTCTGGTACTTCATTTAGACATAGGGCCAGATGCTTTGGAGACCCAAGAGAGATCTCAGAGATCCAGGACTCCTACACTAGCTCAGGCAGGTGCCATCTCTAACTGCGCTCTCTTCCTGACCCCCATACGTCCAAACAAGGTCTAAGCAGAGGCAGGACTTCTAACAACACCATTAGAGCCCTCAACACCGGAGTCTCCTGGGCTCCCCATGTTCTTGTGTCTGTCATTCGCTCTAGAGTACAGAACTCTAGACTCTAGTCCTTGGAGGTCAGAGCAGGGCCTTCCTTGCTCCTTAAATACAACCTCCATCAAGAGGCCCATCCTTGAGTAACTGGAAAATAAATTAGTTGAAAGGATATATGAACAAGTAAATATGCGCATTATAAATGCCATAATCTGTATATGCAAATGTTAGTCTTTAGGCACAGGCCCCTTGAGGGTTTGGGACAACTCTGGGCACCGAGCTACAGTTTGAAATATCCACCACTAGATGGCACTATTTTAATGAGACAGTAAAGTCCCTGCTCCAACATGGCCACTGTCAGAGGCAAGGTGTATGCAAAACATATACACCAAAAGTCAAATGTTCCAAGCCTGCTACTGCCCCTGACTGTCCATAAGAGATCATGAGAGCCCTGTCAGAGGGGAACGCTAGCTGACAGGTTCTAAAATCTCCAACCCTGGCGTTACGGCTGCCTAAACCACCGTTGGGATGGTAAACGTTTTCAATACTCTGAAGTAATGTTCATCTTAGGATTTGTTATCATTACAGATGGTTTCAGCCTCGTGTTGGGGGGCTGTAATTACACCCCACGGACAGCCCTAGACAGCAGCTGTGTAAACAGACACCTGTCTGAAGCGCTGGTGAGAGTCTGGGTTCCAGCTCATGGTCACTCATTGTGAGACTCAGGACCTTGGGTGGGCCTCCGTGGCCATCAGCAGGCCTTCAAGACAGAGAACCCAAAACAGGCCCCAGAGACAAGGGTGTTGGAAAAGTAGCTAAAACCGAGGCAAACAGTGGCCCTGGGCATCCCTGACCCAGTGTGATAATGGTTATTCCTCAGGGTAGAAAGTTTCCTTTGTTTAGGTTTTAGCAACCTGCTTTCCTAGGAAAGAGATAAAAATTAATCAGTTGCTAGTTCTCTCTCTCTCTCCCTGTTTCTTTCCCTCCCTCCTCCTCTCTTGGTAGACAAAGATAATACATGATAGATCAGTGATAGATGGATGATAACAAGGTTTTATAGTAGTATACATATCTGTTTACCCTTGTTTCATTCATTTTTAAATACTTGATACTGTGAAATACCTTTTCATTTTGAGAGCTTCCTTAAAATGATCCTAAGGGGAAAGCAGGCTCTCGATCTTAGGCTAACAACCCACCCACTGGGACAGAAAACCCTCAGCTTAGCTACTTGCTGGCTGCCATGTCTCATGTTCCAGCAATTCTTTCTGTCTTCCGTTCATCACTGCTCACAGGGCTGCCTGGTGTCTGGCCCGGCTGGGTATATACATATCTTCTCACTGACTCAGCTGGAACTCTCGGGGAGCAAAGATGGAGACCAGTGCATCTTTTGAGCCCCTCTCATTCCCCGGTACAAAGTCCTGATGAAGAGAGATGAGGAGGAGGATGGAGCCAATGACTGGCTGAATTAGAACTCAGCAAGGAGCTCATCTTCATGCGAGGTGACAAGCCTGTGTCATGCAGGCCCAGTCCATTAGCTCCAGCCCTGCTGTCCCTCCTCAGCCCTCCACCTCTCTGTGACTGTCCCAGGATGCCAGTCATCCGAGCTCAAAACCTGGGAGCCATGTTGCCTCTTTCGCCTTCCAGGCCCGGTCCTTACCTTGTCTTCCCTCCCCCTTTCGTCTTCACAGTCACGGTCCTGATGCCCTCTTGCTCTGGAAGCACTTCCCTAGTACACGGTGTATGAGGATGGAGATCTTCTGTTTCCTGATTCACACTTTGCTCGGAGCTTTTCACAGCAGAAGTTTCCAGTTTGCTCACTCATTTACGGGAGCACAGAAAGTGGGTGTCATCAACGGTGATTAGGAGATGCACACGTACAGAAAAGGATCACGAGGAGGAGGAGGAGGAGGAGGAAGAGGAGGACAGCAGGAAATGTTTGTTAAGTGAAAACTGTAGGGTTGAGTTTGAACTAACTGGGACCCACAACAGTATTTATTTTCCAAACTATTGTTGTGTTGCACCGTAGAATGTATAACGTCACACGAGCCAGGCCTGAATTACTTACACTCAACTATAAAATCAGTGAAAAGAAAATGAAATTGTCCCGACTTGAGCATAGAAGATACACTATGACAACCTAGCACCGAGCTATTTTTAGGGATAGCCGAGCAGCCCGTGCTCTGAAACCTGCCTGGCTTCCTGCCCAGATGTGGGACTCATGCGTCTGATGTATAGCTTCAGAAATGATGGTAAAAGATCAATGTGCTGCGCCTTCCAGGCTGCATTTGCATTTTAATAGAAGATGTCAGAGCCTCTGTTTCCCAGGGTGATACATGCTAGAACCTTCGGGTGGCCCTCCTGTTGACTCGTGAGGACTCTTCGATTCTGTAGGGTGGCGTCGCACAAGCAGGGACAACCCCCAGATACTACTGCCCCCACTGGAGTGTCTCAGGTCACTGAGTGAGACCCCAGACTCCCCTTTCCCTTGGTGCTGTCAGAGGTCTCAGGAGACCTGCTGGTGGTCCTCACTGGAGCCGCTGCTGCTGTTACTGCTGCTGGTTCTAGTGCTGAGAACTCCCTCCTGCCCCTAGATAGTCACCCTGAAAGCTGATGCTGAGGTCTGGGGCATGGTAGCTAGAGAAAGCCTGGGTCTCAGGTGGCCGTAGACAGCCCATCTAGCCCCATGCCATGCCACAAGACCAACCTCACGCTATTGAACTAATTTGTGTCAAGAGCTACCCTAGGATTGGACACACAGAGCTCATCTCCTCTTCAGTGACTCTGTAAAGCTCTGTAACGGTCCCCTGTTGCTGGGAAGACACAGAGCTGCAGAATGTCATCTCGCTGTGGGTCACACTGCCAGCGAGGAAAGGCATCCCTCAGGTCCCTGTCAGCCTCCCTTTTTCCAGCTGTCTACAAAGATGCACGTGGTTCTTGTTTCCGGTTTCTGCTTTTGAACCCCTTCCTTGATATTAGACCGTGTCCTGTCAACAGACGCATCCCTGCCATTCCAGAAAAGCCATTCCCTTACATGCTTTGGTACAATTCTGTGTTCATGGGCTAAACTTTGCCAATGTTCTCAAGGGCAAGAATAGAATGTGTATTGATAGCAGAAGAAACGACTTCTGGAAAGCTGGGCATGGAGGCACAAGCTGGGCTCAGCACGGGGAGGTGGAGACAGGAGGATAGGGAGTTCAAAGTCATCCTCAGCTGCATAGCATGGCTGTCTCAAAAACAAAAGAGAAAGAGAAAGGTGACCTTGTGGGTAAAGAGGGACAAGGTAGACATTCTACAAATTAGAAAAATAAACCCATGGGTGCCACGCACCGCACCCCCATGTCTGCGCTCTGTGCGCTGGCACCCAGTTCGCGAGCTTCAGGCAAGGGGCTGGAGGTTAAAAGACACAGACACACACAGACAGAGAGACAGCGACACGGGTCATCCTTGAATTCCCCAAGAATGCCCCCTTTATTGTGTTCAGGGGCAGCTTACGTAGAGATAGCCACGCCCCAGCAAAACCCACCAGAAACCACTCTCCTGCCATCAGGAA
Organism: Microtus pennsylvanicus; assembly: GCF_037038515.1. Lineage (NCBI taxonomy): Eukaryota > Metazoa > Chordata > Mammalia > Rodentia > Cricetidae > Microtus > Microtus pennsylvanicus. The sequence continues at coordinate 2,581,449 of NC_134590.1, read as the reverse complement.
CTCCTGAAGGTCTCATGCTCAGAGCAGCTGTAGGCACTCAGATAAGGGGATTACAAGAAATTCAGGATCTGGAGTCTCACTGTTCCCAACACATGGGCAAGAATGTCTTGCTGTTAGGGTCAAAGCAGGAAAAGAGCAAGAGCGAAGGGCACTTCACTCCCCATAGGTTATGCTCACCCACTGAGATGTGACCAGCACACACGTGTAGGGTTAAGCCCAGCCTTAGGGTGTGTCCGCCTCGGGGGAATGTTTACCTATAAATCTGCCGGGGGCGTGGGCACAGCCACCGCTTCTGCTTCCTGTTCTCCGCAGGAACTGTGGTACTGTAAGTCTAATTTCCCCATTAAAGCTGTGTATATATTTTACAATCTGTTTGCATTCATTTATGCCGTTACACACATGGAGGGCGACTGAGCCCTTCCCACCAGGTGAGGCCATCATGGGCTGAGAGCAGAGGCCCTGGGGTGAGCACAAGGAGTCTCTCCCCTCTTCTACCCTTCATGACCACAAAGTGAGGACTTAGGACATCTTGGGAGGAAGAATCCGACATCTAGGCTGGCAGTGAGGAAAGAACATTCTAGAAGAAATACCAGAGGCAGAGCACAGAGGTACAAATGCTGTGGGCACCCAGAGAGCAGTCAGAGGAAGACACTGACAGAGAATAAGACCAGGTCACCACTAAGGAGCGGACACCATCTGCAGACGATGAGGGACCCATGACGGGGTGGAAGCAGAAGAGCCAGAGAGGTCCTCTGAATAGCTCTGATGGCCCGTCTACAACATCGACCCACAATGACCTTTGACTTCCCTTTCATCAAGGCAAAGTCTTTGGTTGTGGTCATTCTTATGGTATGATGGGTGGAGATCAAAGGTCACCCCTGAGTGTTGCTCCCCAAGATACCATCCACCTTGATTTTGTGTTTGTTTTGCTTCCTGGGCTATAGTTTCTTGCTTGGCCTGGAACTCGCTCATTCTGCTAGGCTGGGATGGCTGGCCAGACAACCCAGAGACGGCCTGTCTCCACTCGCCCAATGCTAGGGTTGCAAATAGCTCCACCGTGATGAGTTTTGTTTTTGTAATATGAATTCTAGGACTTAAATTCAGGTCCTCATGGTTGAATGACGAACACTTTACTGCTGAGCTATTCCAGCAGTACCCTTCAGGACAAAATTTAAATTAAATTCGAGGCCAGCTCATGGCCCATCACAATGGAAGGCCTTGTCCTGACCTCTCTTTCTCTACATCCCTGAGCAAGCCCAACCTACTCCACTGTGGCTCACACAGTTTCTGCTCAGAAACGCCTTCCAGACCTCCAGAGGCGTGTGCTCCTGGGGTGTCAGGTCTTGGTTCTCTCAGAATAGATATTGTGCAGTGATTTTCTCTGAATTTAAACATGAAGCATTCCATCCTTCCTTCAGGGGGGCTTACTGGAATTAGGGAAGTAAAGAAACCTCACAAGGCTCAGGAAGGTCCTAAAACCAGGGAGCCACAAAATCCATTCTACAGGTTGGACAAGCAGCAATGGATGCCAGGAAGGAGATGCCGGCCCTGACCAGGAAGTCCCAAGAGCACAGCCTTGGATCATCGATGATTCAGATGCCTGAGTAGTCCACCCTCCCCTCAGGAACCCCTCACCCGATGGGGCTCTGTGAGCAAACCTGATAAAGTCATTGCTTTACCAAGGTGGGCTTTAGTGGAATAGTTGCTCTGATCTGCCATTCGTTGCTCTTCAGGGAGAAGAGACATTCATTCACATCTCCCCAGGGAACGTCACACAGCAGGGGGAATCAACATTTGGGGATCCCTCCCAGTTAGCGACACTTAGTCACTGCTCTCTCTTCAGCAGTCACAGAAGCCTCAGAGGGCACAGCCACCGGGCGTGCAGGCACCAATTGCTCATCTTGCATACGGGCCCCATGTTCAGCAAGCAGAAACACTTCCTCAGAAATCCTGGGCTTCTCCAAGATGCAAGCGTTCCCAGGGAAATTGAGGTCACTGGATTCTTGGTTCTCCAGGGGCCTTCTCTCTACTCGCGGAAACAAGTGCCTGCTGCCAGGGCCAAGCTATTCAATTAGTTCTCATTGAAGTTTCTTCTTCTCCCCACAGGTGTAAATTGGGTACCTGGCATGTTGTTTTGAACTTGACTTCACATAAAAAGATATTTATTTCTAGACTGTCTCTGGCTCCAAAGAAGGAAGTGAAGACACATTCAAGGCCTCCAGCATTTACCCCTCGTGCCCCAACCCTCTACCTGGGGAAATCGGGAACAGGAAGGGTTTTGCAAACAAGTTACAGGGATGTTCCTTCTTGCAGAGAACAGTGCAGCAAGCAGCACCTAAGGAACTTGCGCTGCTCTGAAGACGGCGTGTGAACACCAGGTACCGGAGTCAATTCCTCTAAGGAGAAAATGAGGCACTGTTAAGGCAGAATGACAGAAGCTTGTACTTTTCGGAAGATATTTGACCTGAGGGTGTGTCAGGTCCTGTGGCCCCTCCTACCCACACCTGAGAGGAGAAAGGGAGGTTTTCTGCGCTTGCTGTAAGGGACCCAGCCCCACCTCTACCCCTGTTCTTCAACGGCCTTTCTTGACACCCAGCATAGGGTGCCTTCATGCTCTGGGCCTCCTGTCTTTCCTCCATCATAACTATTCTGGCCAAAATAATCCCATTGCATTTTTTCAAGTGCATAAGGTTCTAGTCCTCTTTCAGTGGAATTGAAGTCTGATGAAGAAGAGAGAGGCAGAGGACCGGAAGGAGCAGGCAGGGCCTGTATACAGATCCTCTAATAAGCTGGGGTCTCTTTCCAAGCATGGTAAAAAGGCATTCAAAGGTTCTGAGGAAAACTACATCATCAGATTAGATTAAGATCACCTTTCCTTTAAAATGGAGTGCAGAATAAAGAATGATTAAGGTGAGGTATGCTATCCAGTTGTTCTCATCTCTAGCCCACAGTCAGCAAAGTGGTTTTTTTTTCCATAAAAAGTTAAATAATATGGATCTTAAACTTTGTGATCTGTCTGGTCGTTGTTGCAACACAAATGGCAGAAAGAAGGCAGATGATGCATATGTAAATGCATTTCTAGAAATTAATTTCATTGGAACAGGCTGTGTTAATTTACATACACAGCTGTTGCACAGGCCAAAGCTCGCTGTTCCACTTCTGTCGAGTGGTCGCTGTGATGCCGAGGAGCTGGTCTGTTATTGTTGTGATATTAATGTTTATAATAATAACTAATGAGTGGACCAGGATTTACCCCTAGTGCTTGTACTGGGTTTTTGGAGCCCATTCTCTTTGGAAAGACACCTTGCTCAGTCTAGATATACTGAGGAGGGCCTGGTCCTGCCTCAAAGTGATGTGCTAGACTTTGTTGACTCCCCATGGGAAGCCTTCCCCTCTCTGAGAAGTGAATGGTGGGGGGGAGATGGAGGGAGCGGGAGGAGGGGAGGGAGTGGGAGCTGGGATTGGTATGTAAAGTGAGAAAATAAAATTTTAAAAAAAGAAAATAATGGCTGCTAGGGGCTAAGGAGATAGCTCAGAGGTTAAGAGCACTGCTTGCTCTTCCTGAGTACCCAGGTTCGATTCCCAGCACTCACATGGTGGTTCACTCTTGTCTCTAACTCCAGTTTCGGGGGATCTAACACCCTTATACACAGACATGCTTGCAAGTAAAAACACCAATGTACATATTTAAAAAATTAAAACTGAATCATTAAACAATTAAAAGTATAGCTGCTAAAGCCAAGTGGTGGTGGCACACACCTTTAATCTGAGAACTCAGGAAGCAGAGGCAGGCGGATCTCTGAGTTCAAGGCCAGCCTGCTCTACAGAGCTACAGAGCAAGTTCCAGGACAGCCAGGGCTGTGTAGAGAAGCCCTGACTGGGGGGGGGGAGCGGTGCTCATGAAGTCCTCCCTCTCCCCAGGAACTACTGGCAATATTTGCAGGTACAGAGGAGCAAAACATCCATACAAACTTTAATTTTAAAGACAAATACATAAACAAGTTCTATATCAAGACCAAATTATGCTGTTCATCTCTATAAATTCAGAACACTTTTGCATTAATATATATAAAATATGAGAGTTCTTTCCTGAGTGCCTCTCTGAGCTGGGATAGCTGAATAAGGCTTCGCTGATGAGATTGATATCTCAGAGGCTCCAAACAACAATGCCTGTTGATTAAGCATCTTTCCCAGTGCAAGCAGGATCCGCTGAAGAATGACACAGATGATGAGAACAGTCAATAAGAAGCAGCAAGCCAAAATTTAAACCAAAAATCAGTGGCGTAAAAAAAAAAAATCAGTGGCGTTATATATCTAACTAACACAAGACGTAATGATAGACATTACTCCTTTTATGCAAAAGTAGTTATAGGAAAAAAAGACAAGTAAATTGATTTTTAAAAGTGGATATGCCAGTCTGGCAAAGGAGGAGAAATAAACCTGAGACTTCCCTTCCCACCTGAACTATCCACTGAGAATACAGAACACCAGTCAATGAAGGAGTTGCTGGTCTTTTCGTTTCATTCAGCTAAGACGTAGTCATACTACAGTAAAGAACAACATAGAATCATGCATAAATCAACAAAATTCCTAAATGGGGAAATAATTGGGGAGTTCAAGAATGTTAAAGTAACTATAATTTACAGGGGGGAGGTGTGAGAAAGGAGGAGAAAAGAGGAGGAGATGGAGAGAGGAGGGGACAAGAGGGGAGAGAAGAAGACAGGAAAGGGTAAGGGAGAGAAGGGGAGGAAAGGGGAGTAGAGAGAAAGGGTGGGGAGGAGAGGCTCAGTGAAGCCCTAAAGACACAAAGAGTGCAATGGAATGTATCCCGGAAGATTTTCCCTCAGCAGCAGGAGAAACACGCTCCTTAACTCTCTTCTGGTCACCATTCTGGTCATGACTAACCCATATAACCTTTGTCACCATAAGGCTAATCTATAGATCAAACAAAAGCCTTTAGATAAACCCAAATACTGAAGCTAGAAAATTACAGCGTCAGGCCTATGGTTCCACGTGTGCCTTCATGTTGCTGATCCCCACTGGACCCCGAAGGGCTGAGTTTCAGTCCTCTCACTAGATTCTTACCCTGTGGGGAAAGGCTCCAGCCTCACTAGAACCTCTCCCGGCTGTGCCAGCTGCTCTTCCTCAACCTACCCTCCTGCCTTCAGATCACTAAACAAGCCGATCACATCTTTCCTCAGCAACCACAGGATAGGAAGATATCATCACAACACAGGTATAGTCTGAGGCTGTGATCGAATGAGTCTGACAGGCAAAGTTTCCAAATTTGACCTGCTGACGAGAACATTGTGAGTGCTGTGGGCTCTGATGGGTTCCCCTTGTATTGCCAAGTATGTTTTTCTATGCTGAGTAACTAACAATGTCTCAAGATACTTCTCATTACAAACAGAAGACCCTGGGCTCTATATCCAAACAGCACCATGTTCGCTTGGCATCTGCTTCTGTGTTCACTCATCAGCTACAATCATTTACACAAGTTACTACCAGGTCATGTTTATTATACAATGTTTACAAGATTGTGTTCAAGTACAATTGTACACATTTGAACTCTTTTAAAGGTCAATGCAGAAATACAAATTAATTAGTTAAGGACATATATGAAAATCACGTTCAAATATATAAGCAAGATAATAGGTGATTTATTCTTCTAAATCTACAAAAATATGAGCAGAGTTGACAATGCAAGTTAAGGCATTAGTGATTAGTGGCCTCTACTTTTCTGTGTCTGGTGTGTGTGTGTGTGTGTGTGTGTGTGTGTGTGTGTGTGTGTGTTTTTACACATATATCAAAACATGTGTAATTTAGAATAAATCTTAAAATAACTAAATTAGCATACGTTAAAGTGTTTTATTAATAGTATTATAAATCATTTTATATAAATATTTTAATATATAATCTTCCTTTTACTTATGGGAACTCACATTATTTCAAAACTTTTGCTATTGCAAGTGTGCTTCTCCAAACATTCTTGTTATTTCAAAACTTTTGCTATTGCAAGTGTGCTTCTCCAAACATTCTTGTGTTCATCTCCTAATGTACATCCTAAGAGATTCTTAGGGATGCAAACTTCAAAACTTCGACTTTGTGCAACACACCAATTGTTTCCACACTGCCAGTGCTATTCTACCTCTGACAAAAATACAGGTGGACCTCAGAAATATGTTATACTTTGGTCATAAATCCTCCCAAAAGTTTATAATTTGACAGCATGGGCCCCTGATGATGGAGCTATTGGTGGTTAATGGAAGCTCCCGCCAGCCATAAGAAGCCATTTTAAAGAATCTCTCCTTGGTCGTTGGCTAGGCAGTCCTAGAGACTTGTCCCTCCTTGCACCTGCTAGCACAGGAGCCCAGAGCAAGTATCAGGTGACTTTTCTCCGGGTCCTGCCCTGCGATGGTACACCAGACATAAGCTACAGTGTAACTCGTGGCCTCTGCAGAGTAGGGGTGAGCAATAGCAGGAGCTTGAAAGTGCTAGGGTCTCAGGCAAGCCAGGGAGGAGTTGGTCTTTTTCTGACTTTTTTTTCTGCCTCGCTTCCATTCACTCCTCAGAAGAGGAAAGAAATGGGGTTTGAACATGAAGAAACACCAAAATAATTTTTTTAAATTGAAAATAAACTAACAAAATTCATCACTTTCGGAAGCGTCCTCATGCAGCACTTACTTCAAAAGAGTGGGTCCTGCGGGGCAGCGCTGTGGGCGGCGCTTGTGGGCAGACCCGCCTCCTCCTAGCTTTCCATGCCAGGCACCGGGCCCAGTTCCAGGGCAGAGCCCCGCCCCGCCCGCCTTTATCATTTTTTAATTACCTCTGCCTGTAGTTCCTTACCGCCTGCCACTTAGTATTCTTGCCTGCTCCCGCACAGCTGCCATGTTGTCTCCCTAGAGGTGTGTTTCTTATATCCTTACCTAGTTCACAGGGCTGTTGGAAAGCTTAATTAATTAATGTTTCCTGAATGCCTTGAGGTTTTCAGATGAAAAGTGCAAGGTGGAACTGTAGAGTCTTATTAAATTCCCATTATTTTCCTGGAAATGGAAGTGTGAATTCCTAGCAGACAGGGCCTTCCCATGCCTGCCTGCTATGGAGTCCTAGAGCAAGGTACAGTTTTGCTCAAACCACCACGTCAGCCCACCTCTGAAAGGTGACAGATCATTCAAAATGTCACATGGGGCTACATGTCAAGACTGAATTCTTTTCCAACCTGTAGTTTACATACAAAGAAGGATGTAATAGTGATCAAAATAACAGGCTTCCATTCATGCAAATCTAAATTATGCATACGTATGATAAACAGCACATGCCTTTTTTGGAAACTGACAGCCTGAAGTGGAGGTAATATGAACTCCCTCAGAAGCCACAAAATAAACCTGCTAGAGTCTATACTGGACCTCAAATTGTTTTTCTGATTGGAAGGGATGTTACGTAATAAGTCTTTCTCTGTCCTGACAGCCAGCTTCTAAATAATGACATGGAGACTTTTTATTAAGTAGGAAAGCCCGGCCTATAGCTTAGGCTTATTCCCAACTAGCTCTTATAACTTAAATTAACCCATTTATATTTATCTACGTTTGATCATGTGGCATTACTTCTCTTCTATCTTGCACCTCCTGCTTCCTCTCTGTGTCTCCTGGCATCTCTTGTATGCCTCAGTTCTCTCTTCCTCTTCCTTTCTCTCTCCTTGGAAGGCCCACCTATCTCTCCTGCCTCTCAGATTTTAGTACACCAATCACAGCAACACATCTTCACATGGTGTAAAAATATTTTCTCCTTTTTTGTCTAAATAAAAAGGAAAGATTTTAACCCTAACATAGTAAAACTATATGCAATTAGAAAAATTATCAAGTAAGAATTGCATTTATAATGTCCAATCAATCCATTTGTATCTGGCAAACTCAGAGAAAGAACTGTATTTATCTATCCTATCTTAGTCCAAAGTTTTATACCTAAACCATTTTTTATCGTAACTTGTTTTAACATTTTAAAAATAACTTTTCAGACCTTAAAACACCTTCTTAGGTAAACAACTTAAGCTTTTATGTTTCTCAGCCTCATAAACTTTACATCTCTTATGTAAGTTTCTTTACTGATCTTGAACAAGGAAAACTATAACCATCTAGTCTTTAATCCCCATCAGAGACACAAGAAGGATAAAATATTACTTGAGTGAGCAGGAAGTACAGAGAAAAGCACCCAAGGCTCCTTTGCAACATTGGGGCATCCATCTTTGGCCTACAGGCCTAGAATATCTGACAGACTTTTCTATGAAGCAGAAATTTTGAAGGACTGCCTCACCTTGTCTTGGAAAAGTTTGGCAGTCACATTCTTTTGTGTCTGGCTTGTCCAGTTTGTACAGTATACTGTCAGCAGTCAAAGCAAGGGAAGTTTCTTGCACAGTGACTAACTATGCCACAAAGGAAGCAGACTCCATATGGAGGTTCTTTAATGCCCATCAGCCTTTTATGAAGAAGATTGGTGCTGCCAGGAGCAGACATGTATCATTATCATGAACAGCCCCATGTTAAAGAATTAAAATGCCATATGCTGGACATCTCTGAAGTGTTTGAAGGCCATATATTTAAAATATGTTTCTGATTGACCTTGAAGATATACCTAACAGGACTATAAGTTTGATTATATGGATGACTAACTACTAACCTGTATTTATTTATTATCCTAAATAGCTTTTAAGGACTAGAACTTTACATTACAGTTTTAAATGAGCTGCATAGGCACCTTAAACAATAAATAGGACATGGAATACAATATAACAAAAATAACCTTTAATTTGTACCAATATGCAAAAGTATCTTAAGCAAGAGTAGAAACATATCCACAGTATAACAAAAATAACGTTAAATTTGTATCAATATACAAATATCCATACCAATGTAACTAGTTTGAGACTAGTATTTGCTGTTTTAGTTTAAAAGTAGACTCAATAATCTGCCCTTTTATTCTATCAATCCTATATCCCCCTTTTTTCAAAATGAGAGCCTAGGATCTAATCTCCTTTGCTTGGTTTTTCCCTGACCATGACTAAAAACAACGTGTAACAACTCCCTTAAATGATGACAAGCATTCATAACCCACCTATTGATCAAAAAACACCCACCCCTTGGGAATGTGGGCATGCTGTTCTTAAAATTACTTTCTGTTCTGGGGGCAATGGCATCTTTAGGGGACCCTGAGAAAATTAAGATAATGGTCAAGTCCTAGGGGAGTTAGCTGTTGTGATCTCAGTGTGATGGGATAATACAAGGCTTGTTTCAAGTCCTGGTTGAAGTAGTCAATGATGGTGGATCACCTTAGCTAACAACCATGAAATTGTCCTGAGCTGTTAGTAGTTCAAAGTTGATCTTTGGATGGTGTTTGTCGGAGAGGTGGCAATACCATAATCCAGGCAGAATCGTCATTGTGGGGTCCCATCATCTTTTTGGAGACTACAAAGGTCACTGTTAGGAATGGTCATGGTTCATTGCAGAAGATTTAGAAGATATTATCCTATTGGAAGTGTGCTTTATTATTGGGTCAATTCGTTCTTTCTCTTGGGGCATTTTCTCTGGAGAATTCGTCCTTGTTCTTCAGACATCTCATTTGTCCAGTGGTCTTCAGATTCCTTAGTTGAATGCTTTTATTTTCTTGGAGAGACTAAAACAAAACTCTCCCCCAACCTTAATTTTGGTGATTTATCATTTTTGCCAGGTTGAATGGCCATACTGTTTGATGAACTATCACCTCTCCTAATCAAGAGGTCTCTCCTACTCAAATCTAATCTTTATCAAATTTTTTGGTATTCACAGCTTTTCTTCTCCTGTGGAAACAAAGGCAAAACCTCTTCTCCAACATAGCACACACCCTGGTTTCCATTCTAAGGTCTGCATATCTTTAAAATATATCAGCTGATTTAGCTCAATGGGTTTTTTCTGTTGTCCGATGTTTCTCCACAGCCATTGTTTCTTTTTCATTGTCATTTAAAAATTAGAAAGTTAATAAAGCACTGTGTAATCTCTCTCTGGGGTCTTTATTACACCTTTCTGTTTAGTAAGCATATCTTTTAAAGGAGATTAGATTTTTCTTTAACTGATTGTCCTGTAGGCCAGAGCATTGTCAGCCTTACTTTGTATGTGTACTACAATGGCCATAACTTCTAATAAATGTGCAATTGCAGAATCACTTTATTTTAATTTTGTATTTTATTATGAGATGAGCTTGCTTAGCTGCCCAGACTGGTCTTGAACTCACCCTGCAGACCTTGAATTTAGGACCCACCTGCCTCAGCCTCCCCAGCTTTGAGGATTACAAGTCTGAATCACCAAACATGGCTATAAATCCCATCTCTTAATAAATGATTTTTTTGTATATAGAAGAGGCTTAAAATATTTATAGCAGCCATTTTAAATAAATTCTTGAGGGTTTTTGGACAGGGTCTCATGTAGCTTGGCCTTCAACTAACTATGTATTCAGGTCTAACCTTGAACTATCTGCTTGCCACCACCTGCCAAGTGCTGGGATCTCAGGCAGGTGCCACCACACCTGGAGAAGGTTCACTTTCAATTGCCAAAATGATGAGAAATAATCTAAATATTCATCAACAGTAAAGTAAAAAATAAGATATTAATGTTACCAAATAAGGACATCCTGAGGAGCACAGGAGGTAGGCCGGGGCTACTGAACCAACAGGGGAAGGCTTCACGAGCATGGCGGTGACTGGGGAAATCGACTGCAGAACGCACCAAATGATGTCATCTGTGTGAAGATAAAATGCAATGACATGCCATACTCCAGTGTGCAAAAACGTCGAGGAAAATGTAAGAAAAGACAGGAAGTTCAGGCAGAAGGCCCAGGGAAGAGAATGGAGAAGTCTCTTCTGTAAGTGGAAGAAGGACAGGGTCAGCACAACCCTCAAGAGTTGGCTTTGATGCTCTTTATTTCCCTGAAATGGTTTTGAATAGCAGTCTATTCACGGAGTAGTAAGATGGCCCCCACGGGTACAGGTGCGCACAACACCAGTCTAGGGACCCGAGTTCAACCTTGTGATCTGATGAGCTTTAACTGTTTGCTTGAAACCACCTAGGGTCATCTGAGAGCTGAGTCTCAATTGAGAAACTATCCAGTCCAGGTCAGCCTGTGGGCATCTGTGAGAGAGCTCCTTAAATGCTAGTTGCTGGAATGTGGCCCAGCACACTGTGGGCAGCTCCGTTCCTGGGCTCTGTGGAAAGGCTAACAGACCGTGAGTCAATAGGCAGCTCTCATGGTTTCTGCCTTGAGTTCTTGCCCGAACTTCCCTCTGTGAGGAACTGTGACCTGGAAGCTGAAACAAACCCTCTCCTCCCCTAGTTGGTTTTTGTCAGAGTCCTTTATTCCAGGGACATAGAGGAAACCCAAACACCCCAGAACCCCCATGAAGGTGGAGGGATTCTCCACTCACCCATGTGTGTAGTGTGTGCTTCACACGCCCCCGGAACCCATAGATAAGAATATAAAATGCTCACATCAATAATAATAAATTCTCCTCCCTGGTGGGGACCAGCGTGGGGAGACTGAAACATGAGGCCAGGAACATATAGAGACTCTAGGTGGTTTTCACTTGGTTTCGCTTGTGAATGTAAAACTACCTTAAGAATAACACCTATTAAAATACATATCCTTTTCTTTATGTGATTAAATGGTATAGTTTTGTGGCTTGGATTAGAAAAGGCCCGACAGTCAAGTAATGTGGGTCATGTTGGAAGAGCGGAAATGTTGGCAAGAGGGTACCCATGACCAGTTGTCTTCCCTCTGTGACCCAGACCCTGGACTAGAGATGGTCCCTGGTGCCTATCTGCTGAATGGAGAACTAATATTTACATACAAATACAGTTAGAACTGGACAAAAATAACAAAATGGCGGAGTACATGCTTCCAATCCCCACACTTGAACATGCGAGGCAAGAAGGCCAAACCTAGAGTGAGCTCAAGGCCTGGCTACACAGTAACCTCCAGACCTAGAGTGAGCTCAAGGCCTGGGCTACACAGTAACCTCCAGACCTATAGTGAGCTCAAACACAGTAACCTCCAGACCTAGAGTGAGCTCAAGGCCTGGGCTACACAGTAACCTCCAGACCTATAGTGAGCTCAAACACAGTAACCTCCAGACCTATAGTGAGCTCAAGGCCTGGGCTACACAGTAACCTCCAGACCTAGAGTGAGCTCAAGGCCTGGGCTACACAGTAACCTCCAGACCTATAGTGAGCTCAAACACAGTAACCTCCAGACCTATAGTGAACTCAAGGCCTGGGCTACACAGTAACCTCCAGACCTAGAGTGAGCTCAAGGCCTGGGCTACACAGTAACCTCCAACTCAACAACAGCAAAGGTGCCCGAGAGACCATTTAAAGGATTGGCGAGTATGTTGCTTTTCATAGTTAACCAAGTTTTCTTCCCCAGGCTTTGGTCTATAGCCTGTATCAACCTTGCTAATTCTACAGACTTGGTGCCATTTCACCTTTCTCATCTGACCCTGAACCCCTCTTCCTCTTTCCACCACTCAGGAACAACTTCATGGAGAAAGGAATGTCGCCATGTTCCCACGATGTCATTGGCCAAGCCTGGACAGTAGTTTCTAGTGCCCTTGTCCTGGGAAACACATTATCTGGACCATACAGACATTTAAGAAGGCTGAGCCTAAGTCCAACCAAGGCAGCAGCTAACTGCCCGGCCTCTTTCTTCTCTGGACTGGCTTTGTTTTAATTTTTTTCTTACTTTCACTAGAATTTAGTGAGAAAATAGCTTCATTGGATGAGCTCTGGTGTGATCACAAAAATGAAAATGAATGGTGAAGGGGAAAAAATCAAAAGGTTATCTCTCTGAGATGTAATTTAGTGTCTGGCAGGAATAATTCAAGAGAATTGTGTCCACTTCTTGATCATATAACCAAACAAACAATGAGGAAGGGCGTCCTGCTGGGAGACATTTTCACATTAAAAGGTGCTAAAAACTGGCTAGATCTCCTCACAGCCCTGTTGGAAGCCTCCATTCGATTTTAGTCATTTCCTCTCTGTCCCTGGGACTGGTAGCAACTGGCAAGGCAGGGGGAGGAGGCGGGGCTGCAGGCTGCACCTCCTCCCTGACCTATGAGTAACTCGAGGTGGGTCAGAAAATGAAGAAAACCACATCCCTCTCAGATGTTTCCGAGTGACAGCGTGAACAACACCGAGAGAGGATGGGGAGGGAAATCAAAACCCTTTGTTCTCCTTTGGGAGAGAGAGACCTGAAATCGGTCCAGATACAATCACGCCTCTGACAGAGGGGCCCCATGGACTTCACTCCAGAAAAAGTGAGACTTCGGTGTGTTTAGATACACTCCTCGCAGGACATGGTGGTGTACACCTTTAATCCCAGCGCTTGGGAGGCAGACAGGTGGATCTCTTGAATTTGAGGCCAACCTGGTCTACAGAGTGAGTTCTGGGACAGCCAGAGCTACATAGTGAGACACAGCCTCAGAGATAGATAGACAGACAGACAGACAGACTGACTGACTGACAGATAGACGGATGGATAGATAGATAGATAGATAGATAGATAGATAGATAGATAGATAGATAGATAGATAGATAGATGGATAGATGGATAGATGGATGGATGGATGGATGGATGGATGGATGGATGGATGGATGGGCGGGCGGGCAGGCAGGCAGGCAGACAGGTAGATTCTATCTCTAGGCATTCTAGGCATGTCCTCTTCCACACTGCTGTTGGGGGTGAGTTTTTGAGACTCATTAATGAACACGGGCAGGGCAGTCTATAGTTAAAGGCTTCTGTAAGTATGCATCCACTAAAATATAGATGTTGTTGTGTAAGTTCTATCTGAGATGTTAATTCTGTATCTGAAAAATCTTTAGCCCAATGGAGAGTTGCATATTTACATAAAAGGGAAGCCACCTGGAAGCACAATGCATCCAACACCAGGGGCTGTGATGTGCCCCAGCTCCAGTGGGTGGCAGCAGTGAGCAGAGGCAAATTCTCTGGGAAGGGGATGGAAGACACTCCTGGTGGAGTAGGTTCTGGGAGCAACTGCTGGATAAGCTGTACAAGCCCTGCCCTGATGGTGGACTAAGGACAACATTATGGCTTAGGTAAAACCCTGACAAACTCCTGCGTCCCATTACAAGGGCACACACTGAGACGGGCTGTATTTCTAGGCCTTCCAGAAGTTGAGAGCTGTTCTCTTTTAAAAAGCTACTCGGTGAGGATACAGACCCCAGTCTCCAGCCCTGAAAAGGAAATAAGACAGTCAGCCTCGAGTAAGACCACACTGCTTCATGGTTCCCTTCTTCTCCTCCATACCACACTAAGTAGAAATTCTTCGAAAGCAGGCATTGGGCCTTGTTTCTCTATGAATCTCAGAGGCCAAACAGGGTGTCAAGTACACAGACGGTATACAGCAAGCACCTGGGGGCCAAAAATAAACCAAACTGTGTGTGAAGTTTCTGTAACTAAGTATCTACCTCTAGACAGCCACATATTCTCAAGTCAAGCAAGGGTTATTCCTTATTTTGTTATTTTTGCCAATATCTAGCACTGTTCTTCCTACATGTATTGATCAATGGATGGATGAGCAGCTGGATGAACCTTGAGATCCCTGCCACAATCATTCCCCCTCAGAATTTGCAGTATTTTGAAAATATCTAACAACCTTAGCAGATCTTGATTTTTAAGACTCTCCAACAAAAGGAATAAGAGATTCCTAGAGAAAGGCCTCTAAGTTAATTCTAGAGCTGGAACCATCTGGAATATTCCTGGTGAGTGTGGAGCACTGAGTAATAAAAAACTGAAGAGGATTTGTTGAAGTAACCCCGTCTTCCTTTAACCTGAGCAGCTGCAAATGTCAAGGTCTGGAGCAATTTAAGCAACAGCACCAAGCGTTGTGGGATTACAGCCCAGAGTGATCAGAGAGTTGTAAGTCAGACACTAACATAAAGCCTGGACTAATAAGGTAAGCCGTTCTCCATGTAGAGGTCTAAATAATTTATATAGACGTTTCTCCAGGTACGTGTAGTGAGCACACAGTGCTGGGAAAGAGGATAGCACACGGTGTCAGGGGCTGGTCAAGGCCAGCACCCCTAGTGATGAGTTCCACTGATACCAAGCACCCTGAATACAAGGGAATAAGGATGGCAATCTCTCCTCCAAATCCATAACGCAAGTCCACTCATGAGAAAGACACCAGGCAAATTGAGGGCCATTCCAAAAAACATACAAATCCCTTCAGACCATCAAAAATCGCCCAATATAAGGAGATTGTTACAACCCCAAGGACGAATAAGGTGTGGGTTGGATGACAAAGAAGCAGAAGGGGCATTGGCTGAAGAGCAAGGAGACCTGAGTAAGTCATGGACCTGAGCCGGGGACCACGGGCAACATTAGTTCACTCACCGTGAGAAATGGTTTTTATCCATTTAAGGTGTTAGTAACAGGGACTATGGGCATAGGGCACCTGGGAGTGGTCCGTACATAGGGCGCCTGGGAGTGGTCCGTGCATAGGGTGCCTGGGAGTGGTCCGTGCATTAATGGTCTGTGCACAGGGCGCGTGGGAGTGGTCCGTACACAGGGCACCTGGGAGTGGTCCGTGCATAGGGCACTTGGAAACAGTCTGTGCATAAGGGCACGTGGGAATGGTCCGTGCAATGTTTGCAACTGAAATGTGTGCATCATCACACAAGGCTAAGAAAGATTTCAGCACGGGGGAGGGCCAGAGTAGAGCACACTTCTCCTGAGACTCTATTTTTGTATTTCTTCCTAAGAAGTTTTGGTGAACTTCACTTCAAAAGCAGATCCTAAGGATTTTATTTCTCCTGTGAAGTCTCAAAAATAAAAATCTACCTCCAAGACCCATGAGGCAGTGGTCACTGTCCCTCCCTCTTGTCAAATGTCTACTCTAAGACAGAGTGTGGCTGTGTGACCTGTGGCCAATGGGACTCTTCCTACTTTGGACTTTTCCTTTCTTCAGCCAAGGGCACTGATACCTGCACCAACCCTCCCTCCCTCCCTGACACTGAACCCCTCTATCTCCTCCTCTTCGCTAGTCCTCTCTGAATTTACCCCAAGTAGTGAGAATAACAGCTGAGGCCAGGGGATGGCCAGTCTTGAGAAGGAGGGTGACCAGGTGCAGCAGCCCAGCTGCTAAGCCACCTCAGACTGGCCCTTTCTTTCAGACGTCTGATTCATTTCCTCTGGCCCCTTTATGTCCAGTTGAGATGAAACGTGGCCTTTCTATTTGCGTCTCGGTGCTCCTTTGGAGTCTGACATCCACCTTGTCCTGCTGGACTCTGATCCTGAGGAAAGCATAATAAAGTGAGGGTCTGGAGCCTGCCTGAGGCCTCAGACCCCTCGACATGGCAGGAGGCCACAGGAAAACCCTCAACTCTTCTCAAGGAAAGCCTATGCATCAACAATGACCTGCCATATGTAGAGAGAGTTGTGTGAACATCTTCCAAAACCCAGTCCTGAAAGGCATCCTTTTCTGCAGCCTGCATGCCACATGCACCGTCTTAGAGCAGAGATGCCTGGCATGTGCGTGGGGGGAGGGGGACAAGAACCCCATCTGAGCGCATCCTTCAGTGTCTGCTCACACCACAAGGGCCATTTGCCTCCTGACCATCAAACGGACTGAGAATCCTCGTTTTATTTCCCTGTGCACAGAACTCTAAATTAGATTGTAAACAAGGACCTGTGAGCAAACAGAAGCAAACACAACTTTCATAATTATCACAAGTGTTCATTCTCATTAACAAGGGGTAATTGTTTCTGTTTTGTAAATTGATCTGAGATGAAAGAAGTTAGTTAATAATTTATACTGTACCGAGGAAGAGGGGGCTGTGAAAAGGCGCTGCGGAAGGATTTGAATTAAACAGCCTCTACCCCCTTTTAATATCTCACAAGAGATCTTCTGCTCTGCTTCATTTAATTTAGTGGACACCGCAGTGTGGCCCATTGATTGCAGACAAAACTTCTGAAGGCCTGGTGCGCACCCTGTTAAAACCTGGGAAGGGAGTGAAGTTGGATGTGAATTAATTTGATTCTGAACATAATTCTTTTTCAATGGGATTCTGTGTCCCGTTGCAGAGGCATGAAAAAAGGGGACACTGAGTTTGATTGCTCAATATTCATCTACATTTTCCTCTCTATGGGCCCAATATGCTTGGCTTAATTAACTTCGCTCAAAGGTGAAGCAGTGCGCACCATCTGCTGGGAGACAATCACATTTGTGTGCCTCTCGGAATAATCCCTTTACCGCTGGAAACAGCTATCATATAGTAGCCAAAACACAAACTCTCAAACTTTCCCCCCACCTTTGGACCAGATCCATTCTGGTCCGTGCTGAAAAATCACATGCAGTGGAGGCAAAGCCTGTTGTTTGGGCCACCGCCCCGACCACTTGCTCACAAACAATTTTGCTTTTGCCTTGTCTTCCCTCCGCCGCCAAATTAAAAATTCTGCATGCTTCATTTAAAACCCAGCTCAAGAACAACCGCACAGCGGGGCACCTCCTTTTCTCCTACCTCGTATTTTCAAACCAGCCGAAGAATAGGAAAGTGGCACCTTGAAAAGAACCATCAAGTCACCCAAAATCCCAATGCAAAATATTGAGGCAAAGTTTAGCCATTTAATTTTTTAATCAAGCCTCAAGGACCACACAGTGTTATCAAGGGCCTGCTGAACTTGCTCGAAAGCTGGGTCATTATTTGATCTTTGTGGCTGTAATCTGATTAGCTCATTGTGGGGGTAAACTTCAGACCCAATCTTGTTAGCAGCTGGCGGAGCTGGATTACGACAGCTACTGAGCTGGAAAGTGGACTCAACAGCCCAGCTTTGGCCTTGCTCCCTTTGAGCCCACGGTTGGCTACTTTGGGATGTATATACTTTTGTATCTGAATCAACACTTTATCCAAGAATCTCAGACCACAGAAAGAACATATTCTGTGGTGACTCTGTCGACCAGGCTTGGCCATACAAGCGTAGCTCTCAAAGCCTTCCTCTAGGTCCCCTCTGTCCCACTTCCCGAGAATCTGACACAGGTGACGCCCTGGTCGGAAAAGTCTCTGGCCCAAGATATTTAACGAAGGAAATTAATGAACCGAACTCTTTGCTTTGAGATTCACACTCGACAGAGTTGCTAAAATATGCAAATTCTCGCAAGAGTTGTGTGGTCCCTGCTTAAGACAACCCTCAGTTGGGCTTGTGATCTCACTGAGGCACTGACCGTGGTTACAGTGAATGCCGAGCCCCGTCAAAGCCCAGAAAGTCTTGAATCATAGCTTGAAAGAGTTCAAAGGATCGAAAAGACAAAAAAGGACTAAGCTGGGATTTTTATGTACACTGAAAAGAAGGATAAAATATAAGTTCCTGAATGCAGGCTGTTATGGCAATGCTGCCCATATCAAAGCACTATGTGCTACGGAAGAGGGTTGAACTCTCTCTCCTGTGCACCATATGCAAAAAAGAAATGGGAACAATTTAGGCTGGCGGTGATTTTGTGACATGAAACATTGAATGCTCTTTTTTGACACACTATTGAGTGAACAAGGAATTCAAAGAGTTTGAACTCGAACAAGTTTTCTGCCTCAATAAGCCATAATCAGCCGAAAGAACTGAGTCGGGCTCAGAGTGGTCTCTGCTCTCAAGCCTTCCCGGGGTGGGTTTTGCTGGCTATTATGAGACGCATCAAAGCAAGGGCCCTTATGCTGGCTTTCCTCTTATCATTTCCACTAAGACCTCAAGTCTTAGTGTGATTTCTGAAACCAGCAAGCTGATGGGCAGCATTCGCAAATATCAACACCGTGCACAACCGTCCCAGAGCCACAATGGTGCGCGGAGCAAGTTAGTCAGCCAGGCGGCTTCCGAGGACGGCGTCGTTGCCTGGCGTGTGATGCCACGGGGGTTGTTTCGCAGCCAAGACAATGGTCCTTGATTATTTTCAAACTCTGATGGACGAGGCAACTTTGCTATATGACATGAGGAGAAAGAGAAAAGTGGAATTCACAGGAGGGTGGATGTTTAGAAAAGAGCCAGATTTTAAACCACGCTTTTGTATTTTAATTTGTCTTCACTTTTTTCCAGGAAATTTGCTTTATTTCCATAGCTTTCCAATATTTAAATTTCAATGTGCAGACTTTTCAGTTCATTTGTGTAGAATTCTTAGTGTTAAATATTAAATACAAAATGGAATCGGGTTTCAGGGCCTGATGCCTAGAACTTCAGCTCTGTAGAAATATGGTTTTAGGCATTAGTACTCCTTGTCTGTATTTCAGACAAACACACACTTAAGTGCTAATTTCAGACGGTTAAATGGTAGTTGAGCATGCGGACACCGGCCGCTGTCATCCCAACACGAAGGGGTTATGCTGACATGCCCACTGGTAAGATAGTAACCTGAGCAGAGCGCTGTGGCATTTCATGCAACCGGTCCTGTCTATGCTGAAGAGCGACGATCCAGTTCCTAAGATAACAACATGTCAGGACGAGGGCTGTGACGTCTGCTCCTGCAGTGCAATCCAGGACGTCTTAAGCCAAGAAACTGAAGGAAAAACCCATTCTCTTTAGGATTAGAATCCAGTCAACCTGTAAATGTCGAACTTAGACCTACAGTCTCTCTACAACAGTCTCTGCACATGTTGCTAGTGAACTGTCATTCTTCCCGTTCCCAAATGGAGAAAAGCATGCCTTGGGGGCTTAGGTTATTTGGTAAAACCTTCAAGTATAGTGTAGAGTTTTTCAAGAATGATGAAGAAAGGCAACGAGTTCTTACATCTAATTTTAGATCTGAATTTGCAAGGAACACCTTTTAATTAAGCATGACATTTGACACAGTCGAGTTTGAAGTCACCTGCGTAGCTTCACACCTGTGAAAAGCGTAAGTTCTCAGTGCTGCTTAACACGGCATCCCCGGCGCGGCGTCTAGCTCTGACAGACGCAGCCCCAGGAGAACTGACTTCCCAAGAACGTGGTTATGGGTTATTCTCCTAATTGTTGTTTTTGACCTAACCAAAAAGGGGTCTAAATTTATCCTTATTAGCTTGCCAGACTACTGTAAGATTTCTGTATTCTTCTGGCTATCTCGAAAGAGTCACTGTCAACAAATGAATGAAACTTGTCCCCCTAGTATTAGAAGAGACGGAATGAACAAAAATAAAAGTGAGAAAATATATTCATGAGACACCATTAAATTGTGATGCTCTACTTATAAAATCTATTGAGTATAGAAATTAGTAATAACAATCTGTTTTCTTTTTAGTATCACTGTCTTGATAAGACAGATTTAAAATAAATGACGATATTATAGAAACTAAGAATATACTTTCTACTTGCCCAACACTGGCCACAATAATTCAAGATTCCAAGAACAAAGTAGAAAAAAAAAACATGTCAATCAAAACCATGCGTTACAAAAGAAATGAAGTAAAGCAAGTGTATAGGAAGTAAACAAGGTTTTAACAACATAAGGAATTATAGCTTTTCATTTATAGCCAGGAAACTACTTTCTGTTTCTCTACATGGATAAATCTAAGCAACAGTATTTAGCGTACAGCAGTGTCAACACTCACCTTAGGAGCCACAGTGACCCCGGCAAGGCTGTTGCTGTTTTAAGTCTATTTTGAATTGCAACTTTGTGTAACGTTCCCAATGTGGCTGAGACCCCAACTGTCACTCACAGGCCTGTGTGTGGGAGCTCTGCCCCCAGCTTCGTGCTTTGGGGAGGTGGTAGAAGCCTTATGAGGTGGGATCTGGTGCAAGGCTTGAGGTTACTGGAGCTACGCCGTTGAAGACATTTGTGGATCCCTGACCCCTCTGCCATGATTCTCGCTGTTCCCTGCTCCTCTCAACCCTATGTAGCTTTAACACAAGCTAGAATTGTCTGGGAAGAGAGCCTCAGGGAGGGACATGGGCTTTGTCCCCTTTGCTTTGTCTTGATGGACTAAAATGTGTGGTAGGACCCACCCTCCCACATGAAGGACCGGAAGGAAGGAGAACTCAGGGATTTTTCCTCACTTGGGCTTCACTGTCTCTGGCAAGGTCACCTGCCTTGTCCTTCGCCGGCCTTAAAACCAGCTTCTCTGGCTTCTAAAGTGTCCTGAAGGCAAGCAGTTCTCCAGGAACCCCCAGGCTCTTGGCACTCTGTGCCAAACAGGACTGCTAAGACATCAGCCTGGTGGAAGTCAATGACCAGCTTCTCCGTATCCCCAGTGTGACCAGCGCTACTCCAACCCTGTTGTTATGTAAGCCAGTCTGAGAACTCCTCCCTTGATAGACATCCAGGGCTTCTGTTCTGACCCCCTAGCACACCCTGGCTGACACACCAGGGGCAGCATCACTTTCTTCTCTCCTGTTCTGCCTCCTCACAGACCCAAAGGCCACAAGAGCCAAGATTAACTGTCTCACTTCCCAACTCTATCATCTGAGGTATCCTGTCACAGTAATGGAGAGCTGACTATCCTAACTTCTTAATGCCAAGAAAAAGAGCCAAATTTGCTTTATTTTATGTTTATTTATATTACTTAGTTTTTAAGTATTTATTTTATTATAATTATATAGATATATTTATTATAAATTATATGTTATAATTATTCAATAATATTTTAAATATTATATTATTAAAATATATTATTTCTATTTTATTTTATTTATAAAGAGCTAAGCTTGTAACATTTGCTTTAAATTCCTTTCCCAAATTGGGCCCTGATTGATCTGACTGATTACAAAAGCAAAGAGAATCCTTGTTTTAGGATTATTGTGCTTATGAACCAGAGTCTCTGATAGCAATTCACAAAGAGAATAGAATTGTTTAAGTAATGGCAATCAAAATTACAAATATATATATATCAAGGAAGGTGGCAGGTAGGGCAAAGGTTACATGTCCTCGTCAATACCCCTTCGCCCTCATTCAAAAGTAGCCAAGATACCTATGCTTTGGTGAGGCATTTCCAACCACAAACACTCACTGGGGGTAGGGATCCTATTAATGTCACAGCTTATTAGAACCAACGACAGTGTGGCGGTTTGAGTGGAAATTAACTAATACAGATGCTATTTAGGAGTGCAATCTCTCTATTGAATTGAAAAAAAGAACAACAAGCAACAGATCTCAGCAAGCTGTGATTATATGAAGACATCATGGGGTTTTATGATGGTTATTTAAATGAGGGACCTAACTCTACTCTTCCTGTTTGGTTCATTTGTTTATAGAGTTAATCATTCTCCAAAACTCTGCGTCATCATTTAAAGATCTTCTTCAGTCAGCACACTGAGCATTTACTGGAAAACCATGGCTTGTAGCCTTCAAGGTCTGTGTACTGTGTTGTTGGCAGGAGACCATACCATTAGGCTAAATTAAATCATTTTTCACAACAGCTATCACAGAGTTAATACAAAAGATGGTAGAAGGCCTAATAGCCATATTGCATATGCCATCCTTCGGTTTGCCAGGGGCTTTAACACCATGGTAAGGACCACAGTAAACAAAGAGCATACTGGTAGGATAGCATCTAGGAAAATTACTAAGAGCATTTTTTAAAAGTTCACAATTTCTGTCTTCTTGTTAAAAGAAATTAAAAGTTTCAGAGAAAATAATGACTAGAATGGATACATTACGTCATCTGTATAAGCTAGCTGTGCTCACAGAAGGGCTGAGCGTTCCCGTGTCTACTGAGGTTGCAGTAGAGAATGTGCTGAGGAAGAGACAGCGGCATGCCTGAGAAGCTCAGTGGTGTGCTCTGTGGCCAGAGTCACTGGCAGTCGGTCCGAGGATGCTCTTAGGCTACAATTACCTAAGCAGCTTCCCTCGCATACGTGATGACGTCTCTGGGAATCAGTGGAAGACGTGGAGATTCCTAACCAGCTCCCAAACCATTTCCTCCCGTCGTCAAGGATTGTTGTGAAGGACCTCTCCTTATCTTACCCACGGTTTCAAAGTCTGAAGTAGACTTTGAGTATCACTGTCTTAGCCTGGGTTCTGTTCTACCAAAAGTGGAGCCTGGGACAAGGCTTTGATGAAATGTACTTGGGAGAGGATTCCAAGATGCAGAGAACCCAGGAGGGTGAGCAAAGATAAGGAAAACAAAAAAGAACCCAAAAAACAAAAAACAAAAAAAACAATGTGTTACTGGAGGCTAGAGAGGTGCTGGATCAGTGGGTAAGAGTGGGTGCTGCTCTTTCAGAGTGATGGAGGAAGGTCATTGGTTAATTAAATAAAGAAACTGCTTGCCCCGATAGGTTAGAACATAGGTGGGTGGAGTAAACAGAACAGAATGCTGAGAGGAAGAGGAAGTGAGCTCAGAGACGCCATGCTCCCCTCTCCCGGGCAGACGCAATAGCTCTGCTCTCTGAGGCAGATGCATGCGATGAAGCAAACCGCCAGGTCAGACATGCTGAATCTTTCCCTGTAAGACTGGTGCTACACAGTTTATTAGAAATGGGCTAGTCCAGGTGCGAGAGTTAGCCGAGAAGAGGCTAGATATAATGGGCCAAGCAGTGTTTAAAAGAATACACTATGTGTGTTGTTATTTCTGGTAAAGCTAGCCGGTGACAGGAGCTGGGTGGCAGAATGCAACCCGCAGCTCCAACAACATCAAAGGACCCAGGTTCAGTTTCTAGCACCACATGGTGGCTCATAATCATCCAAAACTCCAGTTCCAGGAGATCTGATGCCTTCTTCTGACCTCTGCAGGCACAAGGCACACATGTGGTGCACACTCATGCATCCAGGCAAAGCATTCATACATATAAATAAATCTTTAAGAAAATAAAAAATAAAATAAAAAATTTAATATAAAAAGTGTATTTAACCAGCTTCCCAATGGTTATCCACACAAATGACAGCAAGTGGGGACACTGGCCACTGAGCTCTGCCTCACACTGGTTGAGGGTTGACCTTGCGGTTATGACACCCTCACACTCTGTAGCTGTGCTTACATGCAGATAGAGTAGGCGCTGGAAGTGAAGCCAGCCCTGGGGAAGAGAGCAGAGAGACACCTGATGTCCGGCTTCGGAGCAAGGTGAATATGAACTTACACGGAGCTGTCCACTGCAGCACGCATGGAAGCAGAGGGGGCTGGTGAAACCTGACACTGGGCACCGGAGGCATTTACTGCACACTCGCAGCCAAGGTACAGCTCAGAGAGCAAACGGCTGCAGTCGCCATGATTCCCTTTCTTGTCTTAAGACAGTGATAACAACTACATGTTTAGAGCCAGTTTGCATCTATTTCCTTCACAAGCTCAAAGAGCAGGCTATTGGCTTCCACGGGTTTACAACTCTTAACAGCTCTTAGAGCCCCGCGGACTGAGGATTCTGATTCAAGATGGCTGGTACTTGTCATGGTCCTTCTTCTGCTGTCCCCAGATCTAAAGACTGTGCTGTAAACATACAGAAATTCCTCCAATCGGTTGCGGTCCTGGATGCAGAGGTGACAGTGGCAGATTCAAAGAAGAAACTTTTGGGAGCCGGAGACTGGTGAAGAGAATAGTCACATTGCTACTACACCACCTGGCTTGGATTTTGCTGGCTTATGAGTAAATGGTTACAAACATGGTCAGCCCATGCTGCCTGCAAATCTCGAGCAGTGGGACAGAGCTTCCAGCTTTAGGTTCTGCAGAAATGGGCTTCTCTCAGTCATGGTAGCTATTCTCCTGGTAGCTCTTCCTGACAGAATGCTAACAATCGTGGACAGTCTTCAGCCCTTGACACAGGTATTTTCAGGGTTGTGTAGCTACTCCTTAGAATGGAATCTACTTAGAATGGAATCTACAGAAACGCTTGACTCCTTCCAAATAAGGTATGTAAAGAACAATATCTAAAAAACTCAATATTTTCTTCTTCCTCATAATTTAAACCACACTGACTGCTTCTAATAGTTGCTGTTACTGTTGTGTCCTCCTCTTTTGTGTGTGTGTGTGTGTGTGTGTGTGTGTGTGTGTGTGAGAGAGAGAGAGAGAGAGAGAGAGAGAGACATGGAAATCCAGAAGTGCCAATCTCAGATGTCACATCTCGGGTGCCATCCACCCATTCTTTAAAACAAAATCTCTCATTGACCTTAAATGAGGCAAGTAAGCTAGGCTGGTTGACCAGTTAGCCCAGGACATGTCCTGTGTCAGGCTCTCCCACCTAGAATGACAAGGAAGCTACTAATCCACAACATCCAGTTCTTTTACATGGGCTGTAGAGATTGAACTAAGGTCCTCATACTTGTGAAAACAGCACTTTACTAACTGAGCCATAATCCCAGCTCCATCTTCCTGAACCATAATTCCAGCTCCATCCTTCTAGGCCATAATCCCAACTCTATCCTCCTGAACCATAATCCCAGCTCCATCTTCCTAGGCCATTCCAGTTTCATCTTCTTGGGCCATTGTTCCAGCTCCATCTTCCTAGCTCCGTCCTCCTGAAACAGCATTCCAGATCCATCTTCCTGGGCCATCATCCCAGCTCCACCCTTCTTCTTCTCAGTATGAGAGTAATGGCAGAGCAAAGGTCATTGATACACAAGCAGCTACAGTTTGACTATCAAGTAGGTAATGAAGTGTCAAAAGTTTCCCTCACATCCTGTCTCTCTAGTCCAAGAAAACAGGGCTTGAAAGAGCCGAAAGCACAGAAACCTAGAAGAAAGTGGAGATCTTGAGCAGCAGGCAGGCCCATGTATCAACAGCCCATACAGTAAGAAAACCCTTGTCCTTGGTCCCTTGTCCCATAATTTTTCCTAAAAAGAGATCCATATGAAGACATGAAAGTAACAACACCAATGGAAGATATTCCTGGGTTAGGCACTCCTCAGAGAAGTAAAGTATTTCAGCTAATTTAAGGAGCACCACAAAAAATAAAAATAGGGAGCATCAAAAGAGTAGCCACAACCAAATCCTCAGAACCTGGGAACATATTCCTCACAGGGAAAGGAGGAGTTTGCAAAAGGCATTGCATTGATGATCCAGAAGGACCAGTGTAATCATGGGGACTTCAAGCATGACAGGAAAGCAGTACAAACCAATTAGAGAGGAGTCGAGAAAGAAACAAACATCAGGAAAGCTATTTCTGACATCAACAGGGAAGGAGGGTATTCTGTGGGATGATACTCTTGTATACTGTAAAGATTTGTCACTCATATGGGTTTAATAAAGTGCTGATTGGCCAATAGTCAGGCATGAAATATAGGTGGGGCAACCAGACTAGAAGAATTCTGGAAAGAGGAAAGGCAACGAGTCAGTCACCAGCCAGACACAGAGGAAACAAGATGAGAATGGCTTACTAAGAAAAGGTACCAAGCCACATAGCTAAACATAGATAAGAATTATGGGTTAATTTAAGTATAAGAACTAGTTAGTAATAATCCTGAGCTATAGGCCAAACAGTTTATAAGTAATATAAACCTCTGTGTGTTTATTTGGGTCTGAAAGTCTGAGGGACCAGGCAGGATAGAAACTTCTGTCTACTGAGGTCTTTAACCAAAGAATTAGTAGGTTGGAAACTAAGAACCAAGTCTTTTTTTAGGTGCCATAGAACAAATCCCTGATTTCTTCAACATTTACTTATTACCACAGCAACAGAAGACAAAAGGACAAAGGTTATCGTCCTTGACTGCTTTCTATTCCTGGGATAAGTACAATGATCAAAAGCTACTTGGGGGAATTATTTATTTCATTTTACATCTTAAAGGCTATCATAAAGTGAAGGCAAGGCAGAAACCCAAGGAAGAAATCTCTATGCAGGAACTTCAGGCAGGAATCTAGACTTGAACTCAAGGCAGAAACTGTCAGACCTGTAGGCAAGAACTCAAAGCAGGAACCTGTAGGCAGGAACTCAAGGCAGGAACCTGTAGGCAGGAACCTGTAGGCAGGAACCTAAAGCAGGAACCTGTAGGCAGGAACCTAAGGCAGGAATCTGTAGGCAAAATTCAAGGCAGGAACCTAGGCAGAAACTCAAGTCAGGAACCTGTAGGCAGGAACTGACAGGAGGCTGTGGGGGAATGCTGCTTACTATTACTCCCCAAGCTCATTTTCAGTTACCTTTCTTCTACCTCCAGGACAACCTGCCCTGAGGTAGCACTGCTCTCTGTGAGCTAGTCCCTCCCATATCAGTCATTAATCAAGAACATGTCCCTGCTGACTTACCTCCAGGCCAATCTAATGGAAGCATTTTCTCAAGCGAGCTTCCCTCTTTCCAGATGACTCTAGTTTGTGTCAAGTTGATGGAAAGAAAAAACACAAAACAAACAAAACACACACACACTCATGCGCAAAAAAAAAAAAATCTGACCAACTTGTTATGAATCCAAACAAGTCTTCACTGAGAGACAAGCAGGATCTTCCCCTGGTCCTAAATCCAAACTGTCTTTGATTTATATAAGGACATCTTTGATTTTTAAGAGGCTCTCTATATTAGTATAGTATCTCAATACAGCCATCTACATTGGTACACACTTCAAAATCCCAGCACTTAGGAATGTAAATGGGAGAACTGAATTATGAGTTTGAGATCATTTCGGGGTACATAGACAAACCAGTCCTAAGAAAAGAAAGGGATGCCACAAATTTCAGTGACATCATAGGCTAGAGAGAATGGCTCAGAGGCAAAGAGCAGTGAGTGCTCTTATCCCAGGTTCAGATCCCCAACCCACACAGGGGCTCACAGCTCTCTGTAACTCCAGTTCCAAGGGATCCGACACCCTCTTCTGGCCTCCATGGGCACTGCACACCCATGGTAGACATGTATATAAACACCCATACACATAAAATAAATAAATATTTACAAATCTTTAAAATAAAAGTCTCAGCAGGGGAGGCACCAAGAAAGGAAACAGGGTGGGGGGGGGGAGGAAGAGAGGGGAGAAAAGGGGAAAAGGAGGAAATAGGAAAAGGACAGCAAGGGAAAGAAGGAAGCCCTTGAGGCATTTAATCCATGAGACAAGAAAATAATTAAACCAGAACACTAGCATCTGCAGGGTATTGAACAGAAATTCTCTTTCCTGAAGGGAAAAAGGCAGGTGGTTATCCAATAAAAGTCGTATGCATTTAAAACACTAATATTTATCAAGCTAAGTCTCAATGGGGCAGAAAACCAAAATAACGTCCTGGAGTATGAAACTGAGGACTGTCCTCTGGGTGCAGTGGAAAAGAACAAGAAATTCAAAACCACTAACGGGGAAAGTTGGCAGACATGATGGGATCATAAGTTCCCATACCTTTTGGAAAACCATGAAATATATGAAAAAGTTGATGGTATATTAAAACCTCAAAGAAATATTCACCAAATTTAAAATATAAGCACTAAAATCTTTAACATATTATCCAAAATTAGAAAGTGACC
The DNA here is from genome assembly GCF_037038515.1 of Microtus pennsylvanicus. Lineage (NCBI taxonomy): Eukaryota > Metazoa > Chordata > Mammalia > Rodentia > Cricetidae > Microtus > Microtus pennsylvanicus. The sequence continues at coordinate 2,553,102 of NC_134590.1, read as the reverse complement.
CAGGAGGGATGGAGGTGCAGCTCAACAATGTGGAGCTTGCCTCGAATTCACCAGGACCTGGGTTTGATTCCTCAACAACCATTTGGGAAGGAAAGTAAAAACAGAAAGAAGAATCTGCTTGGCTATTTAAAAAGAAAAACCTCTTGCATGCCAAATTTTAGAAGATGAAAGCAAGATTGCAACTGATAAGGGGAAGGGGAAAAATCCAAAGATAATTCCTAAGATCTCAGTGCCTGCTAGAAGCCCCAGCAGTCCAAACGAGCCCTCTGAGGCTCACACCTCAGGTCTGTGGCCCAGTACAAACTACTGCCACACTGAGAAAAAAGTTAATCTTTACACTTCATTACTTATCAAAATAAACAGTTTTACTTACACTAACAATATAAAATTTTAAATAAAATCATGTAAAATTTAAGTATATATAATTTAGGAGTGCTAGGATAGAGTCTGCTTTCTGACATAAAACCCAAGGCTACAATATACACTCAGTAGATTTGAATAAATTAATATATACAACTTCTGAATGTGGAAAAACACAATGAATAAAATCAATCTCAAACTACAGACTGGAAAATATGTGTAGCAGAAACACAGTTAATATCTTTAATATTGTAAAAGTTCATATAACTCAAGACCAATAAATATAAAATAAGTCATCAGCAAACTACTGTAATTGGTCAATAATCATTTAGAGAACATGGAAGATAAAAATGGCAATGATTTCCCTTTTTCATGGAAAAAATGACACTTATGTTACTATTAGAACTGAAAATTGTCATTTGGGGAATACATTGCAAAATTTAAATACATACTCTTTGTGTAGTTTATTGTTAGTTGTAGGAGGGGTGGAACATGTGTACATACGCGTGGGTCCTCTACAAAAGCAGCGCACACCCTTAAACACAGAGCTACCTCTCCAGCCCCACCTATCGCTCATATTTATCTTCTTAGAATTTCAGATATGCATATACTGTTATTCACATAGGATGTGCATTCATTATTAACCTCATTTCCACCCCACCTTACCCTCTCTCATTCTTTCTGGGGCCTTCACTCCCTCAGAATTCATGGTCTCATAATTTTTTTCTTCAGTTCTCTGCAGGCTCAATTCTCTTTTCTGTTATTTTTATTTAAATTTCTTTTCATTTTACACACAAACCACAGCTCCCCCTCCCTCTCCTCATATCACCCCCTCCATCTCCTCCTCTTCCTATCCCCATCCACTCCTCAGAAGGGGTAAGGCCTTCCTTGGGAAGTCAACAAAGTCTAGCAAGCCAAGTTGAGGCGGGACCAGGCCCCTCCCCCTGAATCAAGGCTGAGCAGTGTATCATGTCTCTTCTTTATCATGTGTGTGTATGTATGTGTGCATGTGTGCGTGTGTGTGTGTGTGTGTGTGTGTGTGTGTGTACTACATACAGCAGAAGCATGGTTTATACGCACATAGGTATATATGTATAAGCAACTTTCTGAGTCACTTAGTGTGTATATGGCTGGCTACGTAGGATTAGATAACCCACCAGCTATTCCAGGAGAAGACAATTCTGCCTCTCTTAGCAGCCACTAATTGCCTGTAGTGCACTCCTTCGTGTGTGTAGGAACCTTGTAAGACTTCCCCCACCTGAGTTGTAATACTAACTTACACTGTGGTCATATAGGTCTTGATTAGGCAACTATGTTGTTAGGATCTCATGGATACAGCTTCCTTGTGATATATAGAAACACTGTATCGCCACAGGCAGCCTGGATTCTCCAGCTCTTACAATCCTTCCTGGGTCACCCACTGGTCTGTGATGATCCCTGAACCTCCAGTACAGGGTGTGTGGTAGATGTATCAGGTAGGGCTGGGCACCCCGCAGTCATCTCATCTCTGGGGCAGTTCTGGATCTCTGTGATGGTCTCCGGCTGCTGCAAAGGGAAGCTTCCGTGATGAGCGCTGATTCTGCACTGAGACTTCTAAGGGAAAGAGCTCCATTCTAGGACGTTGTCGTGGGCAAGGAATTTAGAGTGTGGAAACGGAAGTTAAGCAAGGATCTTTATCACAATAATCTTAGGAAGAAATGCCAATGGCCTCAGTGGACAACAGGGTACAAGGGTGATTCACAAACAGATGACAAAAATGGACTGCAATGTGTGGCCACTTGCAATGAAGAGATCAACATACCAACCCACCTGTAAACATACACCAGTAACGAAAGCAGAAGACTAGGTAAGGCTGAATTAGCATTCACAATGTGTACTGTTCAGTCACGTGTGTGTGTGTGTGTGTGTGTGTGTGTGTGTGTGTGCCATCTAGCATTTAATAACGTCTCCAGAAACACAGTAAGAGCATGAACTGTAAAATATCATTATTTATCTGCATAATCACACTGAAATGTTAATTTAAAAACAAATTCTACTGTTTAAACTACAAATTCTAATGTTAATATTTGCAATCAACTTTGTCATAGTAATTAATAAAATGCATTCAATATGGAGCTGAGTACATGGCATAGAAGATCCTGACATTGTCATACACGAGAACACAAGTTCACCTCCAGAACCCACATAGCAAGTCACTGTACCGTGGATGGTGGTATAATCTTGCAATCCTAGTCAGATGGATTCCTGGGCACACAGACCAGCCAGCCTCGCCTATAGCTAGCTCCTGGTCAGTGAGAGATCCTGCCTCACCTGAGGAGCCATGACACTGGAGACTGTCTCTAGACTCCACACGCACACACATGCAAGCATGCACATGGGAACCTGCACACACGAGTATCTCCGTCACTGTTCTTTTGTGTGGAGACACCATGACCAGGGCAACTCTTATGAAAGAAAGCGTTTAGTTGAGGGCTTGCTCACAGTTTCAGAGGCGTAGTCCATTATCCTCATAGCAGGGAGCATGGCAGCGGGTATGGTGCTGAAGAGGAGCTGAGAGCCGGGGGTGCCACTCCCGGTGACTAAGCATTCAAATATATGAGCCTATGTGGCCCATTCTTATCAAACCAGCACACATGAACATTCACATCCGTGCATATAACACACACACATACACATATGGAATACAGATTATAAAGATGTTTGAGACGCCTATGGGAATGATGGGAAGATGGACTTTTTAATAATACAATCATCATTAATTTTATCTTTCTTCTTTCCATGGTTTCCACAATCCTTGGCAATGAATACTTCATAATGGGAAAGAAAGTATTTTAATCAAGCTTCATGCTCTGAAACCATGGCTTTACTTTTAGTTACATTTTAGAAGAATATATAGTAACATGAAAAATGGCCACGGAATATAATCAAACAAAACACATGGTTTATGCAGTAAACACAGTTAGGATTGTGTATGTCCGCAAATACACACTCAGGGGCTAGAGGACCAAGGGATCACATTCATCTTTAAATTCATTTTTACTCGGTAATAAAAGTATTTTTATTTCCTTGTAATAGTCTCTATTCTACAAATATTCTTTTTTTTAAAAAAAGTTCCTCTTTCTGTAATGAGGAAAAGGAGCAGCGGAGATGTTGCTTTTGCTTTTAAATACTGGGAAAGGGATGGCAGGGTGGAAGGCCCAGCCACCAATCCTGAGCAGGCTGTCTCCACACTGAGGGAATTCATTCTCAGTGTTAAACTCCTCTTTCCCTAGAGTTCACATTTCCTGCAACTGCTCCTGCTCTTCTCTGAACACTGTTAAAATATTAATGTATTCTTCTTATGTGGGTCGCTCACATTGCCCACTTCCTACCTGAGCGATAAATCTCTGCTTTTCCGGTCTCTGAGAGATCAGGAAGCTCACCCTGGGTGACAGACACCCTGCTCATCGGTAGGGAGATGGGGTCACAGGAGTTGTGGCTCCTCCGCTCATCTTCTCAGAAAACGTTTTCAGGTCCACAGGATAAATCCCCAATGTCTGTGTTTCACATCTTCCACATCGGCGGCAGGGATGTTTTTGACCATTTTGAATAGGTACCTGTTCTAAGAAGCCTCCAAGGCCTCCTGCCTCATGGAGAGAGGATGAAATCAGGAGGTGAGCATCAGTGTGGCCCACAGGAAGGACGCTGTGAGGCTGGGTGATTACTTTTCCTTTCTTTGCTGCCTGGCTTCACTGGTGAGGGTTAGCCTATGAGAACGCAGAAGCAGGGACGCCTGGCCCTGGCTGGCGGTCTCCCTACTCATGAGTGGTGTGCCTGGAGTCCAGGAACACTCTCTCAGCCACAACAGGACACACGTGACAGCAACTGGCTAACCGTTCACTCCACGAAAGTCATCCTCACTTCATGCAGGGGATATTCTGCCAAGGCCTCCAAAACAAAACAGATCTTAACCATCTGTCAGAGCCATAAGTGGGATGGTGTCTAACAACCGACAGTGGGTACTAAAGCACTTCAGATCAGCCTCTCAAGAGGTAAACGCCCATGAACTATTAAGGAAACAGCATCGTTCTTTTGGGAAAAAAAGTTCTTCAAGTCTAGCATTAGAAATGTAATCCAGCTCAGACGAACAACAAATCTAACATCTCAGGCACAGGAACATGAAGCCCAGAAAGCGTCTTTAGCCTTAGTTAAGAACGAGACGTGTTTGCCACTGCTGCTTCTCAGCATCACGAAAAGGCTACTCAAGGGGGAGATTAAAAAGTCCTTGTGCCACGTGGGCCTCGAGAACAGATGACTCTCGCTGCCTCTAAATATCAACCACGTGAAGAGGACAAGTTCCGTGGCAACAGTCTTTTTACTTTGCCAAAAATGAAATAAAATAAAAACCCTCTCTGAAGTAACACACGCGTTGTAAGAAGCCATGAATTCAAATGAGTTCTTCCATAATTTGGGGCACTATTTGCATCTCAGGGTATGTAACTGTCCATTTTAATCTCCTTCCAGAGGGAAAACGGAAGCACTTGAGGTCTCTCATGCTCTGGCTTTTGCAATATCCACAATCACGTTGCAGAAAGAAAATTACCAGTGTCCTAAATGAAAGGCTTCCCTGGGATCTTTTGACTCTGTCGTGAATTTCCCCTTGGCTTATAACACAGGTCTTCGTGTTTTAGAATATGGGTTGCAGATGCAGATATCTTCTGGTGTTTAAGGAAAGCATATTCATCATTTCTTACTGGAAAGATGAAACAGGACGCTGGGTCGGGAAAGCAGGCTAGCTGATGGCTTTCTCCAGAGAGCGTGAGGCTAAGCGGTACTACATCCCTTGTCTTGAGTGCTAAATTATCTCTTCACTATGTGGGCTCAAGCTGGCTACGTTGTGTTTCAATCCATCTTTAAGAGAAGCATTTGATGAATCAAGTCAATAAGGGACAGTTCTCAGCTGGTGACAGACGACACATTTATCCAGGCCGGTACAGGAGAGCCAGATGATCCATCTGCTGTGAGAAAACCAAGTGTCCGTTTGAACAACTAGACGATGATGCTTTTTAAAGCCTCACACTCACTCCCGCAAATGAGATCAGAAGTGAAGGTTAGTTCATGCTAACTGCCCAGAGAGCCTGTGCCATAGGAAAAGCTGTCATCAAACATGGGGCATATTTAGGAACGTTCTTAAAAAGCTGCATGCTAAAGCTGGTAGATTTCAAGAGCATGTGACCAAATATTTCATTTCAAGTTAGATATTCATATGGTGACAATACTAAAATTAACATTTAGGAGATCTCTCGTGGGCATAGTGGTTGGTATGGCATGCGGGCAGTTAAGGGGGTCCTCTTTCTTTTGGGGTCTAGGTAGCTCACTCAGGGAGCCCAGCACACGCATTTGATGGGGATTCTCTATGAGAGGAGCAGGAAACTACAGCCTAACCCACAAGCCATCCACTGCCGTCCCTTTCTTTAGCCTTGTAAATACATGTTGTTTTGGTTATGAGACACATGTGGAGTATCTGAGCGAGCATGGTATTGGCACCGAAACAAATGGAGATCCATGAAACAGGAGAGCAGCCTGGGAAGAAATTCTGCATGTCTATAGTCTGCTCATTCTAAACAATAGCGCACAAAACAAACAAACAAACAAACCAAACACTGGGAAAGGACAGTTCGGCCAGTAAAGATGAGTTAGACATTGGCTTGCAAAGTGTCCCTTTCTGAACTGGACCCTATCTCTAATCATATGACAAATTTCATTCAAAATAAATCAATTTCCAAGTATAAGATTCCCAAATAGAAACTTCTAAGGGAAACATTTTAAGATATTAGTATAGTGTCCATGTAAACAAGGTATGATTAGTCTAATACTCATGTATGTAATTTACACATGATACATGTGGTCAACAAGTACATTGAAAGACTAAATATCAGCTGGGCGGTGGTGGCGCACACCTTTAATCCCAGCACTCTGGAGGCAGAGGGAGGAAGATCTCTGTGAGTTCAAGGCCAACCTGGTCTGCAAAGCAAATTCCAGGATAGCCAAGACTGTTTCACAGAGAAATCCTGTCTTGAAAAAAAAAACAAACAAAGATAATAAATATTAATAAGATTTAATAAGGATTAAATATCACCAATTTTCTGGGAACTGCACATCAAAACCACCAGGAAAGTCAGGTGTGGTGGCAAATCCTGGACTAAACAGCAAGTTGAAATCAAGCCTGGGCTGCATAATGGGGTCCAGTCTGAAACAGGCACACACAGAACCGGTGTGGTGATGCACACACGCACACACAGAAGCAGTGTGGTGATGCACACACACACGCACACACACACACACACACGCACACACAGAACCAGTGTGGTGATGCACACACACACGCACACACAGAACCGGTGTGGTGGTGCAGACACGCACACACAGAACCGGTGTGGTGATGCACACACACACGCACACACAGAGCCAGTGTGGTGATGCACACACACACGCACGCACACACAGAACCGGTGTGGTGATGCACACACACACGCACACACAGAGCCAGTGTGGTGATGCACACACACACACACACGCACACACAGAACCGGTGTGGTGATGCACACACACACGCACGCACACACAGAACCGGTGTGGTGATGCACACACACACGCACGCACACACAGAACCGGTGTGGTGATGCACACACACACGCACACACAGAGCCAGTGTGGTGATGCACACACACACGCACACACAGAACCAGTGTGGTGGTGCACACACAGAACCGGTGTGGTGATGCACACACGTATGCACACACAGAACCGGTGTGGTGATGCACACACACACGCACACACAGAACCGGTGTGGTGATGCACACACACACGCACACACAGAACCAGTGTGGTGATGCACACACACACGCACACACAGAACCAGTGTGGTGATGCACACACGCACACACACAGAACCGGTGTGGTGATGCACACACACACGCACGCACACACAGAACCGGTGTGGTGATGCACACACACACACACACACACACACACGCACACACAGAACCGGTGTGGTGATGCACACACGCACGCACACACAGAACCGGTGTGGTGATGCACACACACACGCACACACAGAACCAGTGTGGTGGTGCACACACACACGCACGCACACAGAACCGGTGTGGTGATGCACACACACACGCATGCACACACAGAACCGGTGTGGTGGTGCACACACACACGCACACACAGAACCGGTGTGGTGATGCACACACACACGCACACACAGAGCCAGTGTGGTGATGCACACACACACGCACGCACACACAGAACCGGTGTGGTGATGCACACACACACGCACACACAGAGCCAGTGTGGTGATGCACACACACACGCACACACAGAGCCAGTGTGGTGATGCACACATGCACGCACACACAGAACCAGTGTGGTGGTGCACACACACACACGCACACACAGAACCGGTGTGGTGATGCACACACACACGCACACACAGAGCCAGTGTGGTGATGCACACACACACGCACGCACACACAGAACCGGTGTGGTGATGCACACACACACGCACACACAGAACCAGTGTGGTGATGCACACATGCACGCACACACAGAACCAGTGTGGTGGTGCACACATGCACGCACACACAGAACCAGTGTGGTGGTGCACACACACACACGCACACACAGAACCGGTGTGGTGATGCACACACACACGCACACACAGAGCCAGTGTGGTGATGCACACACGCACGCACACACAGAACCGGTGTGGTGATGCACACACACACGCACACACAGAACCAGTGTGGTGATGCACACACGCACACACAGAACCAGTGTGGTGATGCACACACGCACACACACAGAACCGGTGTGGTGATGCACACATGCACGCACACACAGAACCGGTGTGGTGATGCACACACACACACACACACACACAGAACAAGTGTGGTGATGCACACACGCACGCACACACAGAACCGGTGTGGTGATGCACACACACACGCACACACAGAACCGGTGTGGTGATACATTTCTGAGCTCTTGTTACTTATGAGGCTAAAGCAGAAAGATTGTTTGAGACCAAAAGTTCAAGACCGACCTGGCAAACGTAAAATCATGTCTTAAAAACGAAAATGACAAAAAGCACTGAGATGTCATCATTCATTAGCTATATCCGAATAGCTATTATCAAAAATGCAAAAAATAACAAAGGCCACTTGCGATATGAAGAAAAGGGAATTCACACATCGAATTCTACATGAAAGGCTGCTGTCTTAATTGGCATTTCTGTTGCTATGATAAAACACCTTGGCCAAAGGCAACTTGGGGAAGAAAGAGTTAATTTTGCTCACACTTCCAGGTTAACAGTCAAACCCTGAGGAAGGTAGGGCAGGAACTGAGGCCGGGGCCCTGGAGGAACTCTGATTGCAGGCTTGCTCCTCATGTCTTGCTCATCCTTGTCCCATACACAGTGCAGGAGCACATGCAGAGGGGTAACACAGAGCACCATGAACTGCCCCCCAACATTAATAAGTAATCAAGACAATATCCTACAGCTCAATCTTATGGAGACATTTTCTTAACCAAGGTTCCCTCTTCCCGGATACATCTGTATTTCTGTCAGGTTGACCAAAAGCAACCAGTGCATCTCCCAAACAAATTGTCTGAAAGCAGCATTTTATCAGTGAGTAAATGATCCTAAGAATCAAATCGTCTGCCATGCCCAGCACACAAAGTCCTTCAACAACAAGCATGGGCTCCTCTGTGAGAGACTCCGGAGGCAGCAGTGGCCAGCGCGGTCTCAGCAGCGTGCCCTCAGCAGCGTGCCCCTGGTCATTATTTAGGGAAACTTCTTTTGCATGTGCATATTTTGATTGGGTTGCAGAGAAATGCTTCACACAGAGAAGCATTTGCAAATAGTATTTGAAAAGCTCTCTTTTGAAGTCAGGGTGCCCTAAAGTTAAAAGATTATTCAAGCTTTATTCCAAGAAATCACCCAACTTAACCTGGCATCCCAAGCTAACACATTGCTGCTGATCTCTATGGCTGTAAAATTTAGTTCCTGGCACGTTTGTTTATTACCATTTTCCAAACATTTTCTTTTTTAGTTTAAAGAAAATGTTAGCATATCGTGAGAGTTAATTGCATGCAAAGTGCATACAGCTCTTGCCAAGTATTCCCACTCGTTTTAGAAAATCATCCACAAATCTCAAACCCATGCCCTTAGCAACACAGTCCATATCTCTTGGCAATCCCTCTTTCCAGCATGACTGACTGAGTCAACCTACCCTGCTTCCTTCCTGGAGGATATTCCCTAGTTGTCAGAATAGAGATGTTTCGTTTCCTCTTTGATTATGAAGTGAGGAAGGCAGAGGCCTGGATGCCAACAGAGAAGAGACTTGTAGTCTTGAAGGGTACCTCACGAAATAACTGGCACAAGAAAACAAAGAGCGGAGTGGGGGGCTGGTCAGAGCTCAGGAGACCAAAGTCCTCCACGCTGAGCTACAGACAGTCAGCTCTGCAGGCGGATTACAAAAGGTAATAAATTTCTACCCTGCCCATCTCACACAGTTTGAACTAAAGATGAGTTTATTCAAATATACACACACAAACATAAAAATGTAGCTGTAAATCTGTGAGTGAAAGTCTAGAATGCATGATAGTGGACAAGGGCAAAGACAAGATGGAACGCATCAAAGACGACTTTGAAGTTTCTTGTTTTAGTGACGGAGCAGTGGCAACGCCATTCTCTGAGACAAAATCAAGAAGGATACGGGCCTATACAAGGCGATAACGACTTTTGCTTGGTCTGTCGCTCTCTGAAGGTCTACCAGATGTCTAAGTACAAATGTCTAACAAGTAGTGGCAAACAGCTACTTAGCATCACAGATTCAATAGAGAACACAAAGGTATTTTCAGAAATATAAATTATAGGGCTGGAAAGATAGTTCAAACAATAAGAGCACTTGCTGCTTTGCTCAGAGGACCTGAGTTTGGTTCTCAGCACCCACAGAGGGTGACTTAAAACTGCCAGAAACTCCAGCTTCAGGGATCTGACATCTTCTGGCTTCCTCAATCACCTGCACACGTGTGACACACACACACAAACACACACACACACACACACACAGAGAGAGAGAGAGAGAGAGAGAGAGAGAGAGAGAGAGATTAATAAAAAAATAAAATGAAGGCTTTTTCATCTTTATGCCTGATGGATATCAGTGTTTACATTGCTTAAAGTTGATCTAGTAAGAATGCCCAGGGCCTTTGAGATTGGGATGTATGGACAAGATGGACGAGGGGGTCAATGTTGGAAATGCTGATCGACATTCACAATGTATTTAGGACACCTAAAATTTAAATATAAATAACAGTCGCATGGTATCAAGAAGACGCCCACAATTTCTGCAATGACTGGCAGTTTTCAAGTAATTGGGCTCTGATTCTGAGGGGTAAAGGCGATTCCTTATTCTCTCCAGAGGCTCAGAAACCCACGGTCTACTTTCTTCACACAGCAGAAGGAATTACAAATTATGTGCTTCTTGAATATACTCTCTCTCTCCTCTGTTTTTATTACATTTTAAATAAGACTTTAAAAATGCTAACTTATCAGAAATACACTGGAGGAAAGGCAGCAGCCTAGCTGTAACCCCCACTAATGAGGCTCTAATGCATAATTATTGTAGTACGCACACTCCTCTCCACAGACGAGTGTTTATAAACAGCCAGGCTGCGGTGAAGCTTGGGCACAGACTGCTTTTCTCTTGTGGTTTGTCCTTTTTTCTTATTGTGGTAATAGTTAATGAATTTCACAGACTCTGCTCTTTCTCTGGAAATCCTGAATGAACCTGAACCTTCCAGGGATGCACACGGTAGAGACCGGACCCTACCATCACCAGTGAGAGCAGTCTGCCAGCCCGCTGTGGACACTGAGTTAGGCTGAAGACATGGCTCAGCTTTAAAACAAATACTGATCTTGCGAAGAACCAGAATTGGGTTCTCAGCACCCAGACAGAGTGGCTTAGGACAGCCTTGAATTCCAGCTCCACCGACTTCAGCGCCATCTTCTGTCCCACACAGGCACACAGACACACACACACACGCACACACAATTTTGAAAAATAATGAAATCTTTAAACACTCAGAGTTGAACAAGAACACAATATGTTAAGATGTTCTGGCCAACACAAGCAGTTCCACAGATAGAATGTAGAAAAGGATGCGGGAGGTCACAAGCTCGTCACTCAGGTTGGACACTGGTAGATTGATGGATGTCCACCAAACAGACCCTTTTTCTCAGTGTGGGCTCTGAACCACACAAGAGCCAAACAAAGATGGAGGTTAAGTTATTAAAGGGGTACAAGCAAAGTCCAGTGTGGGTTGGAGGTCAAGGCTTAGGTGCGAATGTCAGCAACGCCTAGGACTAAAGGCCACTTCATCCATGCAGGACAGAAACACCCGGCCAGTAGATATATTGCATATTTAATGGAACGTGTTCCCCCAAGATGACATCTGTTGTGGCGTAAATATGACAAGTTATTCATTAAGTTTCTGGTAAGAGATTATATATAAAGTTGATGATTAGCACGTGTGTTCACTGTAAGCAGTGGTTTGCATACATACACACACACACTGACATGCGGAGCATTCGTACACACGGAGAGAAGCATGCCTGTGCACACATACAAGCTGTGTTCTCACTTTGAGAACTGACTAGATTTAGATCCAATTCCAAACCCCGTCATACGTCAGCAGGACATATTACTCTTCCTTACTGCGACAGCGCTCCTGCCCCACTACCACAACAATCTCCAGCCTCAGACCCTCTCAGTGCCCACCCAAGAAGGCTGGGGAGCTCAGGGTCACCTCTCTTTGTGCTAACCTAAATTCTAAGGACCTTAAGTTATTTCTATAAAATCCTGTCAGCTTTGTCAGAATTTGGTCAAATACAAATCATAGGTTCAGCCTTCTTTCCTGGATAGGTCGTCCATAAATGGAAGTCACTCGATGGAGATTGCATTGCTGAGGGAATCTGTATAGAGTGTTCCCGGAAATCTAGAACAAAATCAGCAGGAAGAAGAAAGGGAAACAAAACTGGTTGGAACTAGACTAAGCCAGCAAGTGCTCCCTGAACATCCACAAAGATGGTCAGTCCCATTTGTACTTTTAAAAAGAACTCTTTAAAAGACAACTACGTTGGCTGTCACCTAGAATTCCAGCGTCAGCTTGGGAGCTAACAGTCTGCCTCACCCACTGTTGATAAAAGTACAAGTTCATTTGATTCTTTTGGAAAACGATTAGCAGTATCTAAAAATGTGTGTGCCCTTTAACCTGAAAATTCCACTTTGGAAAGCTGGTCATGGTGTGTGTGCGATTAAAGAGAGCCCAGCGGCGTGTGTGGAGCAAGAGATTGGCACGAACTCCGCATACACAAGCTGGCACTCATAGAAAGCGATGGAGCTGGAGAGATGGCTCGGTGGTTAAGAGCATTGCCTCGTCTTCCAAAGGTCCTGAGTTCAATTCCCAGCAACCACATGGTGGCTCACAACCATCTGTAATGAGGTCTGGTGCCCTCTTCTGGCCTGTAGGCATACATGCAGACAGAATATTGTATACATAACAAATAAATAAATATTAAAAAAAAGAATAGAAAGCGTTACAAATATCAACATGGGCATAAAGGAATTGTAGGGCACTAAGTGTAATAATTGGTTTTGTGGAAAGAAGAGAAAACTGAGGATACGTGTTTGCCAACACTTACAATGTGGAGTGTATGAGTCTTACGTATCTAAAAAGCACATGGACCTATAAACATATGACTGATGGGTGATTGACAGGTGATAGACAGCTATAAAGTATAGCATGTTAGGGTACTACAGTAACCCAACCATACCCCTTATAGATACTAGATATACCAGTATATTATACTATAGTTAGAGATGACAGATAGAAAGATAGACAGGTAGACAGATAGGCAGATAGTGTAGTTATTATATATTGGTTTTATCGTAGAAGAATGAACACCTTGTGTGTTCAACAAAGTGGTTTTCTTCTGTAGGACTTTGTGGCGGTGAATGGTTTTCAGATGATCTACACTCATCTGAATTGACTTGAGAAAAATGGCAACTTGAACTGTGTATTTCCCTCCCTCCCTCTTAAACATTGTACGGTGACAAAGGGAGGACTCAAAAGCTATAAGCCCACTAGGGAGCCCACTAGGGAGGGAACAGACAAGCCGTGAGAACTAGTGATGAGAAGGGGCGCTTGCTATCTCAGCTGGACGTGAACAAAAGTCCTTGATTCCGCAGAGTGGATACACCGGAAGCCTGGTCCAGCGCACTGCGCCACCGTCTGCGCTCTATGCACTACAATACAGTTTGCTAGCTTCGGGCAATACACAAACACACAGAGACAGACAGACACACGGACCTCTAATCACTGGTACGAAGCCCTCTCTTTAATAGCACCATGGAGGCTTAAATATCCAGCAGTCAATGGCCAACAGGTGAAAATCCCATCCTCTGATCCTCTAGGCAAGGCTTTTAGTAACTCCAATCAGAAGGCTCTAGCAGGGAAGAGCAGATGAAGGCCAGGACTCCAATTGGTCCTAACAGCCTGGGATTGTAGAAGAGAAAAAAAATCAAGAAAGGCAACTTTGTTCATGATACCAGAAACCCAGGAGAACAACGGTGTTCACCCCGCCAGGAAGTCAGGCTGATAGAGCTCTGTGGTTGACCCACAGCTGCGCAGACGGGAGACGCTGGACAACCAGCTGCGGCAGGCTGAACAGGAGTGCGCATGCACGAGAGCTGAGGTCTATCTCCAGCCGCTGCTCTGTGTCTGTAACTCCGCTGCCAGGGAGGTGGGGGTGGGATGGTTCCTGGGGCTCACTGGCCAGCCGAGGTAGCCACGTCAGCCAGCTCTAGGTTAAATGAGAGACTCTGTCTCGAAAAACAACTTTTTTAAAAGATGGGAAATGGTTGAGGAAGACGACTGACCTTGGTTTCAGGCATCCACACCCACGTGCGGCAGCTGAGTGGGTGACTTCAGGGATGAAAGGCTGTTTGTGCTCACGGTTTCAGTCGTTGGTTGTTGGGGAGCCCGGCGCTCATGTGGGAGTGTGTGGGAGTGGAGGACCTTTCACTAGATGGGCAAACTGGCTGACTGGGCTCGCTGAACCAGCAAGCTCGGGGTTCAAGTGAGAGACGCTGTCTCAGTGAATAAGATGGAGGCTGATCAAAAAAGACCCCTCACCAACTCTGGCCTCTATGTACACATCATGTATGTGTATGCATGGAAACATACATGCATATATGCACATGTACCAGTCATACACGTGTGCCCAAAGGAGATCTAGAGAAAGAGAATTCAAACTACACAGAGCCCTCGCACTGAGTCTAAAATGTTCAGAGCTCGGCTGGTTTTCCCAGACTAAATGCCGTGTCCTCCAGGAGCCTTCTCCATTACCTTGACAGTTTCCTTTATAGAGAGATTGTATTTACCCGAGTTATTAACGCTGCTTTGTTTGTGCCTGGTTTTCATTTTCTTCCCTTCTTCCACCTGTCGGGAGCATTTTGAATCACATTTTAGGAGTTGGCGAACAATGTGTTTCTTTAGGAAACTGGATGGTGTCACCAGTGGGGTTTGGGTGGGGGGCAGGAGGTTGTTTTGTTTTGTTTGTGCGTGTGCTACTAAGAGATTACTCTGCTTCCCCAGATTTGAAAAAGTGAACGTGCCTTGTTTTCATAAACTGTCAGTCAACAGAACTTTAAACTGTATCGAGTAGATAAAAGATACGCTTTAAAGTATGGATTGTATGTCAGATAAAAAACCATAATACGTGGAGACTCCAGAGGGCAAGCAAGTCTCCATAAGAAATAAGAGCCTGCAGGAGAAATTCCTCAGGCTGACAATAGCAAACAGCAATTAGTAATACTCATGAGACTATTATGTTGGTCATACAGGCAAGATCTTTTCTTAAACTCTCCCCCTATATAGAATACAATGGCCGTGCCAAAAGCCTTTCCTCTTTATCTAGTTTTGTTGAAGCAAAAGTTGTGGGTAGAAATACTCAAAGATGGGAAGTCAAGAAGAGTGACACTCACTATAACCCCAGCACTCTGGGGACCACGTTGGGAAAACTGTGAGACCAAGACCAGCTGAGCGGCACAGTGGGGGGAGGGCCGCTCAGCTCTGAGTGCTTGCCACATGTCTGAAACTCTCTGATCCCCGACGCCATTCTCAACGGTAGGGATTATAGGGAGGCAAATTCCTCAGTTTTAATAGAAAAGGAAAGGCTAATTAACACTCTCAGATCTTTTTAAAAACGCACTTGTAAGGAGCTGGAGAGAGTTTAGCAGCTGAGAGCACTGGCTGCTCTTTCAGAGGACCTGGTTCGATTCCCAGCATCCACGAGGAGTCTCACAACCTCCTGCAACTCCAGCACTCAGGGACCCGACCCCTCTCCAGGCATCTGTGGGCACCAGGCACTCTAGTGGTGCAAAGACAGACATGCAGATGAAACATCCATACACAAAAACTAAGTTTCTATATACCCTCGAGGGCTTTTTTCTTCACATCATTTTACTACAAACTGAGCTGTAACTACCGAAGAGAAGAGCGTCAGTCGGGTTCCAGGAGAACAATGTCTCAGCGGCATCCACGGAACCAGCTGAGATGTTAAGAAACCAAACGTGCAAACGCTACACACGCTCATTGGGAAGGAAAAAACTTTTCCGTCTTTGATTTCTTTTGGAAAGATAAAATGAAAGGGACGGTAATACATATTTTAAGCCCTGTGAATTCACAATGGGGCTTTAGAATAAAGAGGTAGAAACCTCTGAACTAACAAAGGTCCATCATCGTACACATCTTTTCTCACAAGTACCTTGTAAAGGAAATGATGTGGGACAGAGGGACCAGCTGGCTCTGCCACACCTTCAGGAATAAACAGTGCGTTTCAGATTGTATCAGTCTAGCCAGGATGGACTATCCCTGACTTCTCTTGGATGGCTCCTCGTCACACACAACTGTTTTCGTCCAGCGCTCTGGGAAAGAATACGCTCAGTGCTTACATCTGAGTGTCTCTTTGTACTGTCCCAAAGGCTGAAGTCGACAAATCCCATTAAATTGATTAAAGTGGTCCAAGGGACTACCTAGGCTTTCACACTGGCCTTAGATGAAAGACCAGAAAGCCTCCTTCTGAGGGCACCTCAGTCTAGGATGGGCAAGTCATTTGGATGAGGTGTTGAGTTTTGTGGATTTTTTTGATGGATTGATTTTTTATATTTTTCTGTAATTTTCAAAGAGGTCAACAAAGACTCAAAAGCTCTTCTGTCAGACAAAGAGAAGTGGCTTTTATTACAAATGATCTCTAATTATTCCTTTGTTCTAGAAAGAGAGCAGTGACAGCTACTACCGGAGCTTAAGAAGCCAGCAATAAATCCTGATGAGGCGTTTGCCAGGGCTCCGGAAAAGGAGCGTAAGTAAGGATGCACCAGTAATGCCCCCAAATTGAACAGGATGGAAGCGGCCCTCTGTCGAGCTGAAAATTTAAAGGAAGAAACAGGGAGAGCTAAAAATCAAACGTTGGGCTTGCAAACTGATGACAACCCCAAGACAATCAAAGGAGCTCCACAGAACGGCACGATTTGAGTGTTTATCTCCCCTCAGTGCGTGCACGCAGGAGCCCGTCTGTGTGGGTGCACGCCGTGCATGCGTGTGGGGGTCTAAAGTCAGCTCCCAGGGCCGTTGCCAAGACCCATGCACTTTATGTGTCTAAGATTTTATTTTTTTATTATGTTTATGTGGGTGTAGAGGTGGGGGGGTGCACGTGAGCTCCGGCGCCTGCAGAGACCAGATTGCCAGCTTTCCGGTTGGAGTTATAGATGAGCCGCCCAAAGGGCTTCTGGGAAGCAAACTTAGGTCCTCGAGAAGAACAGTATATGCTACACGCTCCTCAGTACCGACCATCTCTCCAGCCCCATCCCACTGTGTCTTTTGAGGCAGGGTCTCTGAGCCTAGAGCTCCCTGAGCTGGCAGGCTGACTGGCCTGTCTGTCTGTCGTCTGTCTGTCGGTGCCTCCCTAGTGATAGGAATAGAAGTACATAGCTTTCCCTTAGGTGTTCTGTACTGCACACAGGTCCTCGTGAATTCACAGCACACATTTCACAGACTGAGCCATTTCTCCACCCGGGCGTGGTTCCTACCATAAAAGAAAAGGGTACTGAACTGTAGCTATAGCTGGCTGAGCTTCCTGGTTTTTAAACTGGCTTCCCAAATCATGGGGCAAAGAGAAAATGGCAGGTGCTCAACCTAAAAAAATTCAGTTTTCTTTTCCATAAAAACGAGGAGGCGTGGCCAAGGCTGTAGCTTCCCCTGCACTTGCCTGGCATGCGGTAGGACACGGTTCAGCCCTCAGTACTAACAGAAGCAATACAGTTCGCTAATTAAGTATCTACATCTTTGCACTATTAAAAAGAAAAGGGAAGTCAAGAGAAAGCCTAAGTGTTTGGCATCCACAACACTGGGAAGACGCCATCAACGTAACTCACTTTAGCTATTGGCCTCGCTCTCTGTCAAATCTCCTCGCGTCCACACAGCATTCAGGAAGAGCATTCACTGTTGTCTGCAAAGTTTCACTTGAGAACACCCAGACTTCCATTCTTTCTGTGGGACTGTAAGAAGCTTTCAGGATGTTAGTATCTTCACTCGTGAAGTGAGAGATGTCAACGGGACTGGGGTATTGTCTACAAATCTCCTCCTGCTAGCACCAATCTAAATTCCTACTCCACTTGCCACAAAAAGGACTTTTATTTTTCTCTCTAACACTCAAGTTCAATTAAAAAAAAAATAGCTCAGTTCCTCAGCTAGTCCTCAGAGACCAAGACTTCAGAAGCATACTTAGCTCTCCCTTGTCTCTTCCACTTCCAAGGCCAAGCCCCATTGTCCCCTGTCCCTAAGTGGACTCAGAACTTGACTGTTTTACGTGGTCACTTGTTACCTGTAGTGGTTCTCTTGTAGGCTAGACTGTGTTGTGTGTAGCTGAGTCAGCATATTCTCGTAAAATCTGTTGCTTTACCACTTCCCATCGCTAGAAGCTTAGACTGTAATTGTATCTATCCTGTCCTGCTTTTTCTATTTTTGTATGTTTTAGTTACGAGGTCACTGAAGACTTGCAAAGACACGACTATTTCTGCTCTGGATGGTGAATGTTCATGTCTTCACATGTATGTGTTATGTGCACTTAGGGTGGGAGCATGACACCGTGTGTGGAGCTCAGAGGACAGACCACCTACTGGAGTCAGCCCTCTCTGTCCACCATGTGGGTCCTAGGAACCAAACTCAGGTCACTGGGCTTGGCAACCCAATGAGCCATTTGGCCAGCCCAAGTCGCTGAAGATTCAAGGAAAGACTAGCTTTAATTATAGGTACAATTCACAGTTCCAACTCACTTTGCATGAACCCCATTCACCTCAATGCCAGGCCCCGGGAAGCCAACCAAAATTAGTTCTAGGCTTCTCTCCGAGCAACAGCAAGAAAAAGACCCTCTTCCCTAGAATGATCTAAATGAGTCTCAAACAAACTGCTTGCAGCAGTGTCTTAAGTCTGACTTCAGTTTTATAGTCTGAGTTCATTAAGATCTTAGGCATGAAGCTGTATGAATTCTATCCATAGAGGGAAAAAATAGTGTTCCCACTGACCCTTGGCCTCTTTTCTCCAAAGATGAAAAAGAACCTCACAAAAGTAATGACCACATGGGGTCCCAGCAGCTCCTAGTCCCCCGAAAGAACAGTGCTGCATCAACAGAGGCCATTAGCAATCCCTCACACAGACCTGGGATTTGCTTCCCGCCTCTATAAAAGCCATCCATTTGGTCTCCTTCTCCCTTCCTCTCTGCCAGCTCCTATCATTCCTCAAGACAAGTTTTCCCTGCAGTGCCGGCTCAGAAAGCACCAACGTTGTGAGGCACGTCTTCGGTTCCGAGCCCTTGTCCCTGCCACGCATGTTTTTCATGAATCCCTGGACCCGAGTAGCACAGAGTTGGGTTTCATTTGGTTTGCTTAGATAAACTAGCAAAGAAAAGAGTTATAGTCACTGCAAACACCGCACCAAACTGAAAGTTAATAATTAACTCGGGCTCTGGAAAAACTTATTTGAAACAGCCTAACTCTAAAACCAGAAGGCAAATTTTAAAAAATCTAAAAAGGGTTGGGAACTGAAGCTCCAGCTCTGTGGAGCTCACTCTCCCACTGAGCTACCCCTCAGCCATCCTAGCAGCCTTCTGAGAGGTGGGAGGAGGTGTTTCTCCCAGGATTGTTCTTAGCTCACTGTGTTGACCTCATCAAATAATACTCCAAACCAGTCCAAGCCAAGACATTCAAGATAATTTAAGATTTATACAAACCCCACTTAATATTTGTATAATTTAAAATGTATACGAATCTCACTTAATATTTATTCATTAACCTGGTGGCTTTGTAACTCTTGCATGCCTTGTCCATTCAGGTGATTTCAAATAAGACACACACACACCCCACACCCCATCTCTCCGACCCCCATAGCCCTACACTTCCACCCCTTCTACCCCAACCCCTCCCATCCCCCAACCCTACACCTCTACACCCCATTCACACACACCCCACACCCCGTCCCTCCCTCCTACCCCCAAAGCCCTATACTCTCACCCCTCACATACCAACACCTCCCATCTCCCCAACCCTACACCTCACACACACACACACACACACACACACACACACACACACACACACACCCTCGCCACTGAGAATCTCTAATAACTAATATAATAACACTATTGTCTTAGGGTTTCTGTTGCTGTGGAGAGAAATCAAAGGGAAAACATTTACTGGGGTGGCTTTTACAGTTTCAGAGGTTTAGTCCGTTATGACTTGGTGTGACTTGGTGGCCTGCAGACCGCCGTGGTGCTGGAGCTGAGGGTCCTTACTTCTTGGCTCACAGGTAATAGAAAGAAGTCTAGGTCACTGGGAGTGGCTTCGTATACTTGCTTCTTAACTCTACAAGCAAAGTTGAGAGCATTTTGTCTCCAGTTTTTTTGAGGGGCATAATGACCAAATGAATCACCACTGCTTCCTCTTACCTCAGAGATAATAGCCTATAATCCAGAAGTTTCTACTGGTGTCCGTCAAGTCAATTCCAACACATAGATGAGTTTTATTTGCCCCGTGGTAGGAGGGGAGAATGAAATCTACTTCTAAGAGGAAATGTGTCAGTGTCTCCTCCCTTAAGAGTTAATCCTATCCGGTGGAGGTGGCTCAGGCCTCTAATCCCAGCACTCAGGAGGCAGAGGCAGGAGGATCTCTGAGTTTGAGACCAGCCTGGTTTACAGTGTTCCAGGACAGGGCTACACAGAGAAAGACTGCCTCAAGAAAACAAAAGCAGACTTAATCCAATGGTTCAGGTCAGGAACCTGGCTGGAGGCGGGGGACACCCCTAGGGGACAAGTTTACTTTGTAACATTTCCCTCCCAGAATTCCCTGTGTGTGCAGGACTTTGTGAGTCTTCATTCCTTCTGTGGTTTTCAGCTGCTGGTGAGGGCCTGGGCAGCTTCTAAACTCCCTAGGACTCTAGCCCGCTTTCCTGAAGACTCCCTGCCCTCCCGCTGCCACGCGACTGACCACGCAACTATCTCAAAAAGCGTGGCCTGTTTCTTTCCTTCTTTTCCCCTCCTGGCAGCTTCAAGGTTTACAGCTGCCTGCCCTTGAGCTTTTCTTCTGAACTCGGATAAGTTGTTCTTGGGTTTCCATTTGCCTGCATTCTTGAATGCTTTTCCTTCTGTAACTAAAGAGCCCCAAGAGGGGGGCCTCGGTTCTCCTAGGATCATACAGTGGCTCCACTGGGGTGCCCCAAAGTTTCTGGTAACCCCTCTTGACAACAGCCCAGTCCTGCACCCTAGATGGCCCTGTACCCGCAAAGAGGTGCTTTAGTTTTTCTCTTAACACACAGCCTCGCTACGTAGCACAGGCTGACCTCAGTTCTTAATCCACTTGATTCAGGCTTACGGGGGCAGCCGAGCTCAGAGGTGAGCGCCGCAGCAGGTCTCACACTGAGGACTCAATTCTCATTTTAGCTTGGTCTTGTTTAATTAGCTTGAGAAGAAGCTGTCCCTACGAGGGAAACATGGTCAGTTATTTCTGAATAACCCTCAGTGTGCGTCTAAACGCAGTAGAGCAGAAGTTGGCAGAAAGGCAGAACAAGGTGTGTCTTTTGTTTGTCTCTGCTCGACCGTGCCACCTAGGAAGCACTTTAAACAGTAGAATAATGAATGATAAAATTGTTGTCTAGACTTCTCTAAGAATGTGGAAAAGAGAAAATAAAATCTTTTTCTTTATCTGATTCAGGAGTTCTCCCCCCCCCCCCCCCCCGCGCCCCCTGTGAATTAGAGAAAGCACTTAAAATGAGGATCTGTGCCAGAGGCTGTGGGAAGATGCATATGAACGGTGTCTGTGCCAGAGGCTGTGGGAAGATGCATATGAACGGTGTAAGCGCGATGGAGTCTTTACCTTAGCTTGACATGGACGTCCTGGGCAGTTAGGCTACAGTCTATCATAAGGAATTGGCTCCAGCAGCAAGGAGAGCCGTCACCCTCATCACCAGGAGACACATTAAAAAGCCGTGACTGGAAGGCTTGGCAGAGGACATATGTCTGGAACCCTTACACCAAAGAGCTGTGAACTCACTTTTCAAGGGGCCCCTGGGAGTGATAAATAACTGGAAGACTTACTCAAAGGTAGAAACTTCTGGAACCTAGAGATGACTCACAGATAGTCGGTGTATGAAGGAACTAGCCACAGAGTTCAGCAGTCCTCCAATTCCATCTCCCAAGAAAAGAAAAAGAGAAAACAATGCGAAAGTAGGAGGCATTTGGCAGCAGGGGGAAGACAGGAGCAGGTGAGGAGGGCTGTGCTCGGAGAGCATTATAGAGAATACAATATATATAATGTTTATACAATGCTTATATATAATATGTAATGTTTGTATAATATATAAGTAAATTTCTTATACTTATAAAATTGCAAAGAAATAATTGATTTTAAAAGTAATTAAACACCTATCATATCCATCTTTCTCGAGCCTTCGTAATGTTTTCTCAATGAGAAAAACAAGAATCAGAAAGAATTCAGCAATTAGCAAGAAATCACACTTCTGATTACTCAGTATGCCCTCTGGTAGCCACCTTGAAACTAAGCTGCAAAGGTGTCAGGATGATTGTTTTAATGGCGACCCATCAGTCTCGATCACCCTCTCAGTAAGTGCCCTCTGAAATATTCAGAGCTGGTACGGTGTGCCCTGGCAATGGACGTGTCTCATTTTTATACGAGGACAACCGGGGGACCCACGCTACCTCTTTCTGAGCAGTGTGGCACAGCGACATGCTCACTGAGGCATACAACCAGAATGTGTCAGTTTGAAGATGAAAAAAAATTCTCCCCTCTCTAACAAGATATTTTACACAAAAACTATAACTATTTTCAGTATATGGCCTGCTTATATACCCAAGGGAAGTTGCTTCATGTTGTAATAAATATGTTATTGCTCAGGGTCCGGATTCATCTACCCCCTTTTTAAAGCATAAGGATTTTTTTTCAGCTGTTGAAAGCCTATGGAATTGTGATCAGATATTCCCTAATGCAGAAAGTTCCACACTTCGCTTTAATCACACTGATATTATGCTGTTGAAAAAAATGTATCAGATTTTGCTACTTGGTAAATAAGCTCCTTGTTTTTATGTTAAAAGGAAGAGCCTTTGCATTTTCCTGCCATCCTTCCGTGGTTGACTCCCGCTCCAGCGATGCCTGCAAGGACAGGTGGTGTTTATGCAGACGACTGAGCACGTTACAATGTGTTCTTCCTTTTGGATAAAACATTAGTGTATCAGATGTTCGTCTTCCGCACTTCTGCATTATTTTACATTGAGAATTAGATGGTGTGCTGGCTTAGCTTTTTGACTCTGTTTTTCTCTTTCCTGGAAACTAAGTTTATAAATAAGGTTCCCTCTACACTCCGCATCATCGTCTCACAGAATAGCTAACTGGCTAGGCAGCATGATAATGATAGCTATACCTGTCTTGCGTTGTAGAAGAGCAAATAGAAAAAAAAAGACAAGTGTTCTGGGGTAACCAAAAGCACACCACTCATGCGCTAGAACAGCATTTAACTTACTATCCATTCCTCCACTCTGGGTGTCAAGGGAAAGCACTGGCTCCTGTACACATCTTCCAGGAAGTCAGCGTTTGCCAAACTCTGAAACACAAGGGTCAGAGAAAATTATTATTTCTTCAAATCTAATAGCATGTCTTGTGTATGTAAAAACATTATCAATCAAACTTTAAGAGATTACCCAAATAATTTTAAGTATCCAGATAGCCTTCCCACCTGCAGGACCTGCTAGAATCTTGCTCCCAGTTAACATGACCACACGCTCAGCCTACGTAGACTCCCACCATCTCCTCGCCACAACACAGGGATTCCAGTCCAAGGAAAGACAGAGGCTCCCAGATTTCCCGCAGGAATTACTAAAAACTGTGTTCTATGTGTGGCACTTTATGTTGTGTGTTCTGAATCCGGCTTGTCACCAGTGAGACATAAGTAGAGGAAAGCAAGTGACCAGCTGCATGGTTTCGGAAAGTTCTAGCAATGCTTTAAGTCAACAAATCCATGGTGCAAACATTCACACGGAGCTTCCTTGAGCTTCAGATCGCCACGTGGCCTTTTCCCACAGACCGTGGAGGAGATGGAAGGCCATGAAAGGACTGTAAGCATTCTGGTGTAAAATTTCGGAGTGCAGACAGAATGAGAGAAGATATGATGGTTGCTGAGCCCTCAAGAACAGGTAGGACCTGGGATGCGAGGAGAAGATGGAGAACCAATTGAACTAGGAGGAAAGGCAGAAATTCAGCTTTCTGAGTTGATGTGGTGGTTTGAAAGAAAATGGCCCTTGGAGGGAGTGGCACCATTAGGAGGTGTGGCCTTGTTGGAAGTTTGTCACCTCGGTGGCAAGCTTTGAGGTCTCTTTTACTCAGGTTTGCCTCAGTGTGACTGTCATTTGACTTCCTGATGCCTGCAGGATGTAGCGCTCTCAGCTCCAGCACCACATCTGCCTGTATGCGGCCAGGTTCCCCGTCATTATGATAATAGACTGAACCTCTGAACTGTAAGCCACCACCCCAATTAAACGCTTTCCTTATTAAGAGGTGACTAAGAGTTGCCATGGTCATGGTGTCTCTTCACAGCAATAGAAACCCTGACTTGATCGGAGTATCTAAAGTAAGAAGACCCACTTTTCAGCGTGGGTGGCACCTTCTGGTGGCTGCCCAGACAGAAAGAGAAGTTTCTGCCGGCAGCCTCTTTGCCTTCCTTCCGTCTGATGGCTAAGTTCCTCAACTCTGCTGCTGCTGCTGCTGCTGCTGCTGCTGCCGCTGCCAATTCCCTTGCTAATAGGAGGATCCTGCTTCAGGCTTCCAAACTGGACCAAAGACCAGTGGCTCAGCAGGAATCCTTCAGGCCTTCAGAATCAGATTGCTGAGATTGCTCCACTTTCAGACTGAGTAGCTACTGGGTCCTTGTCCTCTAAAAGACAGCTATTCTGAACTACCCAGACTATATTCTGTAAGCCAGTCTAATAAATCCCCTTTAATACACACTTCATTCTTTCTGCACTGTTCCTCTAGAGAACCCCAAATAAATACACATTATTTCTAAATGGGGCCACTCATTTTATTAACTAATAATAGTGTATTGTGTGACAAAATTTTTCTTGAGATACAAAACACACTTCTACTCATCCCAGATAGGGGACCTGTGACAGAACATAATATGGAAGTTACCTGTGGTGGTTTGGATAGGAATGGCCCCCACAGGCCCAGATGTTCGAATGTTTAGGGAGTGGCAGTAGGAGATACGGACTTGCTGCAGTGAGTGTGGTCTTATTGGAGGAAGTTTGTCGCTGGATGTCTACAGAGTTTCTATTGCTGTGAAGAGACACAATGGCATGACAAGTCTTATACAGGAAAACATTGAATTGGGGCTGGCGTACAGTTTCAGAGGTTTACTCCATTATTGTCATGTCAGGGAGTGTGGCAGCATGCAGGCAGACGTGGTGAAGGAGAGGAGCTGAGAGTTCTGCAACCATACCAGCAGGCAGCAGGAAATGAATGCCACACTAGACCTGTTTGAGCATTTGAGAGCACACTTCCTCCATCAAAGTCACACCTACTCCTACAAGGCCACACCTCCCAGTAGTGCCACTCCCTATGAGCCTATGGGGGGAGTAGTTTTATTCAAATCAACACACCAGGAGTGGGGTCTGAGGTTTCAGAAGCTCAAAGTGAGGCTCAGAGACTCTCACTTCCCACTGCCTGCCAATCCAGATTTAGAACACTCAGCTCCTTCTCCAGCACCAAGTCTGCCTTTGTGCTGTTAGGATTCCCACATGACCATAAAAGACTAAAACTCTGGACCTGTACACCAGCTCCAATTAAACTTTTTCCTTTATATGAGTTGTTGCGGTCATAGTGTCTCTTCACAACAATAGAAACCCTGACTAAGACACTGCCGAATTCCACTTGGGTTACTTACAGGAATATGGGTGAGAGGTTACTTCCAGGAGCAGAAATGACTCAGAGACAGCTGCACACCCCAGTATAAGTGACAGCTCTCAAATCTGGGAACATGCAGCACACTGCACAGCCTGCAGCAGATCACCAGGTTGGAGAGCATCCTTTTCAGGTGACTCCGTTGGTCTCAACCTCCTCCAGGCAGCTGGGCTGGCCTCAGAGTCATCTTTGCAGCCTGGCTTGTCTGAGAGTGACTCTCAGCCATCTTTATTGTATGTATGTAGTGACTGCCTCGTGTATGTAGTGACTGCCTCATGTATGTAGTGACTGCCTCATGTATGTAGTGACTGCCTCATGTATGTAGTGACTGCCTCATGTATGTAGTGACTGCCTCGTATATGTAGTAACTGACTGCCTCATGTATGTAGTGACTGCCTCATGTATGTAGTGACTGCCTCATGTATGTAGTGACTGCCGCATGTATGTAGTGACTGCCTCGTATATGTAGTAACTGACTGCCTCATGTATGTAGTGACTGCCTCGTGTATGTAGTAACTGACTGCCTCATGTATGTAGTGACTGCCTCATGTATGTAGTGACTGCCTCATGTATGTAGTGACTGCCTCGTGTATGTAGTGACTGCCTCATGTATGTAATGACTGCCTTGTATATGCATGTATGTAGTGACTGCCTCGTGTATGTAGTGACTGCCTCGTGTATGTAGTGACTGCCTCATGGATGTAGTGACTGCCTCGTGTATGTAGTGACTGCCTCATGTATGTAGTGACTGCCTCATGTATGTAGTGACTGCCTCGTGTATGTAGTGACTGCCTCGTGTATGTAGTGACTGCCTCATGTATGTAGTGACTGCCTCATGTATGTAGTGACTGCCTCATGTATGTAGTGACTGCCTCGTGTATGTAGTAACTGACTGCCTCATGTATGTAGTGACTGCCTCATGTATGTAGTGACTGCCTCATGTATGTAGTGACTGCCTCGTGTATGTAGTGACTGCCTCATGTATGTAATGACTGCCTTGTATATGCATGTATGTAGTGACTGCCTCGTGTATGTAGTGACTGCCTCGTGTATGTAGTGACTGCCTCATGGATGTAGTGACTGCCTCGTGTATGTAGTGACTGCCTCATGTATGTAGTGACTGCCTCATGTATGTAGTGACTGCCTCGTGTATGTAGTGACTGCCTCGTGTATGTAGTGACTGCCTCATGTATGTAGTGACTGCCTCGTGTATGTAGTGACTGCCTCATGTATGTAGTGACTGCCTCATGTATGTAGTGACTGCCTCGTGTATGTAGTGACTGCCTCATGTATGTAGTGACTGCCTCATTTATATGAAGCCCGAGGTTCAGCTCCTGATGTAAAAAAGAAAAGAAAGTGAACAGCCACAGGCCAACAATATGGAGTGACAATCACAGAGCAACTGTCACTCACCTGCTGCCGTCATTCACATGCTGTGCTGCCGAAGGATCCGCAGGAAGCAGGGCTGGGGGAGGGCACAGCAGGCAAAGCCTTTGCTGCGCACACATGGTGACCCGTGTTCCTAGTCACGGCACCCACATGAAAAGTCAGCCACGGTAGTTGGTGCCTTTAACCTCGACGCTGGGGAGATAGACAGGCAGAGATCCTGGAAGCTCACTGGCCAGCCTTCTAGTCAAATTGGTGAGCTCCAGGGTCACTGTCTCAAAAAATAAGGACAGTGATTGAGTACGTCAGACACTGACTTTTTGTGCAAACACCACACGTACACCAAAGGACAGGGAGGGAGGGAAGGAAGGAAGGAGGGAGTAAGCAAAGCAATATGATATGACCACTCTGGAAAAGTTAGCTTTTTTCTTTTCCTTTCCTTTTTATGAGACAGGGTCTCTCTATGCACCCATGGTTGTCCTGGAACTGGGTATGTAGACCAGCCTGGCCTTGTAGAGATCTGCCTGCTTCTGCTTCCCAAGTGCTGGTATTGAAGGCCTATGTCACCAAGCAATTTCTTATAAAATGAAAGCTAGGCTGACCACAGGGTTCAGCTCTCCTGTGTCTAGGTATTCATGCTAGAGAGAGAAAAATTTCATTCACAGAAAAATCTACACACAAATGTGTATGAGGTCTTATCGCTAAGCATGGGACTGAGAACAGAAAAGAGCTGTCTTACCCAAGGTTAGACCAGCCTCCTGGAGGAAGGCTATATCTAGTGACTGACCCAGGGGATCCAAGGTCTTGGTCTCTGCTTAAAATATACAATTCGATGTGGGCACTACAGCACAGCACCAGACCGGTTAAATCATGTTATGGCTGAAATACAGCTCCACTTTCCAGGACCAGATTCACCCTCCCCTCACCCTACTCTTGGGTGTCTGCTTGGTGAGACAATCTTCTCCCTGATTCTGATGACCGTGTGATCACACTCCCAAGAGCTGATCCAAGTTCGTGAGCCTGCAGACCAGTGGTCTGCTGAAGGTTGATGATCCCTAAAAAGCTGTATAGAAAAATTGTCAAAATATAAAAATTCTGCCCACAAGGCTTAAGCTTCCAGGGTGAGGCAGTGTAAGGGTCTGATTAGCAAAACTTCTGTGTTTTTAGAACAGATTAAACATCAAAAAGTGTAGAAGAGATCCCCAAAAAATTTCTTCTTGAAACTTTCTGGTTTAGTTCTTATTTTTAATGTTTTCCCACTGAGAATAAACTATGGAGCCAAGGAGGCCGGTCTCGACTCAGAGAACAAACATTAAAGAGTTTAGGAAAGAGAACGGAGGAGTTAGGAGAGGGACAAAGGACCGAACGCTTTAGTGGGATTTTTTTTCTCCTGGAGAGTGGAAGCCTGAGGGAAATAGTAAAAAAGTCTTGGACAAAGGCTCAGGCTGCAGGAAAGACTGGGGCTCGCGAAGAGAAATGGCTCTGCAGAGTCAGCCAGAGGCTGTTCAAGAGCTGCCATCTGCTCCTAGGAGTGGGCGCTTTCAGGGATGTTCCTAAGCTTAACGTTCAAAACACACAGCAAAGTCACAGATGAGGTCCGGATTAAGCAAAACAACATTCGGGTCTACCCGAACTGCTCAATGACAGCAGTACAGAGCATGCTCAGATCTGTGTGTCTTCCTGGGAAAACAAACACAAGCTCACCCCTGCTTCACTGTCTTTCTTGTCCAGGATAGATATAAATCTACAAAAGAAAACAGATGACTTTTAAATGATACATCGATGCCGTCAGCTAACAACTGATAAGTGCTCAGTACTTAAGGGAAGCAGGAGAATGCAAAGATGGAATGGGGTGATTCCAGCCAGAACACGGCCAGAACGAAGCAAACAACGGGGTAAATATTGTCAAATGAAGTATGTTTTATACACTGATTTAAGGGTAGTGGGTGTCATGATTCTGAGGGGAAGAACATGGAGATGGAGCAGGCAGAAGCATTGTCCTTCGGCAGAGTTCTAAGGAAGATGTGAGAAGACTGTTTGAGATGAACCTTTGCTGAAGCATTTGCTAAGATGCAACAACCCCTCAAAAAACGCAGTTAGAAAGCCGAACATGGGGCTGGAGAGACAGCTCAGCAGGTGAGACAACTAACCTCTCTTCCGGAGGACCAGGGCTCCAGAGGATCAGACACCCATGTAGTACACAGGCGTACAGACAGACAAAACACCTTCACACATAAAATGAATAATTTCTTTTAAATCTGGGGTGATGGTCCATATTCTCAATTCTAGCACTGAGGAGGCAGAAATGTCAGGACCTCTGCTGGCCAGTCATCCATACCTAATCCCCAAGTTTTAGGCCAATGAGTGATGGAGCAAGGTCATTGGTTAAATAAAGAAACCGCCTTGGCCCTGATAGGACAGAAAATTAGGTACGCGGAGTAAACAGAACAGAATGCTGGGAGGAAGAGGAAGTGATAGCTCTCCTCTCTGGGGCAGACGCGATGAAGCTCTGAGCCAGGATGGACATAGGCTAGAATCTTCCCGGTAAGCGCACCTTGGGGTGCTACACACATTAATAGAAATGGGTTAGATCAATATGTAAGAGTTAGCCAATAAGAGGTTAAAACTAATGGGCCAAGCAGTGTTTAAAAGAATACAGTTTCCGTGTAATTATTTCAGGTAAAGATAGCCAGGTGGCGGGAAGCGGCCTGCTGCTCATATTACAACAAATGAGAAATCCTGTCTCAAAAGCAAAGTGATGGCCAGTAATGGTGGCTCAGCACTCTGGAGGCTGAGACAGGCGGACTTAAGTGGGTTTGAGACCAGTCTATGTGGTATGTGGTCTACACAGTGAGCTACAGGCCAACTGGAGGTACATGGTAAGATCCTGTCTCAAAAGACAAACAAAATAAAAAAGGTGATGAGGCTGGAGAGGTGGCTCAGCAGCTAAGAGCACTTCCTGTTCTTGCATACCACCTGGGTTTAGTTCCCACAGAGCGAGGTTCACAACCTTTGTAACTCCAGTTCCAAGGAATCTGTTGCCGTCTTCTGGCCCTCTTCATAGCCATGGCACTGTACACAGCACACATACACTCAAGCAGGTGGGCACGCACACATGCGCGCACACATGTATAAATAAAAATAAATAATGTAATAATAAATAACTTGTAAAAAATTGTAATAAATAAATAAAAGTAGTTGCCCCCGAGAAACGATAGCTGAGGTTGGCCTCTTCCCTTCACAGATCCACATCCACAAACACTACACACCCACACAAAAAGTGCATGTACACACAAAAGCAGTGAAGTTTGCAAGCTTAACACATTTTCATGGAGTAAATAAACAATCGAATTAAGGGAAAGTGGGTGTGTTTACCACCAAAGCGAGGTGGGATCCAGGAGAATGGCTTCAATGGTCAAGAACTATGAAAAGTCGAGGCTTTGACCTTACGGAAAGACGACCTGCTAGCCTGCAGCGCTCTTGGGTTCCGGTCAGAGACTAAAGTCCTAACCATTGTCAGCAGAGCAAGCTAGAACAGAATTACGTTACCTCCGTGACTCTCGCCCTCCATGCAGAAGGGCTCAGATGGATCTTCAAATCTCTACACACCTTTTAAGTTTCAGCATCTGGCACACTGGCCACAGGGAGTGTCAGCAATGAGCGACAAGTGATGTCATGTTTGTAAGACAGGGTGGACGGAGAGAAGAATACACGCAGACCACAACAAATTTCTGTGTTTTTTATCTTCTCGCTATTTTGTACTCCATTATCCCATCACCAGGACCAAGCTCTTTTACCACATAGAAAAGTATGGCTGCTTCTGTCTCGCTCTGCTTAGATCTGTGGTTCTCAGCCTGTGGGTCTCAACCCCTTCGGGGTTGCATATCAGATATTTACATTGTAATTCATAACAGTAGCAAAATTACAGTTATGAAGTATCAACAAAATAATTTTATGGTTGGGGATCATCACAGCATGAGTAACTGTAAGTATTAAAGGGTCACAGCATTAGGAAGGTTGAGAACCACTGGAATAGCTAACAATGCCCACAGTTCTCCTGCCCAGTCAGAGGGGAAACATCCGTCCTGATGCTGTGGAAGACATTGTGCTGCCCTCTAACCAAGGTCGCCATCCTGAGGCTGCCCGCAGCCCCTATCGTGGGGTTCTTGTGGTAGAGTGGAAGAGCTGATGAGTTAATCTGCAAAACTCAATGTTCTCAGATTCGCCCCTTCATAACTTTTAGCTTATGGCTAGCGGCACTGTGACACCCAGGATGACAGCGATACAAACTCCCCAGGCCACATAGACAAGGATAACTTTCCCAGTGTGTGTGTCGCATATGAAATAACAGAGACTGAATGCAAACGTCCCACTGAGAGATGGGAGGGAGTTCTCAGGGATGTTTGAGATAGATACAGGATTTGGGATTAGTGAGACCGCAGAGGTGGGAGACAAGGGGGTAAATACTGACGAGCATCTGGTTTGGGAATTTCTGGATCATGGAGGTGGCTGAGTAGTCTCAGATTGCCCAGGACCTTCTCTGTTTTCCACACTGAATGACCAGCATCTTGGGAAGTTTCTTGTCCTGGGCACTCTGTTCATTTGAGCACGATATGATAAGAAGTCATTTATTTCAGGGATATGGGAAACATGCCTGCTGTGGGAATGAATTCCAACCTGAGAAGTTGAATTTAAGATAACTGTGGGAGATGCAAGAGAAATTAGTTTTGAACCTGACCGAGCAGCAAGAGCTGAATGTGGAGAGCCAGAGTCACCCAACGAGAAGGTGGGGGAGGTGAGCGTCTCCAAGGGAGCCTATTCAGACACTGGGTAAAAGGGTTTGAGAATCAAACTAAGGGTAAAAAAATAATAAAAATATGGGGGGTGTGCACGGAGAAGAAAGGAATCCATCAAGGGAGGCAGAGCAAGCATCCACGAAAGTGGAAGAAGTAAATAACGGTCGTCTCAGAAGCCAAAGAAAGGACGTTTTCAGAAGACCAGAGGAAGGGTGGAAATGTCAAACGCCTCCGAGAGGAACCCACGGGATCCAGAGATTGGGTCTACTTCCCATGGTGATGGCAAATGGGCAGTTTTAGAAGTAAGTGCTCTGGCTGGAAAGGGAGCTGGAGACCCAGTTACAGTTAAGGGAGAAGTTCATGGCTGGCAGACACCAGCCCATCACCCCTGAGCTGAGAAAGGACAGCTAATCACGTCCGATCAATCTAGTCTTGATTCACAGGCACCCAAAAACATTCAACCTTCACGGACAGTTTTATATTTTAAAGTAAATTTATGCCAAGTAGCTTACAGACTTGCTCCCATCCACCCTGCACTGTGGCCTACTGAAGAACCCTTTCACAGAGATCACTGTATCCCCTTCAACTTCTCTCACTTCTAAAAGATTATAATGACAAAACCAATCTTTATCAACACACTCTATCCCTGCGGCTTCCTGGCCTTTGAGGTCGCTCTGTAGCTTTAGATCATGAATCTCTACTGCCTGCATTGGTCCCCAGAAGTCAAACGGGGTTGTCTTAAATTTTGTTCTTCTCTGGGGTATAACAACGAATGACTCCATACCAGGTTCCCAGCTAAGCAAATGGACACTCTTTCTGAAAGGGAGAATCGGGCCTTCCAGCATCTGTAGCTCTGAGACTATCCTTGCCGTCCTGCAGGGCAGAAGTCTGACCATTGTTTGGTGTGGTGATTTTTGTCTGCCCAAGCGACAGGTTCTAGATGCCAGAAAGCGATCCTCATCTTCTTCTCTCGCCCTACAGCTTGTAACAGACTGTGGGCTCCAGGCGTTTGTTATTACTCAATGGCTGACTCCTCATACTCAGAAACAAGACAACAAGCAGGATATGCGTGTGCCCTCTCCATAACGGTCCCCATTGTGTTCCTGACTGGATATGCGTGTGCCCTCTCCATAACTGTCCCCATTGTGTTCCTGACTGGATATGCGTGTGCCCTCTCCATAACGGTCCCCATTGTGTTCCTGACTGGATAAGCGTGTGCCCTCTCCATAACGGTCCCCATTGTGTTCCTGACTGGATATGCGTGTGCCCTCTCCATAACGGTCCCCATTGTGTTCCTGACTGGATATGCGTGTGCCCTCTCCATAACGGTCCCCATTGTGTTCCTGACTGGATATGCGTGTGCCCTCTCCATAACGGTCCCCATTGTGTTCCTGACTGGATATGCGTGTGCCCTCTCCATAACGGTCCCCATTGTGTTCCTGACTGGATATGCGTGTGCCCTCTCCATAACAGTCCCCATTGTGTTCCTGACTGGATATTCGTGCGCCCTCTCCATAACGGTCCCCATTGTGTTCCTGACTGGAATACCATGATTGCCAATGTTACTCCGAGTCCCTCCCTCCAACATCTCATTACCCATAGAATTAGCTTATCCACTGGAGGAATGGACAGACTCGAAAACAAAGTATGTGATGGTGATTCGGAAACACCAAATGAACAAATGCCCCAAACCGAACTGATGTCACCACAAGAACCTTATTATAGTTAAGCTTCTGTATTCCCTGTCCCTGTGACATTGATAGAAATGGTCATACTATATCCCAACTCACACAGAGCTCAGACACTCAGATATGGTACACAAATGAGCCACTAATGGAACAGCCCCCCCCCTCTTTTTTTTTCTCTCTCTCTGTCCCTCCCTCTGTTCCTCCCTTCCTCTCTCTGCATTACTCATATGGAAAACAAAATCCAGAGTTATCAATTCTCCTGCAAGACGTGCAGGTCCAGGCTTGTGTAGCTCTGATTTCTGCTAACTGGCCACTGCTTCACACCTTTCTTTGTACTAAATGGTTAGAACCGATCACGCTACTAGAAGCTGTCAGCGAGACAGCTTCATTTAAAACTCCCAATTAAGACATGTAGCAATACAATTGAAATTTAAAATATTATTTCCTTTCATGCATCTTGGTAAACTCTTACAGACAGATGCTGTCTGTTTGTCCTTTGTACAATTCCACGCATATAAAAGCCTGTTATGATGGCTGGAAATGTTTTATTCCATTTGCCGTATGTAACTGGCACACTTCTGGTCTGGACAACTCTTTAGATAATTAACAAGATATTTGGTAAGTATTTTAGCGTGCTCATCTAACTTGGCAAAAGCTGTTTGCTAAAGAAAACTTCGGGGTGGGGGAGGAAAGCACAACGCTTTGCTAATAAATAGTTCTCAGAAATCCCAGCTCCCGTTCGCTGCTTGTACACAATGGGCCAGTTAGAACTTGTACGGTGATCCAATTTGCCACAGCTCTTGTTTTTAGTCTTTGTGGAACCGCTGTGTGAGCACAGTGGGGGCTGCTCCCGCGTATCCCCTGAGTCAATCAGTGGGCTTTTGTTTCCTGCTGGTCAAAAATATCAGGTGGCTTCAAGAGTCTAATTATCAATGAAAAATTAAATTCAATACAGAGACGTAGCCACAAGCTCCTGCTCCTCACCCTACCTGTGCCCTCAGCACCCCAGGCATGTGGTGGAGTATCAGCTTATTCCTCCTGATTTCCAAGACAGCAAGAAGAGAAGACACCGACCTAGGAAAGCGAACAGAAGAATCCGTGTTTACTCGCATACTTCTTTCTTAGTGGAGGAACATAGTAATTGCCACGAATGTTCTGGAAATTAGCAAACAGTGGGAGTTTCCTCTCAGAACTGTGAGGCCACCGTTGCTTCAGACAAAGTCCTGGCCATAGCGTTCATCTACAAGGAAATAAAAGAACTTAACATGGGGCTTCCCGTCGTTTCAGTCTGTCTGATGGTGTGAGCATCCCCTTTCCGGTGCCGGGAAAGTATTCTCACTGATCATGGATGTGCCTTCTGTCCCCGATGAATTTGCAGTAGAGACAGCATGAGGTTGGAAACGCTAAGAACAGGCACTCAATTCAAGCTTTCAGAGTAAATGCAGGCTTCCTACTTCATATTCTAAGTCACAAATTAGAGTTTGATGATGTCGTCTCAGCTTCGATGTCCCTAACGCTGCCTTTGTCGTCGGAAAACTTCACTAATAGACGAAAACTAAGCTGATGGTGGGAGCAAAGACCTACCGTCTCAGAACAGCTCACTCTTAGCAACCTTTCCGATGAGATACACGCTCTTCCAAAGACCTACTGTCTCAGAACAGCTCACTCTTAGCAACCTTTCCGATGAGATACACGCTCTTCCAAAGACCTACTGTCTCAGAACAGCTCACTCTTAGCAACCTTTCCGATGAGATACACGCTCTTCCAAAGACCTACCGTCTCAGAACAACTCACTCTTAGCAACCTTTCGATGAGATACACGCTCTTCCAGAAAGAATGCTAAGGGGAAAAAAATTCAAGAACATTTTGCCAGGTGCTCAAATCCTCCAGATACGGTTCCATCAAACATCAGCTTGTTGTTTTTCATTTTTAACATGCCATAGCATCCATGTGAGGTGAAGATTATTTTGAGGGTCGGGTCTCTTCTCTATGCGAGTCCCAAGACCGTACATATACAAGGTGTACAGCAAGCACCCTTATCATTGGACCATCTCACCGGTGGAGTTGGATTTTCTCATCAGGACCATCAGCCCACAAATAATGACACAGAGACTTATTATTAATTATGAAATTCGCTTAGGCCTGTCCCACAAACTCTTATAACTTAAATTAACCTACTTTTATTAATCTACATTCTTCCACGCGGCTCAGCTATATTTGGACCATATACCCAGTCTCTTCAGTATCTCCCTGGCATAATCAGGGCACCTGGGTTCCTCCTCCTCTTCTTCTCTCTCCCGGAAATCCTGCCTATCCTCTCCTGCCTAGCTATTGTCTATTCAGCTTTTTATTACACCAATCGCAGCAATGCATCTTCCCATAGTGTGCAAATATCCCACAACACACCAGCCCCATGCAGCAGTTTTAAATTTCATCATAAGTTACATAGTTGATGCAGAAATACCACTACAGAGTAACATGTTCTTCCAAATGAGGGAATTCACACTGTTATCGGCCTTGGGTGAATATCCATGCAACTCTATTTTCTCTATGGGTTCAGAGGTATAAGACGTCTTGAATAGGGACAGCAGAGATGGCTCAGCAGTTAAGAGCACTTACTGCCCTTCCAGGAGAGCCAGAGTTCAGTTCCAGCACCGACATGATGGTCAACAACCACCCTGGAGTCTTCAGTTCCAGGAGCTCTGACATCTCCCCTCTCTGCTGGCACCAGGCATGTCACGGTGCACCCATACACATGAGTCAAAACACTTACAAAACAAAATGAATGAAAGCTGGGTCGTGTGTTGGCTCACTCCCTTAATTCTGGCATGTGGAAGACCCATGAGTTCAAGGACAGCCTGATCTATGCATAGTGAGTTCCAGGAGAGCAACGCTATGTGGAGGGACCCTGTCTGCTAAAACACCGAAAAATACATACATACACACATACACACATCCATCCATACATACTCTTGAAGATATGTTAGATAATAGATGAGACTAGAAATCCCTCCCACTCAGGAAAACAACAATACAGTGTTGGTTCCTGTTTTAAAAAATCACAAAGGCTGAAAAAACAAAA
Organism: Microtus pennsylvanicus; assembly: GCF_037038515.1. NCBI lineage: Eukaryota > Metazoa > Chordata > Mammalia > Rodentia > Cricetidae > Microtus > Microtus pennsylvanicus. The sequence goes on along the minus strand of NC_134590.1, from coordinate 2,516,165 downwards.
TTTAAACTTGTCCAAAGGCACTTAGGACACTCAACAGAAAAATACAATGACTAAAGGAAAAAACATAATTTTATAATATAAGAATGCATGCATTTTCCTTTTTAAGTTTTAAATGACATGTTCTATCTTTTCAGATATAGGTATTCAAATGCATAAATCTAACTTATTCATGAAATTTTGAAAACAAAAACACTGTTTTAGGAATACGTTATTACTTTTAAGAATATTATTTTGACAATTATAAATTATATAGCTAAGGATTAGGCAATCAACATTTCTGGGAGAGATGAGCATTTGTGGGCACCTTTGACTCTGCAACCTTCAGGAAACTTCACTAATTTCTTTAGTGTGAATGGTGGCATCAAAGTTGGAGACGGTAACTCAACAGCTAATCTTTACGAACAGACCTAAGGTCAGCTTCCAATGGGTAAAATTAATATAACTCAAGTAAATAGTAATGTAATTTTGATAAATTTTCCATTGAAACTGGCTTACCTGAGCACAGGTGACTTCAATTCTCACTCTTTATCTTACATGTCCTCAAATAAAATAATATACTCTACTGTTAAAAGGTACTAGATGGAGTGAGGTATGAGGTGTACACTTCTAATCTCAGAACATAAATATATGCAGTCAAAACACTTATAAAATAAGATGAACAAATTCTTGGGCCTGTCTTGCTGGCACATGCCTTTAGTCATAGCTTTCGGGAGACAGAGGCAGGTGGATCTCTGTGAGTTTGAGCCCAACCTGGTCTACAAAGTGAGTTCCAGGAAAGACAGGGCTATCCAGAGAAACCCTGTCTTTTGGTGGTGGTGGTGGTGGTTGATTGGTTTGGATTTTGTTTTTTCGAAACAAAGTTTCTCTGTGTAACAGCCCTGGCTGTCCTGATACTCATTTTCCAACTCACTGAAAGTCACCTGCCTCTGTCTCCCAAGTGCCAGGATTAAAAGTGTGCACCACCACTGCGAGAAACCCTGTCTTGAAAAAGAAAAATACACACACACACACACACACACACACACACACAATGTAGTGCACATTAAAATTTTAACAGAAGTTTTTCAAGTGAAATATAGGATAGAGATGAACGTATTATGCAAATGTATCTCAAGTTTTCTGCTTTTCGGAACACCCACATAGCCAAAACTTTCTGTAAAAGGAGCTGGACATGCTACTGAAAACTGCATCATGCATTTTATACCGTAAATTATTAAAGAACTTAATGCACAATGCAGTAGAAAGGAAGCAGGCAAATTACAGAATAATTTAACGTTGCAAAGAAACAAAGTAACTTGCAGGACATTAAACACTCCATTCTGACGCGGAACGCCTGAAGCTAAAGCAATTAAAGCTGCAAAATATTGCTGGCTGACATGATGCATATGTAAATTTGTCATTCACTGGCAAAGGTTTGTTCCAATCACTGGGAATGTTCACAGCACAGCAATCCATGTAATGAAGCCCAGCAACACAGCACTTACCTATCACTTAGATGCTTGATAATTATCCATAGTTAATTTTTGATTTAATAAGAGCCCTCTGTGGAATAAATTTAAGATGGAGGATTTGTTTTCTGGCATGTTATGAATATGTGCGCTTAGTTCTTATTGGTAAAATACCATTTTTAACATGCCCTATAGCTGCAAAGGAATATAGTTGTAATTATGTTCCATTTGGTTGTGGTTCTTTTAGGGCCCCTCAAGAAGCCTACCTTTGCATGTGTATCTACTCTCCAGAAATAGACTCCAACGGTGCCATGCTGAATTCAGCCAGTGACCTGATTTATCCCAGTTTAGAAAGAGTGGTATTCTCCCACAGGAGGGGGGAGGGGGGACACAGTAATCCCCCACTGCACTGTTGCTATGGAGGAGGAGACACCTGCTGAGATTTAAAGTCATGAAATATTCGGGTGGTTGAGAAAATGAGTAGGGCCTGCCTCCACTGCCAACTCCTAAAGACTCCCCTTGCCAGGACTCCAGGGTGATTCACCATTGCCAAGAAACGCTGGGCGGAACCTAAGCAGCAGCGCCATCAAAGCCTCCAGTTACCCTTTCAGGTTAGATCAACCAGCAGTTACCTAGGTCCAAGAGGGCATTTAAAAATATCAAACAGTACTTTATAATAGGAGAAGTAATCAAAATGCTTGTTGAATGTTAATTCCTCTGTTTAAGACATCTCACCAATAAGGTTGTCTTTCCCAAAGCATCTCACTCTAGCTCCCTTGTTTTCTTTGGTTAGGGGTGTAGGGAGTATTTGTTGTTTGTTGTTTGTTTTTACGGGTTGGGGTCTGGCCCAGAAGACTTCACAGCTCCATAACTCTAACTTCCCTTGCAAAGACAAGGTGCTCCGTCTTCTTGTCTGCCTCAGGAAACGTGAACTTAGTCTCTAGCCTTGTGTTTGAGAGAAAGTCATGGCCAATCCCAGGATGCGGGTGGTAAACAAGCTGGGCAGGAAGGTCCTGATCCACCAAATGCTGGATGTTGTGGTGATAACCCAACCACCCCGCTCAAAACTGTGGAGACTCCAGCACGGTGGGCACTTAAAGCTATATGCACAGGTACCAATAATTAAAATTAAATAAATAAATAAATGCCTGTTCTAGAGTTCAGCCCCGATAGCTTCCTGCATAGCCTGTAAAATAAGAATACTAGCTTGGCCAGGGGGTGGTGGCGTACACCCTTAATCCCAGCACTGGGGAGGCAGAGGCAGGTGGATCTCTGTGAGTTTGAGGCCAGCCTGGTCTACAAGAGCTAGTATCAGGACAGGAATCAAAAGCTACGAGAAACCCTGTCTCGAAAATACAAAAAAAAAAAGAAAAAAAAAGAATACTAGCTTGTAGAACATTTGTTCAACATCTCTACAGGGCACCACGGGAATTTTTAAATATGTTGTGTAAGTCCTCAAAAGGAGAGAAATAGACAAGCAATCTAATGTAGCTTACAGAAAATAATACAAGTACTAAGTAGAGGTTGAACAGATAAAGAACGAGCAAGCAGGAGTCAGGGCAGAGGAGAAAGGGGGAGCAGCCCAAGGGCGTGGTAGAGAGATTGGGAACTGGTGGGCAATGCCCTAATTTGCTCAAGTACCACCTGGTGTATTCATGCTGCCTGCTTATCTGCCTGCTTGTCTGCCCTGCCTGCTGTCTGCCTGTCTGCCCTGCCTGTCTGCCTGTCTGCCCTGCCTGTCTGCCTGTCTGCCCTGCCTGTCTGCCTGTCTGCCCTGCCTGCTGTCTGCCTGTCTGCCCTGCCTGTCTGCCCTGTCTGCCTGTCTGCCCTGTCTGCCCTGCCTGCTGTCTGCCTGTCTGCCTGTCTGCCTGTCTGCCCTGCCTGCTGTCTGTCTGCCTGTCTGCCTGTCTGCCCTGCCTGCTGTCTGCCTGTCTGCCCTGCCTGTCTGCCTGTCTGCCCTGTCTGCCTGTCTGCCCTGTCTGCCTGTCTGCCTGTCTGCCCTGTCTGCCTGTCTGCCCTGTCTGCCTGTCTGCCCTGCCTGTCTGCCCTGTCTGCCTGTCTGCCCTGCCTGGTTGCCCTGCCTGCCTGGCTGCCTGCCTGCTGCCGTGTTGGGAAAGGTGTGACGCAGGGAGCACTCAGGAAGGATGTTCATCCACATGTTAGGATCCACTTCATTACTGGAGCTCTGACGGTTTAGAAACGAAACAGATAGCCTTAATGTTTATGTGCCGGCAAAACAATACCCAAGTTGAAAAAACTATGGCATATTTCAATGCCTCAAAAGCAATAAATATGAATCGTAGCCATGCTTAATGTGAATAGATCCTGGTGGCCTAGGAAAGAAAGGACTGTAATAATTCTAAAAGCATCTCAACTTTTGGATAAATTATTACCTGTGATCTTTTTTATTCTGAAAGTTTAAAAACATTGTAATGCCCTTTCCCCTAGGCCTTGATGTAGCAGAGAGCTGAGAGGTGATTTCTCTGCTATGGGCATGCTGTATCTGTGAAGCACAATATTAATCCCATTTGTACCATAAAAAAGTACAGGCCACTTGAGTCCCAGTCCCCTGGGAATTATGAACCATGCAGGCACTCTGGAGGGAGTCGTTGTGTCTCTAAGATTCCTGCTTTGTTTTCAACTTTCCCATCAAATATCTTGATGCGAAAACAATTTAGCAAATTTGAAATCCACCTATGAAATATCTTAATACAGTTTTTTCAAAACATCCTAGGCACTTTTCAGATCCACAAATTATGTAGTATAAAAAACTACATTCATCATGTAAAATTATATTAACTCTAATTTTGTCCCCTGGAAGGAAAGTCTGCTTATTACAGTCAGATCCCTTTGGCGAGTGGCTACAATATCCAATTAATATGTTTTAAACTATCAGACAGATTTTGTTAGAGAATAATGAAAATATGCAGTTATTATATTTTTTGTCTCCACAGTGTGTTTTGGGTGCAAGTCATTATAACTTATTTTAGCTACTCTGTTTTTAATTCTTCATATTTTCACATCTTTTCAGCAAAATAATAATACATAAATAATACCTGACAAGACGCTGCAGATTTTCCTGTTGGTGGGCTTCCGTTCTCAAGACTCTTCGAGCTCGGGTGTTGGAAAACACAAAGAGAATCTGAAGACGGGAGTTCTGCATGAGCAGGGCATCCCTTTCTCTCTTCTGCCGCGCATGCCAGAGTCCAGCTCAGAAAGCATCAAACAATACAGAACAGCGGTACCAAGTACTTCAAGCAAAAAGTGGTTGCTAATGTAGCTTCATTTTGAAAGCTGTTGTTTTTATTAGCAGTGTTTATTAACAAGCTTGTTCGATAATCCCATTAACCACGAAGTCTTGACGCATCTATTTACTCTCTAAATTATACCTATTAAATTACTAACTCAATTTCTTTCCCTGGTTGTCATTACCCTGCTAGAAACATCCTTAATAAGATGACAACCTTGCTGTTCCTTTCCTAGGCCTATCCAGCTGCCTGACGTTGCTCGCCAACACAACTCAGACTACAGTTTTCCATGCAGAACCAAGGCGGTCCTTGGCATCTGCTCACTGCTTGGCACTTAGTTTTAGAAAGTAGAAAACTTGGGAGAAGATTATTCCATGAGTTACACACTGATAACAACGACAAAGTTAAACAAATCATCGCAGACCTATGGGTAAAGACAGGTGGGTGGCTAACTCAGGAGTGAGCGGATGATGTCATCACTCAGGAGAGTGGCTAACTCAGGAGTGAGCGGATGATGTCATCACTCAGGTGGGTGGCTCACTCATGAGTGAACGGATGATGTCATCACTCAGGTGGGTGGCTAACTCAGGAGTGAACAGATGATGTCATCACTCAGGTGGGTGGCTAACTCAGGAGTGAACGGATGATGTCATCACTCAGGTGGGTGGCTAACTCAGGAGTGAACAGATGATGTCATCACTCAGGTGGGTGGCTAACTCAGGAGCGAGCGGATGATGTCATCACTCAGGTGGGTGGCTCACTCAGGAGTGAACGGATGATGTCATCACTCAGGTGGGTGGCTAACTCAGGAGTGAACGGATGATGTCGTCACTCAGGTGGGTGGCTAACTCAGGAGTGAGCGGATGATGTCATCACTGAGGAGAGTGGCTAACTCAGGAGTGAACGGATGATGTCATCACTCAGGTGGGTGGCTAACTCAGGAGTGAGCGGATGATGTCATCACTCAGGAGAGTGGCTAACTCAGGAGTGAACAGATGATGTCATCACTCAGGTGGGTGGCTAACTCAGGAGTGAACGGATGATGTCATCACTCAGGTGGGTGGCTAACTCAGGAGCGAGCGGATGATGTCATCACTCAGGTGGGTGGCTAACTCAGGAGTGAGCGGATGATGTCATCACTCAGGTGGGTGGCTAACTCAGGAGTGAGCGGATGATATCATCACTCAGGAGAGTGGCTAACTCAGGAGTGAGCAGATGATGTCATCACTCAGGAGAGTGGCTAACTCAGGAGTGAGTGGATGATGTCATCACTCAGGTGTGGGCTCAGCAGGTGGGCTTTCCACTGAACTCTACTACACAAAAGTCAGCATCAATTTTTGAAATTCTACTCCATTGTCACCATGACCAATGCTAGTAATAAATTCACATTGCATCTCTAAGATTTCCAAGCCAGGTAACTAAAATATAATGGAATATTGCCCGTGATTCCTCCGATCAAGGCATGCATGCCCCCATAAACGTCATTCGCTTATGTTGCTTTTCATTTAGTTGTGACTTCATGTTCAAATATATTAACTTTTCTGAGTACCAATGTTTTTTGAGTAACTGTCCTAGAGACCAGGGACAAAAGGAGGTGTGTATGTAACTCATGTGTGTATATATAATATAAACATCACATACTGAGGGTACTTTTAGGTACAAATTCATTAGTCGTGATCCAAAGTGTGTATAGAATAATGTTCTGGACATAAATCTAGAATTAGGAGCAGCTGAGGAGAAGAGAGAGGAAGGATTTCCCTTTAAGACTGCATCATCAATGCTTTGTTGTGCCGTTCCCTGACCGTTCTGTAAAGAAAACGTCCCATCTTGCTAAAGAAAACACTACTAAATAATTTCAACATGAAGATTGATGGCTCTCATCCTAGAATGAGATCAGGAAAGAGTTTTCAAGGGTTAAACTCTCAGCTGAAGGGTCTGTTGTATGCATACTGTGTAGTCACAGGATGCAGAAAACTTTTCTGAGGAGGAAGTGCTTAGAACTTCACAACATGGATGCTGAGGTGTAGAGACTGCTAAGATGCTGGCTTCAGGACATGGATGTTAATGTGCAGGACATGCTAAGATACTGGCCTCACGTCATGGATGCTAAGATACAAAACATGCTAAGATGCTGGCTTCATGACATGGATGTTGACGTGCAGGACATGCTAAAATGCTGGTTTCACGACATGGATGCTGAGGTACAGAGACCGCTAAGATGCTGGCTTCACGACATGGATGTTGAGATGCAGAGACTGCTAAGATGCTGGCTTCACGACATGGATGTTGAGATGCAGAGACCGCTAAGATGCTGGCTTCACGACATGGATGCTGAGGTACAGAGACCGCTAAGATGCTGGCTTCACGACATGGATGCTGAGATGCAGAGACTGCTAAGATGCTGGCTTCACGACATGGATGTTGAGATGCAGAGACCGCTAAGATGCTGGTTTTACTACATGGATGTTGAGATGCAGAGACCGCTAAGATGCTGGTTTCACAACATGGATGTTGAGATGCAGAGACCGCTAAGATGCTGGTTTCACGACATGGATGTTGAGATGCAGAGACCGCTAAGATGCTGGCTTCACGACATGGATGCTGAGGTACAGAGACTGCTAAGATGCTGGCTTCACGACATGGATGCTGAGGTACAGAGATTGCTAAGATGCTGGCTTCACGACATGGATGCTGAGGTACAGAGATTGCTAAGATGCTGGCTTCACGACATGGATGCTGAGGTACAGAGAACGCTAAGATGCTGGCTTCACGACATGGATGCTGAGATGCAGAGATTGCTAAGATGCTGGCTTCACGACATGGATGCTGAGGTACAGAGATTGCTAAGATGCTGGCTTCACGACATGGATGCTGAGGTACAGAGATTGCTAAGATGCTGGCTTCACGACATGGATGTTGAGATGCAGAGACCGCTAAGATGCTGGTTTTACTACATGGATGTTGAGATGCAGAGACCGCTAAGATGCTGGTTTCACAACATGGATGTTGAGATGCAGAGACCGCTAAGATGCTGGTTTCACGACATGGATGTTGAGATGCAGAGACCGCTAAGATGCTGGCTTCACGACATGGATGTTGAGATGCAGAGACTGCTAAGATGCTGGCTTCACGACATGGATGCTGAGGTACAGAGATTGCTAAGATGCTGGCTTCACGACATGGATGCTGAGATGCAGAGACCGCTAAGATGCTGGCTTCACGACATGGATGCTGAGGTACAGAGATTGCTAAGATGCTGGCTTCACGACATGGATGCTGAGGTACAGAGAACGCTAAGATGCTGGTTTCACGACATGGATGTTGAGATGCAGAGACCGCTAAGATGCTGGCTTCACGACATGGATGTTGAGATGCAGAGACTGCTAAGATGCTGGTATCACGACATGGATGCTGAGATGCAGAGACCGCTAAGATGCTGGCTTCACGACATGGATGTTGAGATGCAGAGACTGCTAAGATGCTGGTATCACGACATGGATGCTGAGATGCAGAGACTGCTAAGATGCTGGCTTCACGACATGGATGCTGAGGTACAGAGACTGCTAAGATGCTGGCTTCACGACATGGATGCTGAGGTACAGAGACCGCTAAGATGCTGGCTTCACGACATGGATGCTGACATGCAGAACGCTGCTATAATGATGGCAGAGTTAACTGCAAAGCAGACACCACTAATCAGGCTTGTTTTGGTTTGGTTACGTTTTTGGTTTTTGGTTTTGTTTTTGTTGTTGTTGTTGTTGTTTTGTTTTTCAAGACAAAGATTCTCTGTAGCTTTGGAGCCTGTCCTGGAACTAGCTCTTGTAGACCAGCCTGGCCTTGAACTCACAAAGATCTGCCTGCCTCTGCCTCCCAAGTGCTGGGATTAAAGGTATGTGCTACCACACCCGACTACTAGAATTCATAAGTATTGAATCAAGTTCTCCCACAATGTCATAATCAGATTCTCATGTACACTCTCTTTCAGATAGCTACATAGGGATTAATCTGAGTGGCCCAGGAGCTGGTCACCACACTGAACGCTGGGGATGTGGAACAAGCAGACAGCGGTCCCTAACTACAGTTGCCAATGTTTCCCATGTAAACAGCAGAAGGTTCATCTTTCCTGAGGTTGGTGTGACAAACACGCAAAGTTATAATAGCCCACAAATTCTATTCCTTCAAAACTATCCTTTCTGGGCAGTGGTAGCACACTTGGGAGGTAGAAGCAGGTGGATTTCTGTGAGTTCATGGCCAGCCTGGCCTATAGAACAAATTCTGGAATAACCAGAACTATGCAGACAAAGCCTATCACAAAAAACAACAAAAAAGGTACTCTTTCTATATAGTACTCCATAATATTGTCTACAGAACAATCTTAAAAGAAACTCCACCATCGGACCCCTGTCACGCCAAAATGCTCCTAATAAAAAATAACATTTGTCAACTTAAAAAAGAAAAAGAAGAGGTGCTGTGTTTATTTCCATATTCCACCTAAATAAGTATGAATGACACTGTGCTGTTGGCCAAGAAGGAACTGCATAGCTGTGGAATTCTATTTATGGAGCAAACTAAGCCAAAAGAAGGTAGGGGAACAGGCTGGTCAATATGGTGCTGAGGGACAAGACTAAATACGCTTATTTTAGGCTAGTGGCCCCTGCTTCTGAGGACTGACCTATGCTGTTCTGAAGAGCATTGTCTGACTCTGTAGATATTCCAAACCATGAAACAAACATTTTGATCCAGATAAAACTCTAGAACAATATGGAAAATGCGAACAAATTCCAATTCATCTTTCTTGGAAAAAGTTAGGATTTCATTTGAAAGGAAAACCCATGTCAAAGGTTTCTTTGGCTTTCAATCATTCATTATTTATATCTAGAGTACAAACCCAACAAACGAAAAGTGTGATTATGAATCTTATACACCATATAAAGCCTTTCTATAGTTTATAGAATCCTCAACCTCCAAAAACTGAGCTTTAGGAAAGCCATAAATCTTGCTGTCTAAATAGGAACATCTGGAGGGAAAAAGCAGGGCTGTGGGAGGAGAGGGAATGTTGTGTCTTTCTGGACATCATGGCAGCGTGTCTCCTAAGCTGGCTTCTTCCTGCTCTTCCAGCTGGGGAAGCAAGAAAAGATTTCCAGTTAGGGCTCATAACGAAAACGTTCATCACAAGACAGTGGAAAGACATGGACTCTATTATACACACACACACACACACTATAAAGCCAAAGGTCATGATTTGCTCTTCCAAATGCCCCCAACAGTGCTAGAAGCCTAATCATACTGAGTCTTTACTGCTTTGTTCCAGCCACCATGGTGAGGAACTGATGGATATTCCACAATCATCCAAGAGAGTCTTCACGTCAGAATTTCATAAGGAAATCTGACCAGAGCACTGTAGCATTTAAAAAAAAAAAAACTTCTAAAGGGCCGTGGGAGTTTCTTGGCCATTGAAATCCTTTCCATTCTTCAGGGCCTTGTATGATATTTATATAGGATAATAAGGGTAAGTGCAGGCACACAAATCAGTACAAACTTGTCTATATGGAAGAAGGGCCTCTGTTTGCATATGGATATTCATGAAAATTAGGGGAAAGAGTCAAAACTAAATAAATATTTAATATTTCAGCACCTGCCATATAGGGTTCTGCATGTGTGTGCATCGCTAATATTGACTAGCAGCGTTACCGCCGCTCTAAGCAACTTCATTAAAGAATAAAAGAAAAGTAATAAGTCATTTCACACTCTGTCTGACCACTATACAATAATAGCAAGATTTCATGCAAGGGGACAACATTATGCCCATCTGCAATCACAGTCTCTTTGCAAAAATCTCAATTCACACTTCACATGCAGCTAACCCTGTTACCATCCCTTCCTAAACCCATCAGTGTTGCAGCTGCGTGTCTTCACAGCCCGACATCTTAAAATTCATCATTTTGGCACCTTCGCCTCACCATAGGTCAAGGCAGAGAATCCGACCAAGAATAATTAAAGGGCACCCAGATGTTTAGTTTACTTATCTAAAGCCGTTCCTTTCACATCTTTGATTTGCCGTGTGTACTATTTCTTTCATATTTTAAGATACGCGCGATGTGGATATTTTACAGGACTGAGACCTGGAACAATACATCTCAGACTTTTTTCTCTTACAAGTGTAGTTCTTTGTAGTTGAAATTTGAACAAGAGGCGTGATAATGAGTAGGTTGAGGGAAGGAAAGGTGTTATCTCATTAAGGTAATTACTAAGACATCCCCACCATTATATCGGTTTGAAAATGTGGCAATTAAAGTACCCTACATGGGCTCCTGGAGACAAGAGAACAAGACAGTTCGCCTGGAACTTCTATGGTGCGGTTAATGTGTGTCACGCAAATGAAAGGCTAGACGGCTGCTGTTTAATTCTTTTACTTAATCCCCCACCCCCACAATCAAATTTCTTTGTAGGTTATGGTTTTTTATAATTTTTTTCTCCTTAACCTGAATTTGGTTCTTACCAAGTGTGTCAGGTAAAAAAAAGGCCTGGAAGATAAAGCTTCTACTGATGCATAGACAAGTCAGAACACACACACATTCACATGCACACGAACACACATGTGCACACATGCACACGAACACACATGTGTCAGAAAACACACATTCACGTGCACACGAACACACATGTGCACACATGCACACGAACACACATATGCACACATGCACACAAGCACACTTACACATGCATACACACATAAGGCACACTGGGCAGTGAAGTGCTCCCTTTGTAGGGGGGCAGCTGTCCACCTTTCCCTCTCTGTAGATGCCTGTTCTGCTAAGCAGGCTGACAATTTTTTTTTGTTTATTTTTTTTTAGTTGTTGAAAAAAAAATTTCTGCCTCCTCCCGGTTTCCCATTTCCCTCCCCTTCCTCCCACACATCGTCCCCTCCCCCCATTCCCCTCCCCCCTCTCCCCCTTCCCCCCACTCCATTCCCCCTCTCTCTCGAGAATGAAGAGCAGTCCAGATTCCCTGCCCTGCAGGAAGTCCAAGGTCCTCCCACTTCTATCCAGCTGACAAATTTAAGGCCAGAGTTGGGAAGGTTAAAATACATATTTGATTTAAAAAAAAATTTCAAAAGAGAGAGAGATAGGAAAGGAGGGATGGAAGGAGGAAGGGAGGGAGGAAAGAGGAAGAAGGAAGGGAGGTAGGAAGGTGGGAGGGAGGAAAGAGGAAGAAGGAAGAAGGAAGGAAAGTAGGAAGGTGGGAGGGAGGAGGGAGGGAAGGAAGGAAGGAAGAAGGAGGGAGAGAAGAATGTGCTAAGCACATTTCCTCTACTTGCTCCCAGTCTGCCTACCCAAGGAGGGTAAACTTGCATTACTCAGGGTGACCTCCCCCCCCTTCAGTTCCTTGCCGCCTCCCTCCAGAGCCTCTCCTCTTCCTCTTGTCCTTTCACCTCCTCCTTTGCCCTAATCAAGACCAATAAAAGGTCATACACCGACTGAGATATAAACCAGACTCACAATGCTTTCTTCAGGACTAGGAACACAGTTCGGTGATAGAGTGTCTGCTTAGCACTCATGAGGTCCCGAGTTCAATCCCCAGCACCACTTAAAAACTGAAATCTTGCTTTTATGCTTGCTAAACTACTATTTATCTCAAATTAAGAAAGCAATTGGTGACCAGGGAAAGGGTTTGGCCCCTGACCTGCGGTGGGAAGAAATGACCAACTAATTCCAAAAAATTAACTTCTGACCTCTGCATGTATGCTCTGGCACCCACATGTGTACACACAGAGAGACAGATGAATAGACAGACATGTAGACAGATGACAGACAGACAGACAGACCGATACATACATACATACATACATAGATGATAGAGAGAGATAGATGAATAGACAGACATGTAGACAGATGACAGACAGACAGATACATACATACATACATACATACATACATACATACATACATAGATGATAGAGAGATAGATGGATAGACAGACATATAGACAGATGATAGATAGGTAGGTAGATAGATAGACAGACAGACAGATAGATGATAGATAGATAGATAGACAGATAGATGATAGATAGATAGATAGATAGATAGATAACTGATAAAATTTAAATAAAAAAGATTTAAATGCCCAGCAATGAAGCAGGAGGGTAACCCAATGGTGGAGCATCAACTTCACATGTGTAAAACCCTAGGCTGGACCCTCAGTTCTATAATAAATCAAATAATGTGCGTTATTAGAAGAAGGGCTAACGCAGTTCCTGGAAGGACTACTGCACACCGAACACCATACAAACACAGAGTTTTAAAGAACATGGAGAAATGCTTTAATAAAGAAAAAGCGAAAGTTGAAATATGTATAAGTGTATATAATGCACAGTCAGCAAAACCTGGAAATAATCAGCCAGATTCTGCGAGTGACTTTCTCGGGTATTGCCCTCTTTTCCAGTCCAGTATTCCAAGACATTTCTGTAATGTGCACGCATTACTTTCACAGAGTGCCCACTCCTCTGCCGGAGGTGGACATAGGACACATAGAGTTAACCTCGGGGGTCATCTTGGAATCCTGCAGCTTCTTCTTTCATTTTTCCTTGTCTATCCTTGGGGTTGGGGTGGAAGAGAGGACAGGAGTTAGAAAGGGGGACTACTAAGGAAATATGTTATAGAAAGACCTGATGCTTCCAGTTGGTAACTATGTAACTTGAGACTTTCTAGTTCCGAGATCGGGCTGAGATCAGTTCTTCTTACCAACCATCTGTTGGTCATATCCTTTTGCCAAATTTCTGAGCAGACCCAAGTATTAGTCACAGATCCTAAGGGAGGAGATGGTTGATGGCTGTAAAGCATCTTGCCAAGCAAAAGGCTGCTTCCTGAGGGGCTGCAGTGGGGATGGGGTCGAGTGCACTTTGAATAGTTGCTGCTTTTTCAAAACCTTGATCCAAAAATTAATAATAAGATACAATAAACTTGTAAATTTAGTTTTCTCTCTCCCTCCTCTTTCTCTCTGTCTCTCTCTCTCTCTCTCTCTCTCTCTCTCTCTCTCTCTCTCTCTCTCTCTCTCTCTAACATCCCTCTATAGGAATGCTTAGTCTGTCCCCTTCGAAAACACCCCACACATCTGCAAGAACAAAGTTAAAATCAGGACAAAATCGAGCAGGAAATTGGAGAGCAAAACAGACACCGGGCCTCAATTTCCAATCAATCCCCTGGCAGGCCTTTTCCCTTGGCTCTCCAGTGGCTCCCAAATCCGCTTCCAGTCCCAGGAATGAAAGTAGCCATTACTGCTGTCTTAAATGGGATGGGAGGGGCAGTGCTACCCTAATAAGCGTCTTTGTGGGTGTAGTTCGGGTACATGAAAATAATTGAGCCTTTTGCAGGGATGATGAGGCCCCAGAGAAGGCAGATGGCAAAGCAACTTGCGTGGCGGCATCCTCTAGGCACTGGAGGGGGCAAAGGATTTTAAACTAACTAAGAGTGAGAGAGAAAACAGCAGTGGATCAGAGTTTGGGCCTCGTTTCTGCAGTCTAGGACATCTGGGTAGCCTCTTCCCCGGCACTCAAACAAATGGAAGCAAAAAGAAAGGAATCCTGCAACCCGCACAAACGAGGCCGTCGCCGCTCTCTGATTGGACGGGGCTAAGGTGGGCGGGACTAGCACAGCCACCAGTACAAGGGGTGGGGGAGGGGGGAGGTACAACAGGAGGAGGTGGAAAGAACCTGCCTTTTGGTAGTTAGCTCTGACGTAAACCCAGAGGTTCATAAGAAGGGCGAAAATGTGGACCGCCAGAAATTTTAAAGGCAAAGAAAAAAAATGCAAAAGGGCTCCGGTTCGTCAGTTTGTGTTGTGTGTGAGATTTTGGCCCAATCTATCACTTCACAGCAAGGAAAGAAGTGACCCTCATGCCATTACTCACAAAAGTGACGACACAGTGTGTTCACGCAAGGCCACTGAGCACACAGATGTCCCTTTTAAAATGACACGGCTTGGCAAGCTCCTACTAATAAACCATTTCTGGGAAATGGGACATATAAGGAAGTAACGCATTAAAATCACCAAGGTCCTGACCCGCCCTACTTTCCGTGGGAAGCTGCTCATCTGGGGTACACGCCTTCCTCTTAGATCTGCAGACCCCCAGTTTGCAGGAGGCAAATGTTAGCTCAAGCGGCTGAGAAACACGTCGTGAGTAACATCGGGGCAATTTTAGTGAAGTTAGACATATTAGCAAGTCCATTTAAAACTAAATCATTAAAAAAAAATCTATTCACTCAGCAGGAAACCTGGCTGTAAGAGACCTGCCGACGGACTCCCCCGTATTTGGAAACTGTCCCACACAGCTTGGCTGCCCGGTGGTATTGTGGGAAGCACAGCCTTCCAGGCCGGTTCCTAGCACTCAGACACTGTTTAGAGCAATCTGCCTTGCACCAGGGCACTCCAGTTTTGTGGCTTAGGGGTGCAACACCAGTGTGTTATAACTTCCCATTTCTCTACAGAAAACATGGCCATCCCTTTCCTGTAGACACTGCCTATCGGAGGCCTCTGCGCACCTTCTCCTCCAGGCCTCTTGGGCTCTGGTGAAAACCCTGATCTTCAAGATGCCTGCACCCACAAAAGTGAATAATTCACACTCCTAAAAACCCAGTTGGTGCCTAATTGCCATTAACACTCCAAAAACCGAAGAAAAAATTTCATCTTCAAGCCATTCTGAGTCCTTAGGAAGAGGGAAGCAGGCGGCGGGTCTGGAAGCAGAGAGCCACGAACTTGTTTTGTTTGTTATCTTCACAGGAGATGGAGACGGCTTTTCATTCATTCCCTCCTCAACGCACAAAGGGGGCAGAACACTGCCCTAGGGTAGGCTATCCCGACGAGTGCTCCTGAAAAATGTCCGGAATTTTGACCCAGGTCTAACTATAGGTGCCCTTCCTAGATATGCCATCCTGAAACTCATCTGTCACCTCTGTCACCAACAAGGGAACTTACAGCCCGCCAGACGGCCCGGAGACCAGGCTAGCACAGAGCCCGGGTGCCGGGTGCCAGCAGCAGGAGCTTCGAGGCGCCAGAACCTGCTGCGTCCTGCTTGGCCCGCCGTCCGGGGCGTGCCCCTAGGCCATGCCCTCCCACAGGCAGCACCGAGGGCCACAAACTTGTTTTTGTAAATCAAGTTCAACCTCGCTCTAGCCACGCGGTTTGCTCTCAGGGCCTCCCACCCGCGTTCGCGGGGCCGCGACGAGTGGTGAGCCACGCGGGGAGGGAAAAGCGCTGCAGATCTCCGACCCGCGAGGCGCGTCCTGCAGAGCAGCCTCCTCCGGAGCGCTGTCCTTGACTTGCAGCCATCGAGGCCACGCGAGGGCGCGACCGAAGCAGGAGGGGCCGCCGAGGCTTCGGATCTGCAGACAACGGGCCCGGCTCTTCCCAGGCCGCCTTCCATTGAGAACTATTTAAGTGGAGGTAGCGGGGCTGGTTAAGAGTCGCTCTGTCGCAGAGCGCTACTTACCCCCAGATCTTCGGGGTTTTGAATCACTTTATTGATCTGAAGATTGTGTTCTTTGGAATGTGACCCTGTTTGGGCTTAGGGTTAATCAGGAAACTCTGCCGGGGAGGGCGCTTTGTAATCACCTCGGGACCTCCCCCGCGAGCGGCACGCTCCCCCCCACCACCACCACCACCTCTGCGGTAGCCTGGGTTCGGCCTGGAACCGCCAGCGTCTGCTTCAGACTCCAAGCGCGACCTGGGAGCTGTCTGTGGTGCTAGGAGGGAGAAGCTGGGAGACCGCCATAAAGAGTCACAGACGAGAAGAGGAGGAAACAGAAAAACTCAAAATGACAGAGGCCTTCACGTTTCAGCTAGAAGGAAGTGAGGCAAAGGGCTCCTCTGAGCTTTCCCACCTCCCCAAGATTATGGGAGTGATTTTCCTATGCAAAAGGCTAGTGACACCTCCCTTGCCCCACGCACTCACCATCACCTAGCCCAAACACTTACTTTCATCCAGCTGGGAGCATGTTGTTTTTGAGGCGACGTGGACAGGTACTGGGCACTGGGCACCAACTCACAAAAGAAGAAAAAGAAAAGAAAGGAAGGAAGGAAGGAAAGAAGGAAAAGACAAGACATGGGTAATAGAGAGGACTGGATTTCCCTCAAGAAGGTAGGACTGGACAAAGACTTAGCCAGAGAACGGAGAAGCCTGAAGAAGTTGGTCCAGAGTCCACCAGGTCAGCCCTAGAGAAGGCCCCACTCGCCCATGCCCACATCTCTCTGTGGTCAGTAAGCAGGACACAGGGCAGGCCTGCTTTCCCTCAACAAGGATTCCATGCTGCAGAGGAAACGCTGTTGATCTACTGCTGGCCAGCCTCGGGGCTGTGAGAAGCCAGGACTTGTTTTCCAAGCATGTTGACTTCAAGCCCTGCCTGACTGTTTCAAAAACCCAGCAGAGCCCTTCCAGTGTTCTCCTGGTTTAACAAGCACTAAAGTTTCCTTAGCCCTGGGAAGGGCTTTTCCCAATATTTTTAGAAAGTTAAAAATATAACAAAACAAACTACTCCCACGCTGCCTTGTTCAAGGGGTAGGAGTTGAGCAAAGGATCCTGAAGGGCTGCCTAGGTAGGAGGCAGATTGTGGGTGGGAGGAGGGGGGAGACTTTGTTTAAGGAAAAACTGTTTTTGCAGCAACACAGGAAATTGGCTAATTTGCCTCTGTGTGGGCTTTCCTTGGGGGGGGGAGAAAAAATAAATTGATACAGGGAGGTAAATCTATTTGCTGGGGCCAGAGCCAAGCAGCAAGTGTTACTTTGCAATTTATTGAAAATGGCTTAGTTGGGCTGCAAGAACTGGCTGCTGGCCAGAAACTTTCGCTTCTCCAACAAGTAGGGAGAAGTAGATTTCCGATCTGTAGATCTGTACTGTTTGCTCGCTGGTCTCAAGGCCAGCA
This sequence comes from Microtus pennsylvanicus, assembly GCF_037038515.1. Taxonomy (NCBI): domain Eukaryota; kingdom Metazoa; phylum Chordata; class Mammalia; order Rodentia; family Cricetidae; genus Microtus; species Microtus pennsylvanicus. The sequence goes on along the minus strand of NC_134590.1, from coordinate 2,498,556 downwards.
AACCTTGGGGATATGAACCTCTGTGGAGCTTTGAGCAGCCCTCTGATACAAGTTCATTTTCTTGTGTGCCTATGGGAAGCAGAGAATGTCACCAGGGGTTTCTATTTGTCTAGGCTTCCCTGAATCAGTCCAGAGAGCAGACAGCGGGAGGGCAAGTGGGGAAACATAGGGGTGCAGCCAGTGGCAGCCACTTCTCCAGCTAAGTCACCTGTGAAGAAGACACATTAGCTTCCTCCTTGCTTCTCACCCATCAGTCATCACCCCACCCACACCAGGGAAAAAGAGACCCCTTGTAAAGGAATGAACCAGTTTTTACACTTGACGTCTAAGCAGTAGCATGGGGACAGGTCTCCTCTGCAGCAATACTGAAGGAGAGGAAAGAACTCGGGGACCCAGCTTTCTCCCCGGGTCCATTCCTCTTGCAGCACCCCAATCTAATGATCACAGAGCAGCAAGGAGCCAAAACCAAAGCAAATGCAGGGAAGAAAGCATGGTTCTGAAGAAAGGTGGACTTGCAGGGGTTTTGATGTATGCAAAGCCATTACTGATGGAGTAGAAAGGGCTGCCCTGCCCTGACCACCCACAGAGTCCAAGTTCAGACTGACCTGGCAACCAGCAGGTGCCAATGGGTGCCAAAGCCTTGCCTGGGTGTATAGGTTTGTGCATATGGTCTTGGATAATCTTTTATGTGGATTCTTTCCACCCGTGAAACCTGTGCTTTCCTAGGTCCCCTTCTTGGGCCCCGAACTCACCAAACCCAGGTCCAGCGTGAATAGACACTATTCAGCATCCTCACGCCTTAGAATTTGTAGGCCTAGGCAAACCCTCCTAAACTACTGAAGCTTGATTTTTTTAAAAAATTCAACCAAAGCTAAGACGGGACAGGAGAGTCTGCTGAGGGCCCAGGCACTGGGCCTCTCCGCTGGACAAAGTGATGTCCTCTTTCCCGCCAAGCCCAGCTGTCTGTGTTTGTCCCTGCTCAGCGGGCAAAAAATTAGAAGGGCCAGCCCAGACTCCTGTTAGAATCATAAAAAGACCTCGACCATTTTGATTCGGTTGAGGAGCTGGAGGGAGATCTGCAAGCCACTCCCTAATCAGCGCGGTCTGATCAAGGTGCCGGGTCAATTTCCTCCCTGATCTCACCTCCTGCCTTCCTTCCTCCTCCCAACCCCTCTGCAGTTTACGCCCCACATAGCTACATTTTTTTAAAACATTTTTTTTAAAGCAAAGCTTAAGGCATCAAGCAAAGCCAGCTGGTCTGAAAGTGAACTAGCCGTCTCTGGTCTCTTTGTCAGAGCCCTGGGACAGAACCGAGGCTAGAGGAAAGGGGGAGCTGGTAGAACCAGTTCTCCCCGCTGCTGAGGAAGTGACCTGACCCCAAACAGGAACCTGAACAGCTAGGTAGCTGTGTCTAGTCGGCCCCTCGTCCCAACAGTTTTCCTTGGTACAATCCTTACTGCTGGGCTTGGTAAAGAGTCAGCCCTGGCCACCTGCAGTCTAAAATCAAGGTCTGGCCCTGGTGCTGACACACACACACACACAAACACACTGAGAAGTCCCGAAAGGCCCTCCTCTACACTCTACACGCTGGGCAAGATCTTTCCTTTTGGGTGCCAGCCCTTCCAGAAGCACAGATAACAAGACTTGGCAAGCTTGTCTCAACTAGAGTTTGACGCTGTATTCCCGCTCCGCAGACACAAGCACAGTGAACTCATTAAGGCGAGCGACTAGGTGAGGGGCTGCGGGGCTGGAAGGTCGCCGTTGGGGACTAAGAAGGCAAGGATCAAAGCAGCGACAAGGGTTTGCTAGCGGGGCACTCAGCGTCCCCCGGGGCGTCCTAATTGCTCGGCCTGCAGCCTCTCGCTCGCAGGCTGTCCGGCTGTGCGAGTGCCCAGCCCCGGGCGGCTGAACAGCTGCAAGGCCGGCCTGGTGTCCGCCTGCCGCCCGGCTCCTGCTGGCTTCGCTGGCCAGGGCTCGGGACTCTCACAACCCTAGGAAGAGAGCGCTAGAAGGGGAGGGGCAGACAGAAGAATCACCACACACCGCAAAGCCTTCACATCCAGACGGGAACAGCAGGGAAAGTCGGTTGCCTATTTTGCTAGCACTAACAGTCCACAAACAAGTCTTCATTCTTTAAACCATCGCATAAAAAGACAGGCACTACACATAGTCTCTGCAGCTCAGAAAAGGCAGGCACCCGAAAAGGAGGGCCTGTCAACAAGACAGCCCAAAGTCGACAGATTTTGTGGAGGGATGCTTTTCTGCGCCCAAGTCGCGCGTTTCATCATCGGTGCGTGCTATTTTAAGTAAAATCAGCTCCCTGGGATTTCATCGCTTGTTAAAAAAAGATAAACTTTATTTTTGTAATTTTCAATCACAGAAAAATCTATACTTTTGTCTAAGCATTTATTTTACTGAATCAAAAAGACATGAAAAGAAAAATCATGTTTTTTACTGACGTATATAAGTGACTCTGTTTTGGACAACATATAATAAATATGATATATCACTTATCACTCAGTCTTTCAAATGTACATTTTTTTCATATTATGTAGCATGCCACTTTTTCCAAAAGAAAAAAAATCTCATGAGAAATCAGTGCAAAGTTCTCCATCCCCCTCCTCTGCTCTGAGGCAGATTGGATGTCCAGGAAATCACCTTCTGCCCGAGGGTGAACTTCAGGCTGTGTCCAGCAACAATTCTCTCTGCCAGAGAGTCCCTCTCCACGCCCTTCTCTCATCCCTTCTTAGCCCTCCCCCCTCCCTCCCTTCCGCGGGTCCCTAAAGTCATTCCGTTAAAAAGGAAGTCGAGGGTTTGCTTTTGTGGATGTTTTTCACTTACTGGTAGCCTTTCAGTGGGGCCATTCACACTGTTGGGAGCTTTGCATCCCTGCCTCTGAGGGGGCAGATGGAGAGCAGAGAGCTGGCTGGTCCTTGGGGACCCCAGCTCACCGGTGAGCTCCCCTTTGACTCCTCAGCCTCTCTTCCTGTTGGCCTGGTGCGGGGAGAGGCGGGGCAGCTGTCCGGGGCGGAATGGGAACTGGAGGGCTTCGGCACGGTCCCTCCTTCCTCACCGGGGATGCGGGGTGCCTGGGATGGGGTTGGACAAAGGGTTGAGGGCCGGCTGTCCCCCAGGCCCCAGGCCGTGGATGAGGACGCGGGGCACCAGCGGCCGCTGCAGCTGCGGGTGGGGTGCCGGAGGAGTCCGGTACATGCTGCTGTACATGGCCGCGGCCGCCGCCGCCGCTGTGGTGCTGTCCATGCTGCCCAGCAGGCTTGGGTGGTAGAAATAAGGCGACGGGAACATCCTCTGTAGAGCGGAGTAGTTCCCGGCCTCTGCCAGCAGCTCCAGGCCCACTGCGGTCTGTCGCTTCCACTTGGTTCTGAAAGAAAGCGAGTGAGGGAGCGGGCGGGCGGCGGCTGCGGAGGACAGTCAGGCACCGAGCCCGCCGCTCCCCTCGGTCTCCTGCCCTCCCAGCTCCTGGAAGGCTGGGGAAGTCAAGGTGCACACTCCTGCCTCAGCCTCCCCGACTCACTCTCAGGATGGCCCCAAACCAAAATCAGTTCTTCAAACCGCGACTTCTACCTGGAGACACTCGCCAATGGAATCCTACGAGTTTCCTTCCCTGGCCCTCTGCTATACTATCCGCCCCACGGTTAAACTAGGTCCTGCAACTTTCCCGGAGGCCAAATCAGACCCCATCTTTCCACCAGCTGTCTCCCTTTGCCTTCCCCCACCCCCATTCTCCTAGACGCGCTCTGACCGGCGACCTAAAATGCTGGCTCTCGGCCCATCCCCCATCCCATTGCACCCTAGGAAACCAAAACCAGAAACAAAGGGCGCCTGAGCCTCGGGGTTTGTCCCCTCCAAGACTGTAGAGACAACTCTTCCTTCAGCCCTACCAGGCTTCACAAGCTTAGCACAGAAGGACGACTAGGTTTAAAAATGGAATTCGTGTGAGAGCGGGCTCTCCCAAGGGAACGGTACCCCTGACCATTCTTAGGTGGGAGGAAATGCATTTCAAGACGTTTCCTCCTCAAAGAGAAAATAGTACTTAAAGCCTGTTATCCATTTTTTGGGTCTCCTCCCTCCCCCAGTGCACCAAGTTAGGAAGAGAGGACATCTACTCAAACGCCCTAGGAAGGAAGGGAAGCCTGATGGGGCACCCATACCCAGCAGCTCCTGCCAAGTTAATCAACATGTCGCCGGTTTTAAATTGGCTACAAATGACATTAATGTCTTCCGACAGAATTAGGGTGGCTGAAACCGTATGTAATGAGACAGAAAATTATGGTAAGATGACAACGGATTGGGCATTTCCAACCCCACTTATGAACGATTAGAACACGAACGACAGAGGGGGCAGAAAATGGAGATGAGGGAGCCCAGTGCCAGGTGTTGAAACAGGACGTAGCCTGAACTCCTATTGCCCAAGTTTGTCCTTAGCTTCCACGGTGAGGCCAGTCACTTTCTTGGCGTCTTTTTTAGAGAATCCGTGGTATGGGATAAGATCTGGCTCCTTTCCCCCACCCTTTCCCTTACAGGACTGCAGAAGAAGCAGCCTGTGCTGGGAGGGGACACTCATCCCACCCCTCCCCCCCACTCCAGACTGGATGCTCAACCAGCTGCCTGATTCTCCAGTCTGTGGCCTCCAGTCCAACACTAACCCAGATGGGCGTCCCTAATCTTCCAGGCTGTGTCAACCAAGGTTTGGACCTTGGCTTTCCCAACTGCCTCACATTTAAGCCAAGGCTGGTGGGACAGCTCTGTGGGGACTTCCATTAGCTAGGTCGTGTTGCCCGCTGCAGACATTTGGAGCCGGCCTGTGGCAGGTCTAAATGTACCCTGGGTGCACAGGCTCATCCTGTCAGCTGCACAGATGTTTCAATTTGAGAAGGTGCGGCTTGGTTGATCTGAGGACAACAAGGGGGAAATTCTGGTAGCTCAAGTTTCACACGGGAAAGAACCACTTTTTAGGACAATTAGGTCTCTCTCATTTAGAGGTGTGGCTAAGCCCTGCCTGAAAGCACCCGCTTTAGTCCCTGTGATTCTCCGTCCCTGGTCTCCAGAGGACAGGAGGGCGGACAGCTGTCCTCACCTGCGGTTCTGGTACCAAGTCTTGACTTGAGTATCAGTGAGATTGAGTGCCGCTGCCAAGTCCATGCGGTCCTGGACACTCAGGTACTTCTGCCTCTCGAAGCTGCGCTCCAGCTGATTGAGCTGGTGGTCCGAGAAAGCTGTCCTGGCTTTTCGGGGTTTCTTGGCTCTCACAGGGGGACTCTCTCGGCTACTTGTAATCTCCCGATCTCCTTCTTCCTTTGTTCCTAGGGTAGAAACAGTGGTACAACTCTGTTAGTCAGCCTGAAGGGCAGGAGAGGAGAGGACTGTCCACTTGGCACACACATTCTCACACCAGGTCACACTCAGCACACACACACCCCTCACTGGGCCTTAGTGTAGAGGCCTGTGAGAGTTCTAGCGGTGTCTGATCCCCTGCTAACTCTTTTTCTTTGATTTGAGAGGAGACAATGTGGCCTCTCTTTATTTATTTATTTATTTATTTATTTATTTATTTATTTATTTATTGTTTTCAAAGGGAAATTCTTTATTTGGTACCCCCAAAAGTCTTTCTACTTCGTTTTTATGACACCCAAACATCGTGTTACTTTTAATTTTTTTTCCCTTCTCACTGGAAGTTAGAAGCCTTTGTTTCTCCTTTTTCAGATGCATTTGGAAAAGGTGCTACTCAGGCTACCTTCAGCTTCCTCTGTACCAGATCTTTTTCAAGCTTCAGAGACAATGTGTCACCCAGACACTGAGCTGAGCTCAAAAAAAAAAAAAAAAAAAAACAAAACAAAACAAAAAACCACTTGAGTCCGTCCGTCCAGGTGACAGTGCAGAAATTTCAGGATTCTATTTGTCAACTTTGGTTTTTTGCTGAAATGCTGGGAAATCAATATGTCAATTCCTCTCTGTTTGTACCGGTTTGTGGAGCACTCCTTGATCTTCCCGGCAGGAAGAACAATAATCTCTCTAATTGACCCACTGGGGAGGTTGGTGCACGAAAATCGCCAGACCAGACTGTACATCTGTTTGGGGCACTATTATGCTAATGCTCTAAACAGTAAAACGAAGAACCCATATCCTACCTTCCAGACAGCAATCTTGACCAGAGAATCAAGCATTAATAATAATTATTAATAATAATAGCAACAACTTCTCAGTAAATGGAGAAAAAAAGCCTTCTTGGTATGTTAAAACTCTTACAATGCAAAGCCCAGAAGAGTTACTTATGAAATTGCCCAGGAAGAAAATAGTGCTAAAGGATAATTTCCATGTCGTCTTCATTTTACAAGAAAAAAATTCAAGTCCATACAATTTAATTTTCATAAATATTTCGTTATTGCAAAGGGCCAGTGTTGATTAGGCCGCAGACATTTTGTTGGGGGTATTGACGAAAGGGGTGTTTTTTTTAATGGACTATGCTTTTTTTTCCTGTATTAATCACCGGCTGGTAAAAAACAAATTGCTCCCGTAATAACGTTGGAAATTTGTCCAACATTAAATCAGACAATTCCTGTTGTTATTTGAAAAATATTTGGGGAGGGGGCATTTGCATTCAAGAATAAATGTCGAGTTATGATTACAGAGGGGGCAACCCCAGCTAGCTATAAGCTTCTCTCCACCCCTCCCAATCCCATTCGCAAGGTCTTAGCTAAAACAAACCCCACACACCAAAACAATCTCAAGCCGGTCCCCGTTTTCAAAGAAAAGCATCTTGTATCCCATCTCTCCCAGTGGCCAGCCTCCTCATTTACAATTAAGTAAAACAAAGAACGGAGCTACTGTCGGTGAAGGTCGTAGGGGAGAAATGTGAGCCACTGAGTTTGGGGTGCGTTTGCTGAATCGCACGCCGAGGCCCTCTCCAGCTCCCACTCTGTTGCTCAAGCGCCTTGATCACCCGGGCAGCCCCGGCGCAACTCACCATGGCATTTGATGTCGCTCTGGGAGTCCTCCCTCTTGTCCAGCTTCGTTTTGCTGTCCTCCTGCTCCAGCTTTGGCCTGAAGCTCTCGTGCGCCGCATTGCTCTCCTGCTTCGGCGTGTGATGAGGAGAGACGCTGGTGCTGTAGGGCGCACAAGCCGCCAGAGGTTTGCTGTCCCCCAAGATGTCCTTAATTAGAAATGAAGAGGTGGAAGTCCTGGGGGCCGAGGCGGCTGAGCCCAGCTGTTGGGCTGCCGACGGTGGCTGCGGAGGCGGTTGCTGTTGGGGCGAAGGCTGCAAACTTTGTGCGGGGCCCGCGGCTGGCGGTGGCGGCGGCTGTTGGCCATGGTGGAGGTGATGGTGATGCTGGGGCCCGTCTGTCACAAGATGCGGCTCCGGGGGCTCCAAGGTGACCGAGATCGGAGAAGAGGGCGCCGTTCCCACGGTATCAATCTCCGAACAGGGTGACGGGGTGGCCTGGCTCCTAAAATCCGTGGTTCTAGCTTCCCCGAGAGGGCGGAAATCTCCGTTCATCATGCCGGGGCTGCCGGAACCGGCACCGGACAAAATTGTGTCTATTCCAAAACTCGACCCGCTGGCCCCTTCCATTGCTGTCATTTCTACATGAGGTCCACGCCACTCCGCGGATCAGCAACCGCCAGGACCAAGCAAGGGAAACTATCGATCATAAAACAAAACAGACTCTTTAACAACAACAACAAAAAAAATCCGTTGGCACTGCTTTAAATAAAAAAGTGGGGCGGGAAAGGAGGATAACGGGAACGTGGCAATTGTTGGACACTTTCGACTCAACTTTTTCCCATAAGCAAAAAGTAAAAGGAAAGAAAGATGAGAGACAGAAAACCAAAAAAATGCCCCAAGCAGAAAGATGCGCTCTGCTGGACCACCGCGCACGTGGGCGGCGGCGGCGCGCGGTACCCAGGCTAAGGTGCTAGCGGCCGCAGCGACTCCGCTGCCGCCACCGCCACCGCCGCCGCCTGGGTCTGCCCACTGCCCTGTCCTGGGCGGCGGCGGCGGCGGCCAAGGCAGGTGCAGCGAACGCAAAGCCCTAGCGATCCCCGAGGTGACCACCACAAGCGACCCGGCCGCTCCGGAGCTGAGTTTCTGAACTTTCTTGGAAAGTTGCGGAGCGGCCGCGGCCGCAGGCGTCCCGGGAGGAGGAGAAGGATCGAAGGAGCAGGCGCGGGCGCAGGAGACCGCGGACAGGCGGCGCCCGGCGACTCCCGCCGCTGCCCCGCGCGTTGGCTTGTCATCCGCCGGCTCGCGGGCGGCGCCGACCCCCTCCCGTGACGTCACAGCCCCCGCCGCCGCTCCCCGCCCGCGCCCCCGCCGCCCGGGCCCCGCGCCCCATTGGCCGCTCCCGCACCAGCAAGCGACGCCGACGTGCCAGGAGCCAATGGGCGCGCGCCTGGCCAGCCCGTCAGCAGCGCGCCTCGAACCCCGCTGCTCTTTTGAGAACCGGGACCTCCGTGTGCCCGCAGCCCTGAGCCCGACGCCTACTCCAGGGGGTCCAAGTGGTACCCACTGTAACGAGTGACCGGCGAAGGGAGATGGGGGGAAAGAAAGAGGGGCGAAGGAGAAAGGGTACCCGAGGGCGGGGAGCTGGGACGTGGTAACGATTCGTTAGAAGCGCCCGTGTGAAGGCGGGGATGGAGGGTTGAGTGGAGAGACCACCAGGGCCAAAAGGATCCCGCGGTTCCCCGTGACCTGCTGCGCGTTCGCGCTCGCAAGGTTCCCAAGCACGCTTGAGTAGTCCGTAAACACAAGGGACAGGGTAAGGGGGTGCCTGGAGAGCCCACGGGAAAGTGTGGGAGCTCCGCGCGGGCCCGCTGCCTCTGAGCGCGGGTCTCGCTCCAGGGCGGAGCGCTCCAGCTCGGCCCAGCCGAGTAGCTGGTCCTGGAGACCGAGAGAACCAGACCTCCCTCCTTGACCCCCTATCGGGGAGGATCCGGTCTTAAGCTCAAATCCCGCTTCGTCTGCCATGAGAGCCTGTGCTGGAAGAAATGCCTGGCCAACCACTTTCTCCTGAGCCGGGAAAACCCTGCCCGAGGCGTTCTCTGGTGACGACGGCAGCCTCGGTTCCCTGCGGTGTCGGGCTGCGTGGGGCTGCGGGAACAGGGGTGCACAGAGTACCGGGCACCCCACGCCCCCGCGCCTCCCTCCAGGGCTTCCATGCCTACTGTGGCAGGCGGCCTATTTGGAATGGAAACAGTCACTGGATTTATTTGGGACCCAGAGCGCGACTATGATGCCGCCTCGTCGGAGGGTATCTTGCGTTCTTTTCTTCAGGACGTCTCCAACCTGTCTCTTGTTGAATGTCAGAGTAATGGGAAGCGCCAATGACAAGACGGCGTATTACTCCTGATTAAGTGCCGTGTCAACCTAATTAGCAGAGTAATTATAAGGTGCTAATGAATGATTCAAAGTTCCTTGAGTTACATTTTACTCCAAATTACCATTTTTAAGAACCTTATGGATCCGCGTGGTTGGCATCGTTTCCGTGACTCGGTGTAAAATTTTGCCAGTGAAGGACAGGGTGACAGGGTTTAGTTGCGGTTCTCTCTCTCTCTCTCTCTCTCTCTCTCTCTCTCTCTCTCTCTCTCTCTTTCTCCCTCCCTCCCTCCCTCCCTCCCTTCCTCCCTCTTGAGGGCGGGGTGGGGGTGGGTATTTCTTCCCACGGTTTGGAAGTATGAGTCCCAGATCTGAAAGGAGAAGGTGGTTGGTGGTCATCCTGGGGACATCGAGATCTTTGATCCTGAGTGGGATCCCGCGTTATTTCGAGAGTGTGTAGAGCTGTGTACCATCCTGGTATCATTTTTTGTCTCTGGCTCTGAGAAGGAACGGAGGCTACCAAGGTGTACCATCTAGGCAGTCAGTCTCTCCTTTCTCAGAAGGCGAGCACTTTCATCAGAGAACCGGCTTGGTGAGTCGAAGCCAAGACGTGCTGGGAGCAGATGCTGGTGGTCTGAGGGACCCCAGGACCTTTCTAAAGACCTGTGGCTAGCTAGGCCCGGTGGGTGGCCCCAGGCCAGTCTAGTTTGAAGCCTCAGAAGGCCTAGACAGAGGCATTTGGCGGGAGAACTGGTTGCTGGCCCGGCAGACCCTCCCAGGAGATTTCAGGTTAGGCCTTGGCCTTCCGGTCCAAAGCTAGGGGACTTAACTCACTGAAGCAACTCCTGTCAGGCTCCAGGGCCCGGGTGAACAGTCTTGGCACCCTGAGGCTCTGCAGAAAGGGCGGGAAAGGCGCCTGGGCTGCAGAAGAATGCAGAGGAAAGCTACTCTTCCTTCCCCGGTCAGGTATCAATTAGGGTTCCCATTCTGACATCACCCAACAGCATCCCCCAAGGAAGTGTGCCTTCTCCTGGGGCCTCAATTCGCAGTCAGCTCGAGGGGAGTGGGGAAGGGGAGAAGACACTTAAAATCGGCACTGACGGCCCTGCACAAATCAATTATTCTCGACCTTGATAAATAATTCATTTAAGCCTGTTTTTGTTTTGTTCCAACGCCTACAATGACTCAAGAGCTCAAAGGCTGTTGGCGCAGCTTGTGTGGGGCAGGTCGGCAGGGCGTTTTTCTTGGAATAATTCGCGACGTTGGCGGGGGAAATGGTGGGGATCCTGGGGGGGGGGGATGGAATCTGGAGAGAGAGAGAGAGAGAGAGAGAGAGAGAGAGAGAGAGAGAGAGAGAGAGAAATGGAGGACGACCTGGGGAGGGGGGGGAGCATGGGAGGGCGTGTTCCACGAATCTCCAAAGCAAATTCAATAGGCCCCGTCTTGTGAATGTTTCCAATCATATCTTAAAAGAAAATGTCAATATCAGGTTTTCTTGGACTATATAGTTTATAAGCTAAGTCCTCGGAAAAGAATCATGGTGAAGAAAATATAAGCCCCTGATTTCAGGTCCCAGAAAATGTTAGAAATGCCCTCAAAAATCCAAGCCAAGCCACAAGCTTAGGGAAGCAATCCCTCAGAGTGAGGACCTGATTTAACTGTCCTCAGTGGCTCCCCTCTCCAGACAGTTTCTTGTATGCTGTTATTTTCTTGAGAGAGTAGCTACAAAGTACACCCAAAATGCATTTTTTCTGGCAAAAATATCTCACTTTTCATCTTTAAGAAAAAGAATTCAGCGGGGTGTGGTGGTGCATGCCTTTAATCCCTGCACTCTGGAGACAGAGGCAGACAGATCTCTGAGTTCTAGACCAACCTGGTCTACATAGCGAGTTTCCGAATAGCTCTGTAGAGAGACCTGTCTCAAAATATGTAAGTAAACAAAACTAAAATTAAAGAAATCTAAATTCAGTTACAGATGGGGCAGCTTCAGGTCATTGTCAAGAAAGTATGTATACATTCGCTGAGTTTTAACCTCGAATTCCCTCGCTGGGTTTAAAACGTAAGAAAAGCATTCCTAAACTAACATTTTAACGACCTTCCACTTCAAAATCTTCATTGTCTTTTTTATATATTAAGAAAATTCTTGAATTTGGGGAGAGTTTTTAATTTGTTGCCCAGAAAGCAGTTGACTTGCTAACTGTGCACATCAGAGAATCTATCTCCTTCCAAGTTGTCCAGGACACACCAATGCCAATCAACAAAATGAATTTCTTTTTCTCCACCTCAAAGAATAATTCAAACACAAAACAGTGTGCAGTACATCTCCCTCCACCCACTTTCACCGTCTAACTTTGATATTCATTTAAATTGGAGCATCAGATTTTTTAAATGGATTTTAATTTTGATGAAATTCACCACCAAATTATGATGGACTTGAAAATACTGTTCTCTCCCGGAAGAGTCTCTATGACAGGGCCAATTGACAGGAATGAGGTGCAAAGGCGCTTCTCTCCACTGGGCGGCGCCAATAACCCCAAACCGAGGTACCATGCTATTGTCTCTGTCTATAAAAGATGCAAGATACACAAATAGGCTCTCCGCAATCTAAGGCTGATTTGGCAACCACGGCATGACCTTGTCATCTCATGATTGGATCCACGTGCAAGGTTCCTTTTCTTTTTGCAGTCTTTTTTAATACATTCCCAATTGCTTTAGATACTGGTGCATATTTGCTTAGAAAACTCATGTACTAAAGAGAAAAATATAAAAACAACGAAACTGAGTCTTTTCTTCAGCTGGTCCTTAGTCTGAAAGCAGAAGAGTGGATACTGGGAGTAGGGAGACAGAGGTAAAAACAATTAAAAATTAAATAAAAAGTAACAAAGTTATTCTAAGAAAAAAGAGTTACAATGGTTAACTAGTAAGTAGTAATTGCTCTGTGAGACCGAAAGTTTTGAGAGATAGTTCCGGTATTGTAAAATTTGCAGAAGTTATCACTTTACAGAAACATTAATGCTGATAAGTTGGGAAAGAAACTAGTGAAGAGTGTACCCAGCCGGCAGATCTGTGGTGCCCAGGGCACTCAGGGGGACCTAACATGGGCAGAGGAAAGCCTGGAGGAGTGGGTTTGGCCTATTTCCCCAGCTTCTAGTCTTCCTGGCAAGGCATTCAACCTTCCCCTCACCACTGAGGCCCAGTTATTTCCAGCTCTGGGCAGTCCCCACCAGCCATTCTTTTTTTATTCCTTCCCCTTGGTTAATTCCTTCAGGTATCAGCTAATAAAAGTACTGAATGTGCATTCTGTGGCAGGTGCTTTGTGTGTTCTGGAAATTGTCATAATGAACTCTGCACAGTGGAAGCTCAGCAGAAGGCAGGGAGTCTCATGTGAGGGCAAGTGTTTGGGACAGCAAGGTTTTCTATAGGAAAGACACAGGAACAGAGCAGACCCTGAGGTGCAACCCAAGTAGTGGGCTACGGAAAGATTTCTGTGACAGCTAAGGGTTAAACCAACTACAAAATTGATCAAGACTGGGCTACAATCCAATCCTACAATCCAATCCATAGGTGTATGTTGTCTTGAGAGATCTCCCCAGTGCAGCCAGAAGAGGAACTGACTGCGTGGATCCCCTACACCTGCTGTTGGAATGCATGGCAGGTTATACCGTTTTTGCGGTTTGATTCCAGGAGATAGTCTAGCACCCCTTTAAAAACAGACTTGCACCCTTTATCTCCATCCCCACTCCTGCTCTTTCTTCACTTTCTAGATGGCCAAATTCTGGAAGACTAGATGTTCTTAGCAAGCCTAGGGAAAGGTCTCTTCTAACACAAGAGCGACAGTGTGAACGCAGTGGGAGAGAAACTGGAGTATAATGGGGAGAAATCTTAATTTTACTCTAAATTGAACCAGCATCCACTGAAGACCAGCTCCTGGAGAAGTTTAAATAGCTGCCTTGTGGCCCACAAGGAACCCTGTCATCTATGAGATAATTCTGATATCAATTCCTGGGGTTAAAAGGTTTGGAGAGGCCGCAGCAAAAGAGCGCTGCGCAAAAATGCCAATCAGAGAAGGGGAAATTCATTTACGATGTTAATTAACAAGCGGCTAATTAAAACGGCACTTTGAGCACTAATCAATCGCCTTATTAAGTAAGAGCCATCACTGGAACAAATTGGAAGCTCCCCGCCCAGACTCCAGCCTCGACGCAGGCGGGGCTGGGTTCCCAGATCAGGCGCGGCGGGTGGGAAATTCTGTCTGCTCTCCCACCAGACAGGCAACAAAGCTCTCCGGGTCTCGGGTTAACGCCCGTGGAACCGCCTGCTCCTGCCCCAGGATCCCAGGGACTGGACAAGTGTCTAGAAGGCCGTCTATAGTGCAATCGCTCCCACTTGGGAGTGAGGGATTGGTTGCATAGAAAAGCAACGCTTTCAGCCGCAACTAACACCGAGTTTGTCTGGGAAAGAGCTCCTCTCCCGCCTGCCAACAACAAGCGCGGTTCGCCAGCAGCCGAGGCAATTCAGCCTGAAAGGGGGCGCTCTCCGCCCAGAATCCCGCGGTCCCATTCCTCCCCCTCCCCAACCAACCCATCACCCCAGATGAAAATTCCCAGGACCTTCCCCTGGTGTGGCCCAAAAATAGGAAAAAGAGGACCTATTTTAAGGACAAGACACAGCTACCTCCTAGATTCTGTCTCCAGGAGCTCCCTAAGAAAGGGGTGAGTGTTCTGAGCCGAAGAGAGAGGGAGACTGACACACCAGCAGCCTGTGGTGCCTCCCACCTAGCCTCTCCATGGCCAGGCCCTGCACACTCCTAAGTGGGAAGTCTTAGAATCCTTATTTTGAGAAGCCTCCCGCGTTTCATAATTGTTTGTTGCCCATTTTTCACCAAAATCCCAAGAGAAAACATTTGGTAATAAGAGGGACTGTGAATTAAACGCTAATTAAGTGAGCCCCCCTCTCGCCCCCACCCGCCTGGAAGCTTGTGTTTAGACGAAACACCAGGCGCGCCCACCATAGTATTCCAGAATCTCAGAAAGGGGATGCAGCAGAAAGAGACATGAGTGGACGTGTGTGTGTGTGTGTGTGTGTGTGTGTGTGTGTGTGTGTGGAGAGAGAGAGAACATTTGGAAGAAAGCCTTTGGAGTGGTGGGTGGTGTGTCGCTTGGACCAAGGAGTGAGTGGCTTACGTACTTGAAATGACACATAGAAGTCTGAGCTGGCCTCGGGTTCCTTTTCTCCCGGAGGTGCGCCTGATCGCATCTGCTGTTGAATCTGAGCTTGCTTGGGGTGTCCCGGGAGAGCCGAACGAACGGCTCCCCTGTGCAAAGTTCAAAAGCATTAATATTTTCACCGTATTACCACTATTCAATATAATAATATTTGCTCGGTTAGCGGCACTAATTAGGCCACATTAAAACCGTAGTGTCTCCCTAATGGTGCGTAATGTTGCCCACGCTCACATTTTTCTCTCTGAGGATGGGCGGCTGGCAGACAAGGGAGGGGAGATCCGTAAGGAGCGGGCTAGATTAGGGTGTGGAGCCCACCCCAGCCTAACTCTCTCTCTCTCTCTCTCTCTCTCTCTCTCTCTCTCTCTCTCTCTCTCTCTCTCTCTCTCTCTCTCTCTCTCTCGGCTGAATGTCTGCCGGGTGTCACCACAGTCTCCACGCGCTCGATCGGACCCTCGCCGCGTGTTGGGCCCCGTGCCCAGCACCAGACACCAGACAGCCTCCTCCCAAGTCCGGTGCTTTGAACTCGCATCATTGATTTTTGATTCCCTTCCCCCATTTGTGTGTGTATTTTCAATTGGTCGGGGTTTTAATGTTTGGGAGTGTCCGAGTGAAAGATTTAAAATACTTATACCGGGTTCCCTAGGCCGAGAGCTGGGGGCCCTGACTCTTCTGTCATGAGATTCCCTCCCCACCCCATCCCCACGTCTTCTATAGAACCTTATTCTGAGATTCGATTGTGAGAATGTAAAGGAAGCTCCCACGGGGCAGGTTGGATTTGGGTATTTTTGCCTATTTTGGGGGGGGGGGGGCGGTGGTCCATCGTGGTGCCCGGCAAACCTGGGCTGGAGGATGTGAGGCTGGAGCCATGCCCCTCCCGCTGGCGCCACGCTCACATCACTCTGAATATGTAACATATTTGTAACAAGCGCGGAGGTGTGATGTGTACGCCTGAACCAGGAAGGAGGGGGGCCAATCTGGATAGGGAAGCGGGGAGCACAGAATTCACGTTGCTTTGCAATCTAACAATCTGAACATTCCTTTATTAAAAGCTGCGGCATGACATTTACACTGAGCCACCAGCCTCTCTGCCTCTAATCCAGGCGAAAACCGATGAACCATCGAGTTCTGGCTGCTGCGTGCCGGGCCTCTGCTGTCCCCTTCCCGGCTTGGGGACTACCGGGACTACCATACAGCTGGAAAGCCCTTGCCCGCGGAGGGTCGGGAGAAGCACCTGCCAGTCCTCATAGGGGCCCAGGGTGACAGTCACCTGGCCTCTAGCCCCACTCCTGGTCTACACCCTCTTCTGGCTCCGAAGAAGTAAACTTTCTCCGCCCTCCCCCCCCCTCCAATAATCCGATCTTTTAGAGTTGCAGTTTCCCTGCGGTCAGATGCCTGCTCCCCCTTCGGTCTGAGTACTCGATCAGAACTGCTCAGAGAGCAGGAAGCACATTGATTTCAGCTTGTTCTGTCCACAGACAGGCCCTGACAAGGTTGTTAGAACAGTCGGAGAGGTCTATACAATCACTTAATTACCAAAACTGTCAGTCAGGCGAGATGCGGTCGGAGTCCTGGGCTAAGTCAGGCATTCCAGCATTAGGCCGCGCGCGTGATTGATCGGTGCTGATAGCGTTGCAAAATAATCACGGCGAATTTTCTGATGTGTGATTTTTGTCCCAAGTTCATGCTTCAGAGAGGTAATCGGAGGACGAGAAGGGTCAGTGCCATTTCAGATTACCTGGAGTCCTTCAGAAAGGGTAAAACGCCGGGGGTTGCGCTCTGTGAAAAAGGGAGAGAAAGGGGGAACGGGGAGAGGGAAAGAGAGAAGGAAGAGAGCGAGTTATGGATTGCTGGAGGGACTGGAAACAATTCGTCAAACTGCAAGAGATTTCCTTCAGAGCCAGCACATGGCAGATTGATTTTGTCCAACGTCTGTTTAGCCACATTTAAAATGATCCAGCGGTTATTACTGCGATTGGCTTAGGAACTGACAGGCAGTTGTGGACGCAAGGAGTATAGATCCTGTTTACCGGAGACGTGTTCGTAACTGCTGTCAAATACAGTTAAGTAAATATCATTAGGAAAGAGCTCTGTTAAGAGAAATGCCAATCCAATAAATATGCTTTTCCTCCCCTCCCTCCGCAAGGCTGCCTGCGCCTCCCTCAGATGGCTTCCTGCTCCTTTGTAGCTTCGATCAGATGTTCAGGGCAGGCCGCTGACACCCCGAGCCTAGAGCGCCAGGTCACTGGTCACCGGGGACTGAGGAGAGAGTAGCAGGCTGGGCGAGCCCGCGAAGCCGGAGCCGGCAGCAGGGAGGTACACTCTGCGCGCAGGCCCAGAGCTCCCTTCTACCAGGGAGCAGCGGATTTCCTACCCCAGCAGGCATCTTCGTGTCCCAGCAGCCAAAGGGCAGCGAGGGCTCCGGTGGGATTGCCCTCAGTCAGTTTTCTGCTTGGCACCGCGGGGGCCAGGCACCACTGGGCCAGGCAATCGAGCCATTTCATTCCAACTAGCTTGGCGACTCTGGGTCAGTTTATCCTGGTAGATCTGGCCTCTCGGGCTTTGCTGAAAGAGTCAGACTTAGCAAGTCGGTGTAGGGGATCCAGGCTACTCCCACCCAGGCCTAGGGTCCTGGAATGTCTGACCCAGCCTGGGTCTGTGAAGCAGGGAACAAGAGCACCAGGTCATCACGCGCAGCTCGGCAGAGTTTTAGAAAGCAACCTCACCTTTGAAGGCCAATCTCTGAGCCCCCATCCCACCCCCAGACTGTGGCGTTTGGAGAGCAGAGACCCATTCGCCCTAAGCGATGGCCTCTCCATTTGCATGAATCAAAGATCTTTCCTATCCTTTGCAAAGAAACAGGAAGAAGGAAGAGATAACTAACAGGTTCTGGTAGCTAGTTATCTCTGGAGGTTCTTCACAGTCCCCAAAGTCCTAACTGGGTGTCTGCCCAAGGAGAAAAGGCCTAAAGATTTTAAAAGCAAGGAAGCAAATGAGATCATAGCGTTTATACCCTTGTACCCAGGAGGGGAAACTAACCCAGAAGGGATGGAGGCAAAGGGGTCAGAAGTGGGGAGGACCCCCTCTGGGAGTCTAAGGGCACCCTACGTTATAGTCTGGTCAAAGGAGAAAGTCACTGGCCCCTGGGGCACGCCATCTATTTTCCCAGGGAAGCTGATGGTTCACAGATGAAGAAGGTAGCCGGTCCTGCAGCTTTCTTCTAAGCACAGCAAAACACACATAGCCTTCGTCGTGTCTGGGATGCAGAGCCCTGTCTGTTGAAAAGAGAGGCTGCATTTTAAAGTCAAACAGCACCAATGTACTCGGCGAATCAAGTAGGTAAACAACTTACACATGGCTGCCGCACTTGAAGGCGCCGTTCCTTCTCGTGCACAGCAAATTGAAGAAACAATGGCACTAATGAGCCTTGCAAAATGCAACTGTGAATGATGAAAGACAACACTGCATTTTGCAACAGAGAGAATAAAGGTGAAATAATCAGCCAGCAAAGAGGGAAGGAAAGCGGGCAATGATTAAATGATCAAAAGCTGGCAGAGCGGATTCAATGTCAGTGCCAGACGCAGCCATCCTACCCACGAGTGAAAGTTAGGTTTCAAGCACAGCGTAATTATAGCCGGGGTTGTCAGTTTGACATTAATGCAGCCAGCAGAAATTTCCTAATTGGCCTCAGAGGAGAAAGTGAACCAGAAAATATATTAACATTTTAAAAAAGCATATTTTGCCTAATCCTTTCACTTTCCAACAATATTTGAAGACCAAAATGCCCCAGGCATAAGAATTTAAATGAGCAATTTTGTTTTTGAAGGAAACGGCCAATGAGACAGAAAATAGACTAAAGGGAGATCATTACTGGATGAGAGGCACTGACAGGCTCGCCTTGCTGACTGGCTGGCCTGTCACTTGCAGTCTGTGTTCTTTAGTTCCACGCTATGAGCTAAGTTGATAACATGAAAAGACCCATAAACGTGCAGCCAGAAGTCACAGCCCATTATCTGGAAATTCAAATGTAAGGGGAGGGGTAGGGAGGGAAGGCACCGGAGGGGTTGGGAGGGAGGGGTGTACGCTGAGGGAGGGCAGAGGCGGAGGAGGGGCCCTTATTCTTTCCCACAAAACCTATCATATCAGAGAACAATAATAAGCTATTATCTGACATAAATGTGCTGGACTGCCAAAAAATATAGTCTGGAATCGACAACATTGTTCAGTCTGAAGATAGCAACAAAATGCTTAAAGTTGCGATGTAATTTCACATGCGGTGGGGTTGATGTGATACGACCGTGTCAGGGAAACAAAGCTAAGTGCAGTCAGGATCTGTTAGTACAGTGGCTTTTGATGGAGCAGCTGAGGCACGCATCGCCCGTGGCACGGGCTGGAGGGCCAAGCGCTCACCACCAAGACTTTTGCCCTTTTGAAATGAAATAGAAATAGGAGGGTTACAGGAAAACCCTACCCGAGCGAGGGTCAGAAGCCAGGCAAGGGCTTTCAACCGAGGTCTGAACGCCCAGAACCGTTTTGGTAATTAGCAGGTGGTCAGGCTTGGGCGGAGAAAAAGCTGGGTGGACGGCTGTAAACATTCATTAGGAAAAATCAAAATGAACCTTCTTATTAGCCTTGTCTGGAAAGGAGCCGGAGAAAACATCCAACGCAAAAGCGCGAGAAGATTTAAATAAAACGCATCATTAAAAACAAGCCATCATGTGTGTGTAGACACGTACACACTCATGTCCCTAGTAGAAGGCTCCTAACGTGGGCTGGGGTGGGTCTGGCAGCCCTAGGCGTTGTGAGACCCCAGCGGGCTCAGAAGCTGAGGGTTCGAGTCCCCAGTCAGGCTGTGCTGCAGGGCCAGCGGGTCACCGCAGGGGGCGCCGGGGTGCCGTGGGCTCTCCATCCGGATTTCTTCCTGTCTTCCCTGGGGCTTTGCCTTCCAGGGGAGAAGTCCTGCCTAGACACCGGAACTGCGAGAAAACAGCCTAATTGCTCTTGAGATCTCCGCGTTTAGGAACTTGGAGCACCTTTCTCGGTCTCTGCCTTTGGGTGCCTGAAAGAGGGGGGTAAAAAAAAAACCTTCAAAGATTTGCTTATTTTGATTCCTTGGGCGATGGAGCCGTGCATGAGGCAGTCCTCGTAGCTAATATTGATGAGAGCTTTGCCGGAGCCTGACATCAAATTAGTGGCCTTCGTGTAAAAAATCTGGGAAGAAATGTCTAACACGCTTAAAGCTGGTGGGAGGCGAGGCTCTTACTCATCAATGAGATGCAGCTCTAAGGGTGGAGGGAAGGGAAAAACCTAAGTCAAAACTTCAAGCTCTCTCATTATGAGGTATACCTGACGGGGACACCGAAAGCCGCCTGTACTTCCTCTCATCAATACAGGAGAGCTTTTTGTCAGTAATTTGCAATAAGTGTCTGCAGCATTTCTGCAGGGACCCAGAAATCATTATTGGCTGCAGATCTGTACGGTTCCTAATTGGAAGCATTGGGCCTTATCAGCTGAGGATTTCCTCGGACCTTTGACAGATACCAATACTAAAATCATTGTTCACTTGTCAATTTAAAAGACCATTAAAGCAGCTTATTTTGGTTTTAATTGGAACCGCCTCCCTTCCAACGCCAGGCTTAGGGGAGCGTGGAAAAAGAAAAAAAGAAAAAAGAAAAGAAAGGGAAAACACGCCCCCATACCCAGGCGCGCTCGCGCATACACGCTCACGCACGCGCCCGGGCCGGCCGGCCGGTATGTAGGTCACCCGGGAGGGTTGGGGCTGGTGGCCGGGACTTCGCTGCAGCAGTCCGCAGGACGGACTGTCCAGATGCAGCAGCCGCAGCAGCTAGCTCCAACGCTCCCAATTTCCAATTAAGAGACACCGCATTCTCTTAAAGATTTTTTGTTTCTGTTTTTTTCCAAAAAGTACAGTGGGCCCAAAAAAAAAAAAAATCAATCACTCTCCCCAGCCTAACCCGGTTAACACAGATGCGTAACATATCCATGCTATGAGCGACCCAGCAGCCCCTGCGCCCAACTAACTTTCCCTCCTTTTTAAAAATAAAGCGAGGACTTCGGCAGCGCGGCGGTCCTGCTATAAGGCTGGCAGGTGCGGCAAAACTAATATGTGTAAATGCTTTAAAGCTATAATCTGCTTACAGCGACACTTCCACGGCAGCGGAGGGGCTGGGGGGGGGGGGGACGGACGAGAAGGCGCTTGGCATGCCAGGGAAACCGAATTGTTTTGACACCGCCATTGAATAGCGAAGCCTGGTGGATAATCATTTCATAGGATAATTGTGGGCAAGTTAAAAAAAAAAAAGAACCTACTCACTTTCTCCGCCCTCTTTACCTTCCCCCTTCAAAGTGAGCGATGAGTTCTCCTCATTATTTTTGCCTTGCTCACAACATCCCTGGGTCTCTTCTAAATGAAATAGATTTAATGATAATACTAGAAGGTAAACGGGACTGGAATAATATTTACTGTATAATCATTTGGGCTCTGTTGAGCTCAGCACTTCCCCTTCTCCCAAGAATCTCACTAATTGCTTCCAATCTGAGAAATGACCAGGCAGACTTATTTTGCTGGAAGGTTCCTTGCACCTAATGTTAAAAAAGCACATATGTATTTTTGTTTTAAAAGCTCCTTTCCCTCCCATCTCCTCCCCTCCCTTCCAATTGTAAGTAGCTGATGTTTTGCTTGGCTCCTGTTTTATTTGCTGTCAAAAGGAATTTGATGCAGAAAATCATTTAAGCATGCATACAACCCATGGAGGGACTCATTTGACCTCATTATTCTGCAATAAAGAAGGAATCCAGTTTGTTATCACCGAACGGCACACATTTCATATCAGATCACAGGAGCGATGCTTCAAAAGATTATCCCAGAAAGTACTTAGCAAGACGGAAGGGGTTAACTTTGCTTGCCAGGAGGTGTTCTGACAAACACAGGAAAAGAGAGATGTGTGCAGCCCCCTTTAAGAGCAGAGCAACTGAAGAAAAAAGAGATTTATGCTTTTAATTAATGGCAATTAAACCATGCCTGTTGGCTTGGCCTATGGCAATTGTTCCCTGTAAAAAGGAGGCCGAGCTGGTGACAAGCATTTGAATCCGCTAAGTTCTGTCAAGGGAGCTGACTCTGCAGGCATCAAAACCAAACTAAATCAATAAAAGAATTAAACTTTTATAAATTGCATTTTGACAAGTATCAGATGCCGTTAAGCTTTGATATTATGAATTCCTTGGAGGTGACGCAAACAAGAAGGGCCCAGTTAGAGATCCAAACAATCAAAGGGGCTTGTTAACATGCACTGTCAAACGTGTCCGTGCCATTAATTACTACAAATTAATGTGACTCTGTCTTCCTCCGGTGATCAGAATAATAATCAGCCTGATTTGGGGGACGGCAGAGAGAACCATACACAGCCCTGACAAAAAGAATAAGTTTACCAAACAGGAGACCTTTACAGTTTCTGTGTTCAAAGCCCCGACGGTTTTCTGTGGCCGGCTGTGACCTCACTTTACCCCACCTCCCGATTCCCGGATCTTCATGTGCTGCTGGCTCCCTGTGAGATGACAGGAGGAGGCACCAGGCTCTTGCCAGTGATTATTGGAGCATAAAATAAAATCTTTATTGTGCTTCATTGAGGTGTGGGGGGAAATACAGTCCTAGCCACACTGATTTTTCCCCCTAGGAAACGAACCCAGAACTCCCACAATTTGGCTACCTGCTAATAAGAAAACTTTTTATAAGGCTGACAATTTACACGGCACGAGGCTTGCTGCGTGGTGATGCAGCTGACAGCCCGTGGGGGGAAATAGGAGCCCCAATTATGTCTAGGAAGGATGGAAGGTGCCCAGCATGGGTCTAGCAGAAGGCTATCCCTCTGCATTGTGGAATAAGCCACGCCTAGAAGTGACCAATGCCACCCTTCCCCTTGGGCCCACATTTTAAAATAGAGTGTGATTTTTACTTTATCAACCGGATAAATGTGATCCTGCATCCTGGGCCTGGCCAGTGAAATGCCATGCAGACCAGGGCTGAACCGATGCTTACACCATTAAATGTAATTCAAGCTCTAAAAATAATTTTGAAACCCAACATATTACATATTAACTCATAGAACTTCTCTTTGTGCTCTCTGACACATCATGTTTTCTCATTAATTTTCCTCCACATTTTACTACCATCCTTTTCCTTCTTTCTGTGTTTTTTTTTTTACAAAGATGTTGTGAGTCACTAGCAAACGGTTTCTCACATCCAAAGAGTTTCCCAATGTTTGTGCTGTGCTTCCAGTTAATTGAAGAATGAAGTATAGCCACAGAATATGGTGACTTAAACTTTAGGGGCGAGATGGCTCAGTGGGCAAAGGCCCTTGTCGTCAACCTGACAACCCGCGTTTGTTCTGAGAGTTCTACATGGTGGAAGAGAGAATGATTCCTGTGGCTGTTCTCTGTTCTGTACATGCGTGGGCATGTGTGTGTTTGTGTGGGGTGTGCACGTGTGTACACGCATGTAAGCATGCACGAAATAAATAAATGTGAAAAGGAATTAGAGAATCCTTTTAGGTGGCAAAGCCTGGAATCATAAACGAGGGAGTTAATGTTCAGCTAAGAGGGGACGGGGTGGGGGAGAGGTGGGATGGCAGGGAAGGAACCTCTTGATTGGTCCTCAGAACTTGGCATACCATGCTGTCTCCTCCTTCTGTCTTGGTAGGAACCATGGCTAGAAACCCATTCCTTCCCAGCTGTGTTAGCTAGTGGGCTAACTATTAGTTGAAGACGGTCTTACCTGGGGAGACACAAAAGCCCTCATACTGCACCCACAAACTGCCGATAGGAATGGTGCCAGGTGTGTATGGTGTTTGGACTAATTACTTAATTTTGACTATCGACCATGTCTAAGTGTGTTTTTAACACAGAGAGGAATTATCTTGACACCATCTGGCGGCAGTTTTTCATGCCTGACAAAATTAAAAACTCACTTTGACGCGTGGCCAGTGATACATATGCGCAGGGTTCCCTGCCATGCGGATCAACCTCTGACCTCTGCGTAACAGGGGATTTGTCTCAGACTGTAGTTACAGTAGTTTTATGGAGGTGGCTAATCTGTTACTCAGGACCCAAGGCTCTTGTGACAAATAGTTCTCTGCCTGAGTAGTGACAGGGAAGTTTGGAGGAGTGCTTTTCCTTCCTTTTCGTTGTCAAGGAGTGGATCCCAGCCCAAAGACTGGATTCCGGTGAATGTTTTCATTTCACGGGCTTCTCTAGATCATTAACAGGTAGGAGCACTGAAACAAACGCTTGTGCAAGCCCCACAGAAACATCCAAAAAAGCCTGCTCTTGTCTATACTCACCAGCAACCACAGAGGAAGTTTATCACTGGAAACGTGTATGATGATTTTTCTCTGATGACTTGGCAAGATTCTGTCTGTTCTGGAGCCTTCTGTGTTTCAGAACCCTTGCTGTCTTGCAGGCAGGCTTCATCCAAACGTCTTTATGTATTAATGGATATAGCAGATTTGGAGGCACACTCAATGTCTGTCACTTAGTCTTACACACAAAAATGATTTGTTTTTATTACTTTTAAATTGTGCATACGTGTGTGGGTATGCACGGGTAGGTGCACGTGAGTGCAGATGCCTGTGGAAGCCAGAAGGGGGCAGAACTTCCCAGAGCTGGGGTTGCAGGAGGTTGTGTGGGTGCTGGGAATTGAACTCAGGGCCTTTGCAGGAGCAGTATGTGCTCGTAACCACTGGGCTGTCTCTCCAACCCCCCCCCCTTTTTTTAAAGTCATTCTTTGTTTGCTTGTTTATTTTTGTGTGTTCATGTTTGTGGATGCAGTTTGTGTGTGCAAATGTGTGTGAGTGTGTGTGTGCCATGGCACATATATGGAGCTCAGAGGACAATTTGCGGAACTCCGTTCTCTCTTTTCTAGCACAAGAGCGCTAGGATCTAACTCAAGCCATCGATTTGGTGGCAAGCCCCTTGGTCCTCTGAGCCATCTCTGGACCCCATCATTGTTCATGATAATGCAGTTTCTAGCAGTGGAACGCACCTGTGCAGCCTGACGCACAGTGTGTCCGCGTGCCCTAACCCCTCATGGACGCTTCAGACTTTAATGAGCGTCCAGCAAAGTCCAGATGACTCCTTTGCCCAGAGTTCTATGTCCATTCAAGTCAAATTTGTCTGCTTCCGATTTTCAAGACTGCTTTTTATTTTTGTTAAAGTCAACAAATACTCTGTAAAATTGAAAACATGAGTTGATCTGGACAACTGGCCTTCGGAGTGGAAGAACACCTGGTGCCTGTATTGATATAACAATGTGCTTACCCTCTCCTGGAGAGTTAAGCCG
The DNA here is from genome assembly GCF_037038515.1 of Microtus pennsylvanicus. Lineage (NCBI taxonomy): Eukaryota > Metazoa > Chordata > Mammalia > Rodentia > Cricetidae > Microtus > Microtus pennsylvanicus. The sequence goes on along the minus strand of NC_134590.1, from coordinate 2,473,645 downwards.
CGATGGCTTTGCACTTTCCCCTTTTCCAGCGTTGCTCTGAAGGTCTTTCCCGTGTGAACTCACGCTGAACACGTATGAATGTATTTCCAGTGTGAGGTTTGCCCTCCACTTCATTTCTACTTTGATTCCTTCCACGTTCTTTTCCTTTTTGAACCTGAAAAAAAAAACTTGTATTGCTAGCTTAATTCACAACTTATTATCGTCACTTTGATAACAATCATGCTTATAAAGCCTCATAAATTTTATAGATGCCAAGATTTAAGAAGTCCTATCTCAAATCCATTCTTATAAGAAAAGGTGGGTGGTGGTGGTGCAGGTATTCAAAGTTTCACAGGCAGGTAGAAATATATAGTCAAAGACATATTTATTCACACCCATGCATAACAATATAATCTATGACTATTGATTCCCAGAAAAATACGTCTTCATTTGAGAGGTGAGTTATCTCTTTTTACTTTCCCCGTGAAGAGAATGGCAGATGAATGCTTGGCTCTCTGCTATTCCTTACTGTGGGAGTGATGGATGAGCAGACACTTAATCTAGCCCTCACTTCTTCACTCGCTGCTAACTTCTGCTCTTCCTTTGTTATATGTTCCAGATACAAGGATGCCCCAAATACGCCGCTCAACTCATAGTGAGACAAACTGCAAATGTGGACGCTGGTAATTTTCTCTATGACACTGCAAATGGTCTCAATAAAGGATTTGTAGGAGAGACACTAGGTGGCTCATTGACGAGTCAGTAACTGAGGAAAGACGCGTGCTCACACAGTGCGCACACATAGTAGCGTTAGTTCCAAACCGAGGGAGAGCTGCTGAAACCAACTGTGGTTCTTCCCTACCTGACAATTTTGCAACCATCATTCAACTTCAATTTGTTGGCTCCGTGGTCGTTTCTTAGGCGTGGGAGTTTAGAACTGGATTTTATAGCTAAACTTGACTTATATTTTCAGGGTTACTACTTTTATATCAGTAAAACCAGCAGCAACCGTTAAATCCGTTCCTAGAAAACAAAGAACATTCCAGCAGATATATCAATGGTTAAATTTTGTGGCTACGTCCCCAATATAATCTTGAGTTTTCTTTCAGTTGCACAAAAGACTTTTATGATCTGACCTTTTCATGACCCAAATTGTAAGACGTGGGACCTTCATTGGTTTTAAGTACCCGCACTCCCTGCTGAGGAGAAAGCCACCTCTGTGTTTCCTGTCTCCAGAAAGCAGGGGCTCTTTTCCTCACCGCCTGCTTTGGCTAGATGTTTAGTAAGTTTTGCTCAATCGACCCACATAAGTGAGTTCATTCAGGAATGTCAGTTCACAGTCCTTCCTGCTCTCTGCTTGGAAGCGGAAAGTACTCTCATAAGAGGTGTGTGGTTCTGCCTGAGAAAAATAAATGGGGGGCGGTGAATTCTGTGAGGATCCATATGCAGCCTGGCTCTCCCTGCCTCATGAGATCTTGGGAAAGTCATTAGTTTAACGGGGTTTTGTCTGCATGATAAGAAACGATGACTTCAGGTTTCCCATGAATCCTATACCAGACATGGCTGTATCTCTGGGGATATAATCATGGGCAAAACATATAAAGCCCTGGATTCCCAGACCTTATGAGCTACAGAAAATATTTAAGGTATTTAAAGAAACATTTCCAAGGGAGTTGAGAGGTCCATAGTTGTGGTGTTACAGAAAGCCATGGGCACCGTGGAGGGAAGCCTGAGACACTCTCAGGGTGCAGGAGGGTTGGGAAGCACATCCTGGATTAGTGATGACTGAGACAGGCACCAAAGCGTGGGTAAGAGGCAAGGGATGAGCAGAAATTTGCTAGAAAGTGGGGGTAGGGGAGATATCAGAGGGAAGAATGTTCAGAGGAGGAAATGCAGGGAGGGCTTAGTTCAAAGACAAGAAAAGGAATCTTTAAAAAAAAATCAAGAATGGTCCTCAGGGCATGCCTGTGATCCCAGCAATTTGGGCACTGAGGCAGGAGGATCATGAGTTTGAGGCAGCCTGAGCTACATGGTGAAACTCTATCTTTAAAAAAGCCATAGGATAGAAATCATTCATATTGCCTAGACTGCAAAGTCGAAGAAGACTTCATATATAGGGAACAAAAGAACTTAAAATATTTGAGCATAATAATTTCAAAGTAAGCCCTCAGTGCTACCAGTGGATTTATTATATAAATGTGATTTACTAATTATGATGACCTTATTTGCTCAACAGATGTCTGGTTGACTCAGTAGCTTCAAAGGTTGGTTGAGCCACACCATTAGATAGGTTAAAAAGAGCCTCAGAGGGGCTTAAAGCACATCCTCTTTCTGTTTGCAGCTCCCTCTTATGTGTGGGGTGATCTATCACAAACCATTTCCACTACATTAATTCACCGGATCCTTCAGACCATACTGTGGGTAGGATATGAAGCCAAAGACTTGGATAGCTTCAAAGACTGGGTCACATGAAAGAGATAACTGCTAACATTTGACGTCCATCTCTGGGGTGACCTTTAACACAAGTTGTGGGCATAAGAGACAACTTCTTGATAGAAATAGAAACTAAAACAATAACCTGGTTATCTACTCCATTTTGCTTGCTACTTAGCATTGAAATCTTTTCTCCACTCATGCAGCTTTCGCTTGAATTGTGGGTCACAAGGATGAGAGCTTCTATATACTGCAATAAAACCTTCCTCATTTTGGGCTGGGAAGACACAAGCATGAGAACCTGAATTTAAGGCTCTCCACATAAAAGCAAGATGTGGTGGTGCACATCTGCCACCCGGGTCCTGGAAGGGGTGGGGATCCCCGGAATCCCCGGCCAACCAGCCTAGCTGAACGCAGGAACTTGACATTTATTTTGAGACCCCATTGCAAGGAAGAAGTAGTGGTACATACATTTAATCCCAGAACTTGGGAGGAAGAGGCAGGTCGATCTTTGTGAGTTTGAGGCCAGTCTGGTCTGCAGAGCGAGTTCCAGGACAGCTAGGACTACAGAGAAGCCTTGTCTCAAAATGAGAGAGAGAGAGAGAGAGAGAGAGAGAGAGAGAGAGAGAGAGAGAGAGAGAGAGAGAGAGGAGAGAGGGAGGGAGGGAGGGAGGGAGGGAGGGAGGGAGAGGGAGGGAGGGAGGGAGGGAGGGAGGGAGGGAAGGAAGGAAGGAAGGAAGGAAGGAAGGAAGGAAGGAAGGAAGGAAAGATGAAAACAATAAAGTAGATGTGGATAAAGAAGATACCAGACATCAGTCTCTGGCCCATGCACACACTGAAAGTTTCCTGTCAGCTCTTCTTTTCATCAGTCCGGCCATCCCTAGTTCTACACCTTCAAGTTTCCTCGTGACACAGTCAGTGGGTAAAAGCACATAGTTGACGTTAATAGTTGACATTAGAGCCTTGGTCACTCGCTGTAAATCTTTGGCAACTCGAGCTTTCTAATCTTCAACTTGCTCAAAAATAAAACACTGTGAGGATTAAAAGAGACAGTCACGTGGTGCGCTTGGCACAGGACACAACAGGTGTTATTTTGTAGTATTATTGTTATTAACGACCTGGGCCACTCTCTGAACACACTCCAGTCTGCCAACGTGCCTCTGAAAATTCAACCCCCAAATCCAGACAAAATACTTCAGACATGGGCCATAAAGTCCAGTAACTAACAAACTTGGCCAGCGTCCCCTCTAGTTGGGCAGACTAGAACAGCCTTTCAACATAGCTGACAAACCGTAAGTGTAGACACCATGATTAGATTCAGATGTGCGCACGGAAATCTCATTTTCTAACTTTGAACAAGTTATTGTAGAGACTTGCTTCCTAAGGTGATATAAGATGAGGCAGGCTTGCCTGGTCCTTAGAAAACCACATGAGTTCTTACACCAAGTGTGAGCAAAAGACTTGCTTATACCATCAGGACCCTTCTCTTGGTCCAGCCATGGGTGTCCCCAACAACAGAATTGAGTGATGAGCCCTAGAGGGGAGAATGCTGGAAGGCTGGAGTCTGTAATCTCATTATCAATAGCAGGTATATTGTAGTCATTGTGGCCTACTGTTTTAATATCATGGCACACTAGGCTGTTTTTCAAATGCATCGTCTGCAGCCTGGAATTGCCTATTGTAAAAATTCACAGGTCTTGCTATTGTTATGATGCTGTTCTACAGACTAAAACCTTTTTCTTTACACAGCTAGGAGCCCAAACAAACAAAAACCAATAGCTCCCCTGTTCCCCACAGCCCTTCGCCTAAAAAGGGGAATCGATGCTTGTGCATGTCTTCATAGAGTCCCGTGCAGAGGGAGCTAGATGACTAGATGGATACAGACGGATGGGGTAGGTAGAAAGAGGAGAGGGTGGGAGACTGAATAGATGGTGTCTGGAATTTTGAAGAATAGAGGATAGACAGACAGACAGGAAGATGGACAGACAGGCAGGAAGGAAGGCAGACAGACAGGTAAATATGTGGGTAGATGATAATGATGAAGATAGATAGATGACAAGATAGTCGACAGACATACAGATAGACAGACAGACATGTAGATAGATAGGTGATAGATAGATAGATAGATGATAGATAGATGACAAGATAGTTGACACACATACAGACAGACAGACATACAGCTAGACAGACAGACAGATAGATAGATGACAAGATAGTAGACAGACAGACATACAGATAGACAGACAGACATACAGATAGACAGACAGACATACAGATGATAGATAGATAGATAGATAGATAGATAGATAGATAGATAGATAGATGATAGATAGATAGATAGATAGATGATAGATAGATGACAAGATAGTCGACAGACATACAGATAGGCAGACAGACATACAGATAGATGATAGATAGATAGATAGATGATAGATAGATGATAGATAGATAGATAGATAGATAGATAGATGATAGATAGATGACAAGATAGTCGACAGACATACAGATAGGCAGACAGACATACAGATAGATGATAGATAGATAGATAGATAGATAGATAGATAGATAGATGACAAGATAGTTGACACACATACAGATAGACAGACATACAGCTAGACAGACAGACAGATAGATGACAAGATAGTAGACAGACATACAGATAGACAGACATACATACAGATAGATAGACATACAGCTAGACAGACAGATAGATGACAAGATAGTAGACAGACATACAGATAGACAGACAGACAGATAGATGGATGATTGATAGATAGATGATAGATAGATAATCGATAGATAGATAGATAGATAGATAGATGACAGATAGATAGATAGATAGATAGATAGATAGATAGATAGATAGATGATAGATAGATGATAGATAGATAGATAGATGATAGATAGATAGATGATAGATAGATAGATAGATAGATAGATAGATAGACAGACAGACAGGATAGTAGACAGACAGACACATGATGGCAGGTGGGGCTCTTTCCGTTTCTAAGGAAAGCTTGTCAGACAGTTTATGAGGCTGCTCGAGTCCTACTCCTGATTGCACCATCAGTTGGTTCATGACTCAGATTAGTCTTTGGGACTCTCTGGCCACTGCAGTAAAAGCAAGGTGTTCCCAGCTAGCAAGTCTGCACCTTGACAGGGTTTCAGTGGATTTTACTCTGCACCTTCATCTCCACCAGCCTCCTTGCCACTCCCCGCCGGACCTTGCTTTGCCAGGATTTTCAGTGCGCGTGTGCTACTGCCCAGAGCTGCCAACCACACTGTCAGGGATGTTCATGTTTCTGGTAAATAAATGGTTTGATGTACTTGGGACCAAATGACATCCAGTTTTCTCACAGCTACGTTCTGTTTCACCCTATATAAAGACAGTCTCTCGCCTGCTGACCCTCATCATACACTCTGCACACAGAGGCCTGTGTGTGCAAGACAAGCTATCTAAAATCAGAGGGGCATCCTGGTTTCCTCTGATCCAACTAACAGGGCTCAACTCTTAGATATGCATTAAAAAGTAAACTATAGTTTCAATTCCCCCACAAACAGCTTCCTCCTCTTTGTTTTCGCTACCCTGTTTATGAGGTAAGCAGTCCAGTGCTGTCCTTGAACTCCTGGCCCCAGTGATAGTCCTGCTTTAGCCACCAGGGAGGCCAAGACACAATGCACCATGGTGCTAATTCCAGACTTCTCTTTCTTTGCTCTGCCTTCCATAGGGACAAGAGCTTTGTTGTGTAGTAAGGGGCCACTAGTTTGTTCCTGGCCACTCAGCCCCGAAATAACCATACAATGCTGTATTAATTAAATCACTGCTTGGCCCATTAGCTTTAGCTTCTTATTGGCTAACTGTTCCATATTAATTTAACTCATCTCCATTAATTTGTGTATCGCCACGTGGCTGTGGCTTATCGGGTAAATTTCCCAGCGTCTGCCTCCAGCGAGCTACATGGCTTCTCTCTTGCTCTGCCCTTCTTTCTCCCAGCACTCAGTTTAGTTTTCCCCGCCTACCTAACTTCTTTATCCATTAATGGGATTCACAGCACACAGAGGGAAATCCCACATCACCGTCACTTTTTAACTTTCTGCAAAGTAAGTCTGGTAATCAGTAAGTATGACATAATCCTGCATCATTAAGGTGGGAAGGGGCTTTGGCAGGAATGTTTCAGGGCAATCTCACCACATCCTCGTCTAGCCAGAAACTACACATCCCAGGCTCCCCTCCCCCAGTGGCCATGGTCAGAGTGGATACATCTGGCAGTAGGAGCCACTCAGCACAGAACAGAAAGGTTGAAGCCAAGCCTTTCTCTCAGGAAGGAGTTGGAGCCAGGAGCGTGGGCTCACCAGGTGAGACTGTGAAACGTGCTGATTGGTGCCTCCAACTGACACGGAAGACTGGAAGCCAGAGGCACCACTGCCGTTTTGCAGCAGCTCTCAGATGCATGCAAAAGAATCGCCTGATGTAATAAGATCGGCCACTGTTGGTGGCTTCCTGATCCTTGTTCCCTCTTATCTTCCCCATGTTTAGTTCAAACTTTAATTTTATGCACTAAATCCCTTCACCCTTGAAATATACAGGGTAGCTGAAACCTAGCCTGGGAATTGATAGTTTCCTGAGCAACCCATGATGTCATAAAACAGTCAAAGTTCTGGAAAAGTCCATTATGATGTCCAGTAGTGTAAGTGTGGTTAGTTACCCTTTCTTTTATATTTATATATTTTGTGATTACGGGTGTGCATGTGCTAGGTCATGCGTGGTTGAGGTTAGAGGACAACCTGGAGGAGTCTATATTCTTTCTACCATGTGGGGTACCAGAGATCACACTTGTGTTGGCATCAAGGACCTTTGCCCTCTCAGCGGTCTCAATCAGAGAAAGCAGGCTTTGTGTACTTTTGCCACAAAGGAACACTTAGCAACTCATTTCACTTCTCACCCGCTATCTCTTCTTCAGAAAGGGGGGTCACTAGCGATCCTATCTTTAGGGCTCTTTAAGAGACTTTAATGACTTTCACGGAACATCCTTCCTGACAGGACTACAAACCAGTACCTACGGCTGTCACTGTGTGGGCCCATTTCTGTCCTCTGAACAGGTTTAAGGGTCTCAGCTACCCTCAGAGCACCTGAGAGAGAGGGGGCTCACCCCCCCCCAGAGAGAGAGAGAGAGAGAGAGAGAGAGAGAGAGAGAGAGAGAGAATGAGCAGACCCTCTAGCAGTGGGGCATGTGGCAGCCCAGCAAGCCTGGATCGCAGCCCCTTCTTACTCCTCTGAGCACAGCCTGAGGAACCACCCAGCTACCACTCTTCAGGGAAACCCTCCGTGGGCTCAGAGACTTCTCAACTCCTCTCTCTGTTCTTCTCCAAACCAAACACGGGGACAATGGAGGGACGGCGAGGACCGCCACCAATGGAGGGATGGCAAGGACCGCCCCAGTGAACCGCTGGTACATTCTTCATTAGCGATCATTCCAGACGTTAATGAATTGGAAGACTAATTGCGCCAACGACAAGTCATTCATGTTAAGGTGTCACCATAATTGTGCATTTTAAACGGTTACTGTAGAGGTTTACCCTCTTGTTAAAGACTGTCGGCCATCACTGAGGATGTGGGGAGGGATGTGTGTGTGTCTCCTGCTGGGATGAGAAAGGGGAAGGTGTGTGAACCCTACTGGGCTGCTCCAAGGCCTCGCCCCTGTCTTCCTGTAGACTGACTTCAGCACCCGGAGAGGGAGGGAGGGCAAAGTGACTCCTCTTCCCTCCAGTTCAGAGGACCTGATCCTAACACTCATGAGGCCTAAGGCAAGAGCACAAACGGAGGCATATGGATTATATGTCTAAATATTTAGAAGTTATAAATAAGGCTAAAGACTGTTAAATTATGTTCTATCTTTTTACCTCGACAAATAAATATTCATCATGATAAAATCGAGGAAACATGCATAGAGCTGTTCTGTGTGTGACTGACAGTCAGCAAAATATCAAAGATGACTGAATTAATTATTATTGTGCATGTATGAGGCCCTGTTGACAAGCCGATGATGCAGGGATGAGGAACAAAGGCATACATAATTTATTAGCTATCATATATTTATTACATGAAATTAACTTGTCTTACTTTTTAAAAATCAAAAACGCTAACTGTATTGCTAGGGCCAAGATTTTTACATATGTTCTACTGACTTCAGGGATAACCAATCTTTTAACTTAAGTTATATATAGTAAGTATATGACTAAACTTTTAATTTCAATTTGGAAAAATTTCCTTCTGCTTAGGAAAGAACAACTGAAAAATTTTTACATAAAATTTTTTTGCTATTGTTTTTTCTCTTTTGAGACAAGGTTTCTCTGTGTAACCCTGGCTGTCCTGGAACTCGTTCTGTAGACCAGGCTGGCCTTGAACACACAGAGATCTGCCTGCCTCTGCCTCCTGAGTGCTGGGATTAAAGGTGTGTGTCACCACTGCATGGCTATGAAAATTTTTCTTTTCTTAATGTTTATTTTTATTTTAAGTGAATGACTATCTTTTGCTTATATGTTTGTATGTGCACCATGTACATGCCTGGTGCTCAAGAAAGTCAGAAGAGGGCATCGGATCTCCTGGAACTAGAGTCACAGATAGTTGCTAAGAACCAGACCACGGGGTTCCGCAACAGCAGCCAGTGCTCTTATCCACTGAGCTATCTCCGGCCACAGCAACTCGAGCCCCTGGTAAATTCTTTCTTTTTAAATATGAATTTGACAACTTGTTTTTAAAGTTTTTTTAAATTAAATTTTTTTGGGATGTGTGTGTTTGTGTATCGTCTCCCTTTGTGTTTGTCTGTATGTATGACTGTGTGTGTCTATGTGTGTCTCTATGTGTTTGTATGTGTATGTTTGTATGTACATCTGTGAGTTTGTGTGTCTGTTTGCATGTGTGTCCATGTTTGTGTGTATGCCTGTGTGTGTTTATGTGTGTGTGTGTGTATCTGTATGTGTATGTATGTGTGTGCGTGTGTGTGTGTATCTGTATGTGTATGTATGTATGTGTGTGTGTGTGTGGTGGCATTTCAATTGTATTTTAATAAATAAAGTTTGCCTGACTGTAAGGCTGACCAGGGTGGCTCTTTTACTCTCCCAATCCCCAGGCAAGCTTTACTTATTAAAATGTAATTGAAATGCCACTACATGGATGTCCCACGTGCACACAGAGGTAAGAAGACAACTGCAGGTGTCGGTCCTCAGGAGCGTTCATCATCTACTGGAAACATGGTCTCTCCCTGCTTCATACCCCTCCAACACGGGAATTACAGGAGCACACCACTGTACTGGCTCTTTTAGCAGGCTCTGGGACTGTAACTCCAGTCCTCCTGCAACTGTTGTTTGACACACTGTTATAATTTTTATATCAATATGTTAAAGGAATATCTAAACACCTAAGATGTTTCTTACATCTTTTTTCCACGTTTTCTGATGTTGGATTATTATAAAGGAATAATTATTATAATTATTATATATTATTATTTGTAATAATAATAATTTTTATAAATCACTAGAACATTGATCAATTTGTTCAACTCTTTCTCCAACTGAAACTGTAGGTGGGCACTGGTGGTGGTGACACACGCCTTTAATCCCAGCACTCAGGAGGCAGAGGCAGGTGGTTCTTTGAGTTCAAAACCAGCCTGGTCTACAGAGTGAGTTTCAAGACAGCCAGGGCTACACACAAAAACCTGGTCTTAAAAAACAAAAAAGCAAAACAACAAAAAAGAACTGTAATCTGTGTGAGCATGGTGGTACACACCTCTAATCCCAGCATCAAGGCAGGAAGATGTCATGTTCAAAGTTAGCTAGGCCTATGTAGTGGGACCAGTCTCAGGGGTGGGGTAGGGGATGGGGATAGGGGTCGGGGGGGGGGGTCTGGGAATTGCATTGGCCATGAAATGGTCTACACTAACATTGAAAATAACTGCTAATTATTACGCATGATTAGTTCTGTCATGACTCCACGTTGAGGGCACCTTCTGTCGTGGTCCAGCCTCGATAGGGCTCACACATTCCAGGGTAGGGGCATGTGGACTATAAATATTAAATAGGTGGGAACAGAGATCTAAAAGAAATACAGAGACATATGCTAGAACCAGGAGGGCAATCCAGTGAACACTGAATATGCCGAATTTATTTTCCATACACTTATATACCCCAATCCAAACAGAAGGGGGTGGGGGAGGCAAAAGACTGCTTTCCATGACACAAAGAACAAACAGAGAAATTACCTCTTCAGTACCTGAAACATCAAGCCATATCCTAAGTGAAGCATTCTGTTGTTTAGGCAGGACTTGCAGCAACTACACCTTAGGCCAAGCATCCTGTAGGCAGCCACTCCCTGGGTCAAACCTCCTGTCATATCCTTGAAGGAGCAGGAATAGGCTTGAATTCTCTGATCTGTGGTCAGGGTGGAGCAGATCCACCTCTGTGGGCCATCGTAATATTCAAAGCACCAAGTAACCACACCCTAGGTCAAGATCTCTTGTTTGTAGCTGCTCCTTAAGTTAGACTTCTTGTCAATAACTTTGAAAGAGCAAGAATATAGGCTTAAACTCTCTGACCTCAGTCAGGTGACGAGGACCCACTTCTGTGGCCCCCATAGCTCCTTGGTCAATACTTTCCTGTTCTAATATCTTCATATATTATTGCAGTATTAAGGGCTTATTAACTTTGTTAACTTTGGTGTACTTTTATTTTGATTGGTTGTCTGGGGCAGTGTTGCCCAGGCAGGACTGAACTCATTAGGTAGTCGACTACCTAATTAGGTAGTCTTGAGATCACCGCAGTCCTCTGAGCAAGTTCTGAAGTCCAGTCCCCAGTAGCTCCCCTCAGAAACACAGAACAAAACAAAATCAAGCAATTGTTTTAATTGCTTTGAAAGTGAAGTAAGCAAACATTCTGTCTGCCCTGTGTCATTAACACCTGGCAGCAACGATTCCTAGTGGGAGGCCGTGGGCAGCCTGGAAGCTCAGAGCTTTGACTCCCATTCTTCCGTTATTTCTGTTAACTTTTGTGGTATACTTTTATTTTGATCAGTTGTCTGGGGTAGTGTTTAAAATTAAATTAAAAACAGCATTTAGATAGCATTTCTGCCACTATCCAAAAGTGATTTTAAGACTATCACCTCATGCAGGCAGAGGCTACTCGTTTGTTTCCCAGCTGCCCAGACCTGAAATAATCACACAGAAACTGTATTAATTAAAACACTGCTCAGCCTATTAGCTCAGACTTCTTATTAACTAACTCTTACATCTTAAATTAACCCATTTCTATTATTTTGTATTTTTCCGCAAGGCTCATGGTTTACTGGTAAGGTTCTGGGGTATCTGCCTCCTTCAGTAATTACATGGCATCTCTCTGTCTTCTCCTCTATTGGTTTGGAATTCCTACCTTACTCTATTCTGCCCTGCCATAGGCCAAAGCAGCCTTATTCATCAACCAATAAATGCAAAACATATACAGAAGGATTTTCCACACCAACCTCATCTCACCTTCATCTCCGGGAAGACTTTTGAAATGTTATCCATGAAAACAATTGAACCATATTGCCTAGTAGCAAGTCAAACGCACGGGCTACACCATAGACACAAAATCTGTAGATGGAGGGCTGGCCAGTTTTCCAGAGAGCAAATCTTTCTCTTCATACTGTGCTGTCCCCATGAGCTTTTAAGTCATCTCAATAAAGCTGGATCTGGCTGTAAGTTTTGCAAATTTTAATTTTATTTTATTATGTGTTTTCATAAAACAGAAACTCTGCCAGTGCCAGCATTCAGAGTGTGTCCTGCTGTCATGGCTTCTGCGGGTGACTAGGAGATGCAGCCATGCAAGTCCTTAGCCGTGCAGAGTTGTGAAGCAGCCCCTCTCCTCCACGTGTTACTATAGTGATTTTTGGATTAATGTAGGAGTGTTGTGTGGCTCAGACTCAAAGAGGACCAAGGAAGTGCTTGGTGCTTCTGGGAAATGACACTTATTATGCAAAAATCTACGTAGACTATTTCAGAGAAAGGCTGCCCCGTGCTGGTTTGCCTTTTACCTATCTAAAGGTGCTTCTGCCGCTCAAATCCTCCAAAAGCTCCAGGGCACTGCCTGTTTCTGAAGTAGATGGTTGTAAAATCCACAAACCTTCCTCAATTTAGCCTTGTTAATACTTAAAGGAGATGAGGATTTTCCTGGGTCCTGGACTGTGTTTTTCTCCCTCCCTCCCTCCCTCCCCCCCCCCCCTCTCTCTCTGTCACACACACACACACACACAAGACGTCACCTTGTGTCACTGTTGACTCTCCACCCAGGTGTGTGTGTGTGTGTGTGTGTGTGTGTGTGTGTGTGTGTGTGTGTGCGTGTGTGTGTTACATGGCACCCTGCCAGCAAACCCCCTTCCATCCATCTGTGAAATCCTACTTCTAGAACTTGAAACTGTCTGTGCCTCAGCCCAGGTTGCATGTCCCTGTACCTTCCTTGTGTGACGTCCACAGGTTTGAACCTTTCGCTTTCTCTCTCTCGTTCTCTGCTCCAAATCTCCCAACATATGTCTTTTATGTTGGGAAATTTTTGAACCTTCATTGAACTTCATTTATTGCTTGAGAAAAGCATGACATCTCCATCCTCATACCTCCCCGTGGCCCTTACCTTCCATTGAGGGAGGCTTTGCCATCTTAGGGACAGATGTCTGTTCCAGATGCCTACCTTTCTTAGAGACACAAAACGGTTTATTTTTCTGATTCTTTAAATAGGACATCTTTAAGATGACTTGTTTTTCTTTCTTTTTTTTAAATTTAATTCATGATAGTCTGCTCAGTTGGTCATGAATCTGGCGACCTCCATAGAGTTCTTGATACAAGTTGACAATGAAATAAGATTGGATGTACTTAATAAGAGTGATCCAATGTGAGGAAAGTTCTTAGAGAAATTAATGCTCAATATAAGTCACATTCTAAAAAAGAAAGTGTGTGTGTGCATGTGTGTGTGTCTGTGCGTGTTTATGTGTGTATGTGTGCATGTGTGTGTATGTGTGTGTGTGTGTGTCGTGTGTGTGTGTGTGTGTGATGTTGGGGAAAGGCAAGAAAGCCATGGTGACCCACATGAAGGTCAGAGCACAAGAACTCTATGGAGTCATTTCTCCCCTTCCACCTTCATGTGGGTTCCACGGACCAAACTCAAGGTAAAGCGCCTTTGCCCCACAAGTTAGCCCTTGTCCTCAGGATTACTAATCAATGGTCATGAACACGGACGTGGTTTTCTAGGTCTAGGGTACCTCAACACGATTTTTCTTGTCTGATAATTCTAGGGATATGTGTGGGATAAACAGTGCCCTTTATAGATGGTAAATTTGCTGAGCAGGGAGTTGGCCACTAGAAATTGAGAACTTAGGTACCCTATACCTAGAAACCAATCAAGCTGAATTAAAGCCCTGGTTTTAATTTGAGCAAAGTATTCCCAGCTGGTTCCTGAGGAGGAGAAACCATGGGGAAACCATGTGGCAGGTCGTGTAGGAGACAGTGCCTCAAATAACCTGTAGATACCTTCAGGAGGAGCTGACCCCCCGGGGGCTTTTTTCGGTGGGATTTGGAAAGGGCAGCTCCAGGGGAGACCCCCCCCAACACCTACTGAGGTCACAGCTGCCACAGTGTTGCTGATGTCCACCAAACCTTCAGTGTTTAGCCTATAACAATACTGCCCTGACAATTAAGTGTGTCACATAGTGCCCGTAGACATGGTAAGCATGTTTGTGTCATTCCGTACTGCGCTGTGCCCTTCCTCATTGTTCTAGAGTGTACAGCTACTTGTTGAGACTGCCATGAGGTGCTATTTTGCTCCAGAAGCCTCCTCCATCTTAGCAGTCACCAGAGGCCATGGCAGGGTTGACCTCCATCCTCTAGATTTGTGTAAGCATGGTCTATGAAGTCCATACGATGGCAAAGGCTCCTGGTGGCTCATTTCTCAGATCACAACCCTGTCCTTAAGTGGTACACAGCTGCACTCAGCTCCTTCCCTAGTCCCCTCTTCTACACTTCTTCTCAGACAGGGCGTTTTCAACAGCCGTTGTGGTATTAGATTTAGAGAACACAGTCTGTTTGACACCAAGAATAACATGAGTACATGTGAGAACACACACATATATGTTTTTAATGAAGCAAAATGAGCTTGAAGAATTTCAGAATTCAGGAGACATAAATTCAAGGTCAACTCGATGTTTCATAATTTTTGATGTTGACCTTTTTTGTTTGGTTTTAAACCAAAATCTCCACCTTTTGACACTTTGTTAATAGTTTTTGTTGATTCAAAAGTAAATGTGTGCTGTACTGGGGCTCTTGGGATATTAAACAGGGCCTCAGCCACAGATCTAAGGCCACCTGAAGACAAGGGATGGAAAGGCCACCGTATCCATTTGGTATGACACTAGATGCTCTTCCAATCAGCAATTTCTTGGGGGGGAGGGGCTAGCTGATCTGGAACTTTTTATGTAGACCAGGCTGGCCTCCAACTCACAGAGATTCTCTTGCCTCTGCCTTCTGAGTGCTGGGATTAAAAGTGTGTGTCATCACTGTGAGCCCTTAGGTTCTTTTCCCAAGGAGGTATCATGGGGGCTAGACAGAGGTGCTTGAGAGCTCTGTACTCAGGAGAAACCCGAGAGTCAGCCTAAGGCAGTCAGGAAGAACAGGGACTAGGTCCAACCTGCGTGGCTGGACCCTGCCACTGACTCTGAGGAACTAAAGCAACTCTGACAGGTGGTTGAGCCTCTCTGGTCTGCAAAATGAGAGAAGGGATGGCCTGGACTTTGTAGCATTGTGACAATTCAGAGGTGAGTCCATGCAGAGTCTCTAGAACAGGGCACAGCACGTGACAAGTGTTGTTTTGTGCTTTGGCTGTGAACTGTCCCCCAAAGGCTCACGTGTTGAAGTCTTGGTCCACAACCTGTAGACTCAGCCACTGAGAAGTGATTGGAACATGATGCTTCTGACTGAACAATGGAGTCATTCTCTAACATATTCATGACTTCATGGAATCAGGGTGGCAGGGAGTGTTGATGGGAGGTTTGGGAAGTCAGACCTCACAGGAAGAACTGGGCCTTCGGAAGCATGTGCTGGGAGCCATAGCTTGCCCTGGTTCGTTGACTGTCAGAGGTCAACAGCTCAACTGCGTCCCACCATGATGCTCAGCCTCACCGAGGCCCAGAAACAATGGAGCCAGCGGGAACTGGGGCCTTTGAAACTGTTACCCAAAATAGGTCTTCTCTTCTTTAAATTATATTTTTCACAGTGACAAAAAGTTTAACATGTTTATTATTAATCTCACTTGGGTAACATGTTCTGTGTAAGCAGTTAGAAATTCTTAAGTTATGTTCACCTGTGAACGTAAGTGGGGAGGGTGTGCAAAAAAAGACCCGAGAAAGGTCTCTGTATAACCAGGCATTTATATTTTGTTCTCAGAGAATGCTTAACTAGTTTCATACTGAACCCCAAAGTCCTACCAGGCTTTGACCATCCGTTTAGAAAAGGCTTTTTTCCTTTCTCCCCGTTTTTCTCCTTTAGTTCGGCCTCTGTCTTGGTTAAATCAGGGCCGTGGATTAAATGAGCCATGTCCAGGTAAGTCTCTCCATTCTCAGAGTCCATTGTTTTCCCTGCTTCACGGGGAAGAATCCAAATTTTCACCCAAGAGCCAGCCTTTCCCTTGCAAGTCTCAGATCCCCAAAGCCACGTGTGATTTGCGTCTCTGAGTGAGAAGGAAACATCCAGAAAGAGGGACGGCAGCTCCTCAGCTCAGTGCAAATTAGGATTGCTGCCGCTTACACGGGAAAACGAAAGCCAGTTCTTCAGTTTGCAAACCAACTTCACAGGCTCACTGTAGGACCCTGCTTGGAAATCGTCTGAATTTACAGCGTTCGCCGAAGCCTCCTGAGTGTTGTTTACAGTGTTTGCTTCACAGGGAGGAGGATGAAGGTTTCGGCAGTTTAGGGAACAAATGCACACACACAGGGAAGCAAGCAAGCAAATTATTTAATGATTATTTTTAAGAAACATGTCACTGTGCAGGGAAAGTGTTTGGAGAGGCATTCAAGGCCCATGTCACGGTGTGACACCTCTTTATTATCACTTCAATGCAGCGAGTCCAGGGGGTAGAAGCAGAAACTCTTACTATTTCTGTCTTCCATGTAACACTTCATACAAAAATAATGACTTCAGTCCTCAGAGCCCCACCCTAATATTTTAGAAAATACCATGTTTATGCCTGAAAGCAGCACCTTTTCGTATCTCAAACATTTGATGTGCTGTTTGCTCAATGATATTGGAAGTACATTTATTTGGACTTCCTGGTAGCTATCAGTTAGGCATTCCTCCTCGTGGTCAACCTTTAAAGAGGGCATCGCAGTGAGAGAAAATACAAACGCTCAACAGGAAGGTTGTTTCCACGTGGCTGTGCCAAGTGAATTTTAAGTTCCCCTTTCCACCACGCAGGCCTTGCTGCGGGGCTGGGGGCGGATTAACGCGGTTCGGATACTTCCGTGTATCAGAACACGGATTTGCAGACAACAGCTGCAGCAAATTCCCCTGACTGAGAAGAATTACAAGTATTATCACCTAGATCATTAAACTGGGTTCATAGATTGCACAATATCTCCAATCAATTCATCTACGGGAACTCGAAGCCAGCTGGACCCCCTCAGCGAGAACTTGACTTAATTGGCCAATAAGTGGCTGAAAAGGTACATGCTATTTGATCGCATTACCAAGTGGGCACGTGATTACAGTTTGGAGCAGCGTGGAGGGTGGACTGCAGGTCAGCCCTTTTGGGGAGGGCTAAGTTAATGTCCACTATTAAGCGCTACTGTGAAAAATGGTGGTTTCCTTGGAGCTCAGATGGGGAAGACGGTCCAGGTCAGGCTCCGGCTGATGGAGTGGGCGAGAGACACACATTTATCATCTTTTGGCCTCATTTCTGCCTTGGTAATAGTCTACACTAACCACTCTGCTGTTGCCTGGCTTCCTGTCTCCTTTTCATTTTTATTGGCATAACCTGAAAATATTGCCCCAACCAATGAATCTATCTGGAAGGAAAAATCACGTCTCCCCCAACAGTGTCCCAAGAGCCCTTTCTGCGGAAAGGTTAAAGAATTAAGAATTTGTAGAAAGCCCTGTTTGTACATATATACAGACACGCATTCTTTCTCTCTGGCGACTGAAGCATTGTTTGCATATTAGATGGCTACCTCCTACCAACACCAGCTAAGGAAATGAGCGCGTCACATCTAAGTATGGGACCAGATTGCTGGCACACATACAAAAAAAAAGCCCCGTGTTGAAACAAAGGTTTCTTAGAATAATGCTACTGTGGATTTGTTTCATTTCAGCCAGTTTGTCCATGTGCGCACACACAGACACACACACACACACACAGACACACACACACAGACCAGAGAGCTTTTGACAGATTAGGTTCAATATTTTGAGCTAACACACCTGCAACAGCATACTATCACTTGCATTATTGGTGTTACACCATAGCAGGTATTATTCGGGGTCCCAAGACAAAAGTTTCAGTGTGCGGTAATCGCATGGAAACATACCTTTTTAGTAGATATTTTTATTAAACATTATCATTTTACAAAATAATAGCTTATCTTGTTTTTTCCCAAATTACATATTTGTTTGTTTGTTTAGTGTGGGGTGGAGCGTACACACTGCGGTGTGTAAAAGTCACAGGGCACCCCAGAGGGACTGGATCTCTCCTTCCACCTTCTGGCTCCTGAGGACTGGACTCGGGCCGTTGGGCTTGGTGGTAAGAACCTTTGGGCTCCATCTTGTCACCCTGCATTTGAGCTTGTAAGCGCACGAGAGGCTGGGCAGTCATCAACTGCAGCCTAAGTGATGGAACAGGCTGTGAAGCTGCCTGGTGTTTATCAGCTCACAGATGCCGGTCACATTGTTGACGTTGCTCTATGCATTTGCTTTCGTAGGTGTGATCCATGGTTCAAAGACTTCCTAGTTTCTGTGTCCTTTGTACTGATGTGCTGGTGTGTGGTCTGTGCTGGAGCCATCACCTTCGTGGCAAGTGGGAACTGTAATATCACATGTTTACATGTTTACTTTGTACTGACAGCCCTGGCTGCCCTGAGCTCGCAATGTCACCGAGATCGGCCTGCCTCTGCCTCCTGAGTGCTGGGATTAGAGGTGTATGTTACCATGACCAGCTGAAGTCTTTTAAGACCAAGAGGCTTCCAGCCAGGTGTGGTGACTCACACCTTTGGCTCCAACACTCGGGAGTAGAGGCAGGCAGATCTCTGTGAGTTTGAGGCCAGCCTGGTCTACAGAGTGAATTCCAGGACAGCCAGGACTATACAGAGAAACCCTGTCTCAGAACAATAATAAAAACATGGTTTTTTTCTTGTATGTGTGTGTCTCCAGTACTTGGTATATCCCTTATAGTCAATCAGCATGAAGGAATAAATATTACATATAAAAGACGCCTTTGTCTGTCTGTGTGGATGGACCAGCACAGGCTCCCAAACTCTTGCCTGTCAGAGAATCAGGATGGCTCAAGAGCAGACTTGGTAATATTCCATTGCTGTGCAGCTCCATCCCTTTCCCCAAGGTGCTCCTGGGCTCCGGGTGCCACCACAACCCATCATCCCAACGTCACACACCTTCCCCAAGCCTCTTGTTTGTCATCCTTGGGTCGCCATCCTTCATTAGATTTCCTCCATCTTCTCTATTTTCCTTAATATTTTCATGTCCCTGTACCATCCCACCCCACTTAACTGGAAGGCTCCCTGAAGGCAGGAAAGAGACCCCAGCTGACCATTCTCAGTGGCTAAGAGATTCATGCTAACTGTGTGTCAAGCTAGGGGATAACTAGATAGAAACCTTTCCTTTTATAGAAAAAGCAGGTAGCGTCTACGGGGAGCCTAGCTCGATCAGCGCCATGCATGGAGGTGACTCACAGATCTGCAGCATGCAGGATCTAAAGCTAGATTTTTCTGCACCCAAGTCTAAGCTTATGTTGCTGTGTTATGTAGGCAGCTTATAAACCCCCAGCTTTTCAGAGACTTGGTTGTTTTTTTTTTATTACTTAGGTCCCACATCTTCCAAGGCCGAATGAAAAGTCAAAAGTGCCCCGCACATATGTATTTTCCCACTGTCTTTCTTTCTAAACCTAACTGGGTCCGACTGGTGAGAAAGTTGTCCCAACAACAGGGTGACTGTAAATCGACATCTCCTCCTGAAAGTCCCACGCGCACTGATTTTCTGAACAGGCCCTCTCACCTCCGCACCAGCTTCCTGCTTCTAACATCTCCCTTCAGCGTGATCTTGATGGAAGCTGAGGCAGGGTGGGCGTAGTCTTCGCAGCCCTGGGAGGACCACAGCAGCCCTGGGAGGACCACATTGTTCCTCTCGCTTCTGTGTGAGAGGAAAACAGCCCTCGGATGGAAGAGCCCCGTTTTCGTTCCTTCTCCTCTCCTTTATTCCTAGAATATCTCAGTGAAGAGTTAAATCGGGGAACATGGGACCAGTGCACACATTTTTCTCGTAGCCCGAGATCTTCGGGGTGAAAGGGCAGCACTGAATTAAGCATTTAGTATATTCAAAATCCGTGACCCAGAGCTGCTGTCTGAAAGCATCATTGATAATAGGGCTGGGAGCGCATTACGCTTTGCTGGTACTTATCTTGCCTTGGACAATCAACTCGGGAGTGGTAATTATCCCACTAGGAAAAGTGTCCCATTGTCTCACTAGTCTTCACTGGCAGGAACTTCCCTTTCCCTCTCCTGGCTGTGTCCTTTCTCTGCGGGGCCCATTATTTCTCATTTAATTAGAAGCACTTGATATTAATAGTTCTTCCCTCATCATTTATGTTGTTTTCATTTAAATAATTACACAACACAATGTGCCCACTCCCCATAGGCTGAGAATCAGGGCTGCAAACCCCGGGCTCTTGCTTTTTCATGAAGGACAAGGCTGAACTGACGATGAACTTGGGACAGGGACGTGTGAAGACACATGGTCTTCTCTAGGATCAGCCAACAGGCAGAAGGACGAGAGGAAACTCCCCAAATGACTCAGAGATACAGTTGTTGGGGTGAGATAGTGAGGTGCCATGCAGAGACTGGGGGTGCAGGGCAGAAAAGACAGGGGTGCCTTGCCCTGAAGGCCTGCAGTCTAGACTCTGAGAAGAGAAACTTGGTGTGTGCTGGTTTGAGGTTTGGCTTGGTGTTTTGTTTTGTTTTGTTTTGGGTTTATGTTTGGTTTCATTTAGTTTTGGTTTGGTTTTGGTTTTGGGTTGGTTTGGATTTGGTTTGTTTGGTTTAGGTTTTGGTTTGGTTTGGGTTTAGGTTTGGTTTGGTTTTAGCTTGGTTTTGGTTTGGTATGTTTTTTGTTTGGTTTGGTTTTGAGTTGGTTTGGTTTGGTTGATTTTTTGAGACAGGTTTAACTATGTAGCCTTGGTTGACTTGCAGAGACCAGGTGAGCATCAAGCTCACAGAGATCCGCCTGCCTCAGTTTCCCAAGTGCTGGGATTAAAGGTTTGTGCCACCACTGCCCAGCTCACTTCTCTCCCTTTTTAATTTCTAAAATTTACTTATGTGGGGGAGGGGGCTTAGGAGGATGTTTACATGCCAGCGGACAACTCGTGGAAGCCAGTTCTCACCTTCTATCATGCGTGTTCCAGGCTCGTGGAAGCCAGTTCTCACCTTCTATCATGTGTGTTCCAGGCTCATGGAAGCCAGTTCTCACCTTCTATCATGCGTGTTCCAGGCACTGAACTCAAGTCATCAGGCGTGGCAGCCAACACCTTTACCCACTGAGCCATCTCAAAAGCTCAGGGCCAGATTACGTGGAG
The DNA here is from genome assembly GCF_037038515.1 of Microtus pennsylvanicus. Classification (NCBI taxonomy): domain Eukaryota; kingdom Metazoa; phylum Chordata; class Mammalia; order Rodentia; family Cricetidae; genus Microtus; species Microtus pennsylvanicus. The sequence goes on along the minus strand of NC_134590.1, from coordinate 2,452,372 downwards.
AAATGGAGTCTGACCACATCACACAGAATAGGCTGGACCTCATCTGACTGTGAACTCTAAGAAGGGTTAGGCCTCGTCAGATGAAGAGAGACCCTGCCCACTTACTCAGGGACTCCAACATCACTATCAAGTTATTGTGATGTCAAATACACACTTGAGAAAATTTTATGTTCTATAGATTTACAATATAAGGAAATGGCATTTTGATACTCGCACTTTTGAATATCCCCTGTCTTTTACCAGAAGTATCCGAGTAATGAATGATTCCGGGCCTCATCAACCATACTTTGAAAATGCATGTCATTAATTCTAAAAGGAGAGGACTTGTGTTTCTACAATATGATGTCACAGAAGTGAGGCCACACTCTAAAGCACCAGGATGTTTGGCATCATTTTAAATATCCTGAGCTCAGGTACCTCCACAACAAAGTTTTAGGATGAGTCTCGAATGTTCAATATTTTTGTCAAAAACAGAACAGAACGTCTAATGGGAATTATTTATGTTGTGGATAATTTTAATGTCTCCAAGCCCTTCTCTTGTCTCCTAAGTGTGGTTAACAACAAAGACTCTAGTCAAAATTTATTGGCATAGACCTGTGTCACATTGCATAACCTCGCTGAGCCCAAGTTGCTTCACCTGTAAAATGGTTCAACATCACAAGGAAGTTCTGCAAGCAAACTAATGCATGGAAGGACCCAGGTCCATAGCAAATCGTACCACTGCCTGCTGCTGACCGCTGTCTGGAAGGACTAGGGCGGTCATACAAGAAGCCATCTGTGATCTTCCATGTGCTGTCCTGGGTTCATGCTTCCCCCTGTGTGGATTCTCACATGGATGCATGCTGACCTTCAGAGAGAACAAGCCGTTCCTCACTAAGCTGGGGTATGATGATTAGAACCCACTATTGCTTTACTGCGCTAATATGTATAAAATAAATAAGATCTGTATCTCACACCAGCTATGCGGTAATAAAGACATCCTCTGTTTATCTGACCATCCCTGCCATCCCTTATGGGCAAGACTTATGGGGCTAGGTCTTCGTATCTTTAAAAGAACCCATGCCCAGTAAACAACAGTTCCCTGTCCTCTCGTCTCTTCCTTCTGCTCTCTCATTTCCGAATACTTTTTGAAATACTTCACGTCACTGAAATGGTAGCGCATTTGTCTTTCCGTGACTGGCTGATCTTTATAGTACAGAGTCCTCCAGATTCATCTGCACTGTAGCATCTGTTAACATGTTTGAATAATATTCCTAATAGTCCACACTTTGATTATCCATTCGTCTATTGACGGATGTGTGTTTCTTCCTCATTTTAGTTGTGGTGTCAAATACCTGTTTGAGACCCTGGTCAAGACCTCTGAAGACTCTGTCGTGTAGAAGGCTGGCATCTGGAGCACCAAGACTTACTGGGTTCTGTGCTAAACGCTCTCCAAACTACATGTGCTATCTCCAGAGAGCACACCTAGGCTTGGCGCCTTAGACACTCACTCTGAAAACTGTAGGCAGTATTTGAGCGTGCTCCTTAACTTTAGGTCCACGATTTTAAAAATAGTTTCGCAAGCAGCTCATCTAATGCTGGCTCAGTGAAGGGGACCATCTGCCTTGCGCCCAGTGCTACCCTTCAGTGTGCCCAAGGAGACACCCGTGTGCCAGTGGTGTGGAAGTATCTATGCTTTGGTGCCCACAGAAGAGCATGGAGATGGCCCTGTGGGTCACTGTGGCTCAGCTGCCCGCTGCAGGTCTGGATCCCCGTGGGGAAGACTGCAAGTGGTACCTAGAAAATTGGTTGGGGCACGCACGAAGTCTTTCATCTTGCAAACTGGAACTCCACACCCACTAAACAAGAAATGTGCTTCCTCTCCCCTCTACCCCACCTCACTGATTTCTGAATGTGTTGTTTAAAGTACTTCATGTCAATGAAATGACCCAGCATTTGTCTCTTCGTGAATGATTTATTTTACAACATGATGTCCTCAAGGGTCATCGACACTCTGGCATCTATCTGTGGGCGTGGAGGCATGCGGGAGGAAGACCTCACCCGACCCCACTGACCACAGGGTGGCCTTCCTAGATTATCCCACCCCGAGGCAAGGAGGAGCAGACTTTAAACCCTCCTACTGAGAATTCTTTTCTGCAGGATGTCTGGGCTTGGAGGTGAGAGGACAGAGGATCTGCTACCCAAGAGTAACCCAGTCCAGAGCCTCTGGGCTAGAGGGATGGGGAGTCAGCTGAAAGGACCAGAGCAGTAGGTCACAGTGGCCCCGGGACTCTCTCCCAGGTTAGTGCTCCAGCAGCAGCAGGGTACATGTACCTCCTAAGCTGCTGGGAGCTCATCTGGCCCATTTCCTGGATGACAAATTAAGCGGTGGAAACAGGGGCAAGGATTGGAAGGGAAATCATGCCCGTGCGCCTGCTCAGCTTGGCAGCAGCCCAGAAGCCCCTGTACCACACAGCACCACTTCTGGGGTCCCTTACTTGCAACCCTGGGATTTTCAGTTTTTCAAAGAATTTTCTCTATGCAAAGGGGTGAGGGAAAGGGAGCCAGAAAATAGTCTAAAAAGCACATTACCAGGAAATTATTTCTACCATGTTTACGACTGTTCTTAATGTTTTATGAATATGCTAAAAGAATGCCAGGGCATATTTCCTTGGGCACTCCAGTTAATTACTTATTCCGAGTGCTTCTGCTCTGTTCCTTTCGAAATGTGTTGTGCATTAATTCTGATTATGTACAAAAACCCACCTGCAAGGAAAAACTCTGAATCAGTAATGCTGGTAAAATGAGCAGCCTCCTGGGGCTGCACTGGAGAGAGGATACTGGACAGAATTAGAATCTTGTAGCTAAGGCTATTCATAATGTCATTAACATAAAGGCAATTAAATGAGTTTTTAACCTACAACCCTTTATTGTTATTAATGAACATTAGAAAAACACAGGAGATAAAATTGGTAATTATCTCTGCACCAAGCTATGCAATAATGTGTTTAAATATAAAAACAAAACAAATGATTATTGTTAGTATTTTCAGTAGCAGAAACCCCAGGAGCGGCTCCGTCATCTTTAATCACATGAGCCCACACCAAGAGGGTTAATTAAAGGAAGGCTTTACCTTCACAAGCCCGGCTGTTCAGTTTAATATGGAATCAACAAACATAAATGTAAATTTGCAAAAAACATGTCCCAAGCAGTCGTTTCTGCCTGCGGGTTAACCACCTTTACAGAAATACAGAGCGATTCCGTCTGCCAGACGACAGTCCACGGCTCCAGAATCAGGTTTTTCCTTTCTGGAAGAAACAAAACAAAACAGAACGATTGCATCATGCTTCCAGAGCCCATTCTGAGAACAAGTGAATAAATCCAGGCTCGCTGCCTAAGCGCGCTGTTCACGGGAAGAAACACGCGTTTGAGAAAGATGCGCAGATTTTGAAGCCATGCTGAACGCCATTTCGGAGCTCCACGACCGAGAGCCGCCGGCTTGTGTTCGTCCTTTATGCAAACTACAACATCTCCACAACAAGCCAAGCCAGCCTGGGTGTGAGGATGCAGCGGCTAATGGCTGGTGAAAAGCCTGCATCTAATAATAGTTCCCCACTAATTAATTCAGTTTGTATATCTTACCATAGAAAACGGGGCTATCGAATCTGGTGTAATTTGTTCTAAAGCAGTTTCATTTCTGAACCCCGTTTCGAAGTGACGTATACTTCGGATTTGTCTGTGCAGTGGGGCTCAGGGCAAAGGACACTGCACAGACACAATTCTCGGAAGCAGGGTAGCCACACAACGGCCGTGTGGCAACACCTTTCATTTTCACTTGATTTTTCCCACAAATGAAATCTTTTACGAGAGTCTTTTATGAAGCAAAACAACCGCAGCAGCGCTACTTCTGTTCACGTACTACTTTACAGAGCCATCCTGTAAACTTGGGGTGACACCAGCGTTACCTCTGTTCACATACTACTTTACAGAGCCATCCTGTAAACTTGGGGTGACACCAGCGTTACCTCTGTTCACATACTACTTTACAGAGCCATCCTGTAAACTTGGGGTGACACCAGCGTTACCTCTGATCATGTACTACTTTACAGAGCCATCCTGTAAACTTGGGGTGACACCAGCGTTACCTCTGTTCACGTACTACTTTACAGAGCCATCCTGTAAACTTGGGGTGACACCAGCGTTACCTCTGTTCACGTACTACTTTACAGAGCCATCCTGTAAACTTGGGGTGACACCAAGAGCAAAGTGATGCCCTCACCCCATGTCCTTTCACAGGCCCGCTCCATTGTGAACGTTTGGTTACAGGCATGAGGCTTCCCTGCCCACTGGAAAGTCTCCTTCGGGGTCAGGAAATGCAGCCTGGTACCAGGTCGAGAGTTTAGACAGGAAGTAAGGGGGTTGGCGGTATTCTTTCCTTGGGTGTTGATCGTATCACTAGAAGCTCAGAATGTAAGGGACTCAGAATGTACGGCCCGGAATGAGTCAGCCTCACATGGTAGACACCTGACAAGATTAGACAGATGGATCAAGTTATCCAGGCTGATGCCGAAGAGATAGAAGAGAAGACCCTCAAGTCTCTCCAGAACAGCGTTCAGAAGGAGGGTATCACAGTGTGTGCGGGTGACGGGCAGCCCAGCAACAGGCAGTTGTGAAAGGCCAGGCCCCGCACACGCAGCACATGCGGAGGAAAGCCAGATCACAGGGGCTCCGAGTCTCAGAAAGCTCATGGCCACTGGCGCGGTCCCTTCTGCACCCCAGACTCCAGACACTGTCCTGTGAGGGACCAAGTCTCCTTGGAATACCTGTGTGCCTCAGCAATAGACTTTAGGCTGAGAAGCAAAGGACTTCCTGCCATAGGCCAGGGACGGGTGTGCGAGAGAAGAAGTATTCATTAAAATCATTTGCATTTTCAACTTCCATTATTCCTGACCCCTCGGAACAGGCTGCCCGGCTGGTGCCTCTGCCATGTGGCAGACGGAAGCTGGAGGTCAACCTCCGGCTGTTAGCTAAACAACTGGGAACTACAAGCACTAAACTTCCCCCTTTCTCGGCACCCTCCCTGGCTAGTAGCCACCCCAAGGGCGCCCTCAGGGGCTGCAAATTTTCTCCTGGCACCTCTTCTAACTTGTGAAAATTCTAGAGGCCTATGAAGAGACTGCTTAGCAGAATAGGCCATATGTGGGGCCTTTGTGATCCGACATCAGGCAGTGGGGGGGGGGGGCAGTGGCCGGAGCTGCTCTATTGTGCACCTTGACTTGTCTCATTCTGCCCTTTCGTGGGCTGCTGTCAGCAGGCCTGCCATAGAGAAGGTGGCCAAACGGGGAACAATGGCGAAGCTCACACAGCTGGAAAGTCGCCTCTCAAAGACCTCCAGGACATAGCAGTTGGTCCTGCCAGCTGATGGTTGATCTGGTGAGGGTGGAGCAGCTGGAGCTGGGGCAGGACTCTCCAGACCCACTCTGCAGGGCTGGGGGTGCGGTGGGGGAGCTATCTGCCCACTGCCATTCCTGCCTGTACCCCACAAAGGCTGGGGCCCCCACCCCAGCTCCTCCATGTGTTCGGCGGGGGGGGGGGGGGGGGGGGGGGATGCGGACTTTGCTAGCCACGCCCACATCATTTTCCCATCACGTTGGAAAAGGTGGACCGCAGCCCTTGTTCGTAACAAGGGAAACATGAACTGACTTGCAAGTGTTCTCTCCTGGACAGTGTCACAGGCTGTTAAAGTGCAAAAAATTACCTCAAAGTAACTAGAGTTGGCCCAGTGGTTAAGAGCACTCACTGCTCTTGCCAAGGACCCACACTCAATTCCTGGCAGCTACAGGGTGGCTCACATCTGTTTGTAACCCTAGTTCCAGGAGATCTGGCACTCCTGTGACCTCGGTGGGGACCAGGCACATGTACGCTATATGCACACACATACAGGCCAAACATGAAAGGACAAAATAAATTAATCTTCTTAAAAAATAAAGTCACTTTAAAAAATAGTTGAAAACCATGTGATGGTGGCACTTGACTTAATTAATCCCAGCATTCAGGAGGCAGTGGCAGGTGGATCTCTGAGTTCAAGGCCAGCCTGGTCTAGAGTGAGTTCCAGGATATTTAGGACTACACAGAGAAACTCTGTCTCTAAAATAAGTTGAAAATAGGGTGTGGTGGCACATTCGTGGACTCCCAGCACTCAGGTAGCAGGACAAGCATCCTCAGCTTTGTGCACAGTTTGGGTTATATACAGGTTATAACAGCCTGAGTTATATGAGACTCTGTCTCAAAAACCAACACAAAACAAGCAAAACACCAAGCAATAACAATCAAACCCTTGTTAGATGCCGTCTGGAGTCTCTACAGTTTGTCTGGGTTAAAGGATGACCATGAGGGATGTTGAGTGTGCAGCTGGGTGCTGCTCAGTGGTTAAGAGCCTGTCTTCTCGAGGACCAGGTTTGGTTCCCAGCAACAACGCCAGGTGACTCTCGGCCTCTCCTGACTCCAGTTCCAGGGCAATGCGAGTCTTCCAGCTTCTGTGGATACCTGCACTCACGAGCTCATAATTTAACAGAATAAAAACAAAGGACGGTGAGTATGGTATTTAGGCTGTTGTGAGTTTGTCACCCACATCCCGACACCGACACCATTTAGAGGGAGGAGGGAGGTTAATTGTGAGCACATCTTGGGTAAACAGTGACTGTGAGTCTCCCTCAGGGCCTTACCTCAAGCTCACAAGACCCTTTCAGAGTGAAGAGGAAAAGGCAGAGAAGCAAATCTACTTTCCCAAACACCTATCATCAGTCTGCTCGCTCTCAAGAGGGAAACACCTGGCAGATCCTGACGCCCAGCAAAAGACTATGGGCTGTCAGGGGCAACTTTTACACAGACAGAATACCAAGGACGGCTGTGTGCAGGAAAATAACCCCAGCGGCTGTGAGGCCCGTGGATGCAGACAAGAAGACTTGGAGGGCCGAGTCCCGAGAGTCTGGTGAGGAGGCTCAGGAAAGGGCTGACAGATGCTTGGCCGAGGAAGGGACAGCAGGGACGGACAGAAGGAAGCCACCTCGAGGGGCTGTTCTGAAGTAGAAATGACAAGATTTATCCAATTCAAACTAGCTACGACATCACCCATTTTTATCTCTCATCGTCTCCCTCGCTAAACCTTCAGAGGCCGTGAGGACATCACACAGATGTTCATAAGGATGTGTCCTTGTGCTTTTCACAATTCCCCTCCATCGTCTTGTTCTCCATGGTTTCCATTACCTACAATGATCTGAAATATTAAACAAAAATCTGTAGCACAATTAATAAAAACCCAGAGACAGAAATTGGGGTTCAACTTGAAGGTTAGAAAAGCAAAACAGGCAGCCACTGGCTCTTACCTTGACATCAGTCTGAAATGGCGATCCTGCCTCCCAGAATCTCAGAATGAGACAGTGTGTTGAGAGCTGCTTCCTCTTGTTTTATAATCTTCTCTGGTTCTGGGATTAAAGGCCTGCACCACTGTCATTAAAGTGGTGATTATTCTACCCGGTTTCTATGGCAAACTAGTGTGTCTACTGGGATTAAAGGTGTGTGTCACCACTGCCTGGTCCGTAAGGCTGACCAATGGGGCTGTTTTACTCTCTGAACTTTAGGCAAGCTTTATTTATTTATTAAAACACAAACAAATTATAACTACAAAGTCTCCAGAGATATTAATGTTTTCAATCATGCACTATTCTCAGCTAAGGCTAAATTTCATGCTGTCTGAAAGTCCACTCTCTTTCTAGCCTGTAGGGCAGTATCCACCCATCTGCGTAGAAGCTGTATATATCATCGGACAAACTGCTGTCCTAGGGCAGGACTTGCATTCAGGTAAACCTCTAATTTATTTAATAAATGTTTCCAAGGTCCCAGAGTTATGATGACTCTGGCCATCTAGAGACACCCAAGAGAAGCTGTCTTTGCTTCGTATACATGAAAAGGTGAAGAAGAGGAAAGGAAAGGAAAAGCTACGTACCGAGGTCGCTAACCTCTCTCACAAGCGTGACCCTACTGCCCATGCCATTGCACAGAAGGCTCGGTGGGTCACAGGGACTGGACTCTTAAACTGACCTTAGGTTATTTTGTTTTCTGTTTTAATGTCCAGCATGGTAAACATTCATATATAGTCCACACAAGCCTGCAGAGAGAGCTCTGAGGGTGGACAGGGGTATCGAGACCAAAATGTTGACAAATCGTCTCCGTAGACACTCTCCACACCGTGCTGAGAGTGACCCGCAGTAACTTCCCACCTTGCCTGGCCCTTCCTGTCGTCTCCACACTGTGCTGAGAGTGACCCTCAGTAACTTCCCACCTTGCCTGGCCCCTACCGTCATGTTGGCACAAAGTCAGGCCGTCCCTGGTGATCTTACTTCTCTGCAGATCTAAAGTCATCTCTTATTTGCCGCTAATGAAAACTACTTTGCTTACTGCACCGCCACCATCTAAAAATGTATTTTCTCAATGTCTCTGCAATATTATGCCTCCTTAATATGAACCAGTGTCCTAAGTTCAAGAACTTGGTCAGCAACACAGCTTGCGTGAGTCCTTTGTAACCCTGCATTGCTTAGATTAATAGTTTTATTTCTTAGCTTAAAATACTTATTTTTATTTTTAATTATGTGTATGCATGTTGCACAAATTCTAATTGGTCTTAATAATAAAAACCCAGAGTCAGTTATTAGGACAAATGCTGAAAGGTCAGAGAAGTAAAGGAGCCAGCCACTAAAGTTCTTATCTCTACCGAATCCTTAGACAAAATGGGTGATCCTGTCTCTAGGAATCCTCAGACTGAATCCTGAGCCCCGTCTCCTCCCCACTTACATCCTCTCTCTGCCCAGCCATGTCCCTTCCTGTCTCCACCTCTCTAGTGCAGGGATTGAAGGTGTGAGCTCTGTTTCCCAGCACTCGGGAGGCAGAGGCAAACAGATCTCTGTGAGTTCAAGGCTACCCTGGATTATGTGAGATTGATCCAGTCTAAAAGAGAAATAGAGCCAAGCAGTGGTGGCTCACACCTTCAACCCCAGTACTTGGGAGTCACATGCCTTTAATCCCAGCACTAGGGAGGTGGAGACAGGAAGGGATATGGCTGGGCAGAGAGAGGAATATAAGGTGGGAGGAGACAGGAGCTCAGTGCATTCAGCCTGAGGATTTGTAGCGACAGAATCTTGCCTCTTGGGTCTGAGGATTCGGGAAAGGTCAAAGCCTCTCTAGTGGCTGGCTCCTTTACTTTCTGATCTTTCAGCATTTACCCCAGTATCTGACTCCAGGTTTTTATTATTCAGACCCGTTAGAATTCACGCTACATATGCATGTGTGTTTATGTGAAGCTACGTGCATGTGAGTGTAGGTGCCAACAAAGTCACAGTGTGTGGGATCCTCTGAACCTGGAGTTACCGCCAACTGTGAGCCACTCAGTGTGTGCTGGGGACCAAATCAGGTTCTCTGCAAGGACCATAAACCTCTTAACCCCTGGGCTTCTCTCCAGCCCTGTATTAACCCTTTTGAAAGTGTCCGACAAATCAGATCTTACTCTCCTTCCAAACAAGATGCCATCCTTAGGACAAACCGTCCCCCATCAGGCCCACCTCACCTCTAACTGATCCTCACACAGAATCCACATTTTCACTCTGAGCTTCTTCTAAGCCAAAAAAGATAAGTAGTGTTGACAGCATTCATTCTTGGTTTCCTATGAACGGTGTATTTTTTATCCTTGCAAACTACTTGGTTTTCCTTTTCATATATATGTGTGTGTGTGTATATATATATATATATATATATATATATATATATATATATATATAAAATTTTATTTTATATGTCTGGGTATTTTTCCTGTATTATGTCTGTGTACCATATGCACACACTTCTCTTGGAGGCCAGAAGAGGGTGTCAGATCTTGCAGAACTGGAGTGGCAAAAGACCGTGAGCTGCCTTGTGGGTGTTGGGAATTTAACCCAGGTCCTCTGGAAGAGCAGTTAAGAGCTTAGCCCCTGGGCCATCTCTCCAGAACCCTTTCCTTTGCATTTTTAGTTTATGAATACTTTCCTTTTGGTTTTCAAATGTGTCCATGAATTCACGTGCATGCACATATGCATTTAATATTTTATCCATCACCTCTATGTTTGGAGGTGAGTGATAATTTTGGGCATGCTTTACCCACTGCGCTGACCTGCAGGCCTAAGCCTTCATCCTCAGAAAGGAACCCTGGGATATTTTTGCTATAACCTGAAACACTCAATCTTTCTGATTCACCAAAGCAGACCTAAACTGCAAAATACTAATTAGATTTTTGTAAGAAAGATGCTGAATTAGAGCTAAGCAATGCTGGCATTGGATTGGCTCTTGTGAACTAAGCAGAAGTATTTCATTTAAGCGTATGGTCATGTAGGTTAATTAAAATGTTCTCTCTAGAAATATAGCCCCCAAGACTCTATGTAATTTAATAGGCTCTATGTTCACGCAGAGTGAGAATGGCGGTTTCAATATTTAATTCTTGCTTCATAAACTTCGAAGGCTGAGAACACATCCTTCCTAACTTGTGAATGTTCCCTATGTCAGGAGCAACTCGCCGAAGGAAACTCAAGTTGCTAGGTAACTTGGGGCCTGTGGAAAGCTGCTGATAAAAATGTATTTAAATCAGATTTCTGGAGCAGATGGGCAAACTGAAGTGGAAAATGAATTCAAATGCTCTGATACTGGCTTTTCCTGCCAAAACTAAAATCTCCTTGCCATGTAGCCTTCTTACGGCAAGGGGTGGGGCGGGGGGGGGGGTTAGGTGGCCTTGCGTAGAGAGCGCCACGGCCTGTATTCTCCACAACAGGAAGGCATCTGAGATTTGTGAGGTAAATTACACTTCAGCGACTGGGAAAGCTCCATGAAGAATGAGTTCTGTCTGAAGGAGATGTAACTTACAAGGCTTGGGAGAAAGAAGGGCTTCGGGTGTGTACCGAGGGCGGACGTGCCATAACGCAGCTATCAACATAAAATAGACATCTGCTGTCTGAGCTCAGGCAGGTGGAGAAGGCGTACTCCTTTCTCAATGTCTTTTGTGTGTGGTCAGAGATATTGGGGGCTGGTGGCCAGAGTGACAGGTCCAAGGACTCCCACAAAACCTTTCTCTGAAGAAGAGACACCTACAAAACTTATCTCTTCATCAATTCTCTGTAACCTGTCAGAGTCAGTAAATTCGCACAAAATTATCCAAAAGAAATTTTAGTTGGACATTAACTGAGACAGGAGGACCACTTGAGCTCTGGAGTTGGAGGCAGTCTGAGTAACTCAGTGAGGACTCCCCACGGCAGACAAGCAGAGGGAGCCAGTAGTTAGTGAGCTCAGAACCAGGGGACACAGAACGTAAATTCTGGAACTGATACCCCTCTCTGGAGCATTCCAGCAAGAGCAGACAGCAACGGGAGGCAGATGGAAACAGCCATGGTGTCTTAGCGTTTCTATTGCTGAGATGAAACACCGTGACCAGACATTTGGGGAGGAAAGGGTTTGTGTGGCTTACACTTCAGCATTGCTGTTCATCAGTGAAGGAAGGCAAGGCACGAACTCAACGGGGCAGGAGCCCAGGGGCAGGCGCTGATGCAGACAGAGGCCAAGGTGCTATTTGCTGGCTTGCTCCCCATGGCTTGCTCCTGTTTGCTTACAGAAACCTGAAACCACAGCCCAGGGATAACACCACCCACCATGGGCTGGACCCTCCTCACTGATCACTAAACGATCAAATGCCCTACAGCTGGATCTCATCAAGATGTCTCCTCAGCTGAGGTACTTTCCTCTGATGACTCTAGCTTGTGTCAAGTTGACACACAAAACCAGCCAGCGCAGTTGGTGCGTCAGGGTCCTGCTGGACAAGAGATAGTACACTCTGAACGGGCTCCGCCCCAGCTTCCCAACAGGCTCTGCCCCAGCTTCCCAACAGGCTCCGCCCCAGCTTCACCTGCGTTATTTTACTGAATCATCGCAGCAAATCTACCTGGAAGTTTTTGGGTTTTATTTGTTTTTCCCTATTTGGTAAGTGGAAACACTGAGGTCCTAAGGCACCTCGGGAGAAGCACATCAATGGGTGTCACCGCTGCCACAGGGTCGCAAAGCTTTGGCGGCCACTTTCTCAGGAGACTTGGGGTCCTTGGGAGAGAGTGATATAAAGGTGGAGTATACAAAAGTGGAGTAGACGTTGGTTAAGATTTTAGCAAGAGCTGTCAAAATGTTAAGCATACATGTCAGATGATTCAACAAAAAGAATATTTGTAATAGAAAAAACCTTGGAAATATCATAAGTATTTATTAAGGGGGGGGGTTGGACAATTTCTGTTTAGACTACATAATACTATATACTCTTTACAATACTATGCTCAAAAACTTCTATTTATTCAGTAAAAACAATGAGAAAAATCTATATTGATATATGAAAAATACTTCTTCATGTTGTTCAACAGAAAAGTAAGTTGCAGAGAAGAGCGTGTTTGTGAGCTGTGTGGAGACTCACAATACAGTCTTCTCTGAGGAAAAGGAGGTGTCTAGACGGAGACCTAATTTGTTGCTGTCAATGGTGAGGGGAAGGGAGTGGCTCTTGGTAGGAAGGAGAGGGAAACTGGTACTTTGAACTCTGAGCTGTTCTCAGCTCTCTGATTTTTCTCTAATAAGTAAGGATGACTTTTGTAATGAAAGGAAGCATTTTCAAGAAAACCCTTTGAACTTAAAAAATAACGGAAGGGTTTTACAACAGAAAAATGAAGTGGGCCAGGATCTGACGGGAGGCGGATGATGATTATGGAACTAATGATGGCCAAAGGTCACCTGTGTCTTCATGTTAATTGCCAAGGCAGAGTCACAAAGAGCTTGAGCACTGGAAAGAGTGCACCTTGAAGGCACAAGACCCAAAAGGGAACTTTTCCTGGTGTTTTGGATAGCTTGTCAAACCAACACCCAAGGGCTTTGATTTCTTCTCAACTCTTTCTTGAGTTGCCTAGTACCTTCAGTATGATGGCTGGGTTTACGTGAAGCCAGCTCAGATAGGAAAAGAAGTATTCATCTACCACCCCAACCATCACTCACACCACCAGCAACAACACCACCCCATCATCCCCCCACCCCTATTACCCCACTACCACCACCACACACACATACTATCCCCCATCACCCCACCACTACCACCACACAACACACTATCCCCCATTACCCCCACCACACACACTATCCCCCATTCACACACACACACACTATCCCCCATCACCCCAACACACACACTATCCCCCATTATTTTCAACATACACACACACACTATCCCCCATCACCCCCAACACACACACGCACACATTATCCCCCATCACCCCACCACCACCGCCACCAAAACTTGGCTGCAGGAAACCATTCAATCCTCTGGCTGCATGGAGGTTGGCCGTGACAGCTGCAACCCTTTCTGCATGGAAACAGTCTCCCCCCCCCGATGCGGAGGCAGATTGCATTCCCCTGGCTAATCCAACCATACGCCACAGAAACAAGAAAAGGTTCAAACTAGCCATACGTGCTGTGGATTCTAAAAGGAAAGGAGCCTACCTGTAAGTTAGGGGTCTCTTGGTCGCTTGTTTGCCACCGCTTTTTCTGATATTGCCAACATGGTTATTATTGCTTGGCTAGATTTCTCTGCTCAAAGGCCATCCGAGAACACTTCCGGCCAAAGATGGCAGAACAGTTCTTGTAGAACTTCCTTCAGGTCCCTAGCCTGGGTGGGTAGGATTAGTTTATCTGTTTTCATTCAAACACCCAATGTCTATTTGGTTTGTACTGGACAACTAGCACATACCTGTTTAAAAATACCCCAGTACCTAATTATCTGAGTTACAAAACTCAACGCTGTCTTCCAGTCACGCTCCTCTTAACAGGCTTTGAAGGTAAATCAGAAACCATGATGACTTTCTTCATATTGTCTCAACACACTTTGTATTTCAACTGGTACAGCAATAAGCAGCTGGACCCAGGCATAAGAAGGTAAGAGTCAGGTCTGACAGTGAATTTATCATGCTCTTGATCCTGAGATTCCCCAACAACCTGCTTAGTTGTCCAGAGGAATTTGCTTAACGATGTCTACCCAACCCAGATCTTCAAGAAACTTAGTACTGTTTGGACAACCTTTGATTGATAAGGAAAGATCCTGATGGGTACTGTGCCTATCTTTCATTCCTTGGACAGAAAGTCTTGTTGCACATTTGAAATGCCCACAGCTCTGACAAGCTTGATAACATCCATTCTTACAGGTTTCCTCTCTAAGGAGGTGTGGGGTAGGTCACATGGATATACTCAACAAAGCGAGACACAGGGGAGGAGGACTTTGTGAGCAGCTCCCACAGTGACTCTTTAGAGCATCAACAAGCAAGGAAGGCTTGTCCTCTGGGGGACAGTAGGTGTCTCTTCCCATGACGACGACTCTGGAATGGTCTGATCATGATGATGGTGACAGGCGGGGTATCGACAGATAGCTGTACTATGTGAGGCCAGACCACCACATAGAAAAGGGCTTTCTCTCTTCGCATTGCTATCAATGACTTACTCATGAAACCCTTGTGAAGACAATTGGCCTTGGTTTCTGAGTAGAGCTGGGGTCTACTGTAAAATGGAGGTACCCAGGAGTTCAGAGGTGTGTGTGTGTGTGTGTGTGTCTGTGTGTGTCTGCGTGTTTGTCTGTGTGTGAATGGGTCTGTGTGTGTCTATGTGTATATATGTGTGTATGTATATGTGTCTGTGTGTGTCTGTGTTATGTATATGTGTCTGTGTGTATCTACGTGTGTATGTGTCTGTGTGGTCTGTGTATGTGTCTGTGTGTGTCTATGGGTATATATATATATGTCTGTATGTGTATGTATGTATGTGTGTGTGTATGTGGAGGGGTACTTGTGGGTTGGGGTCAAAGGACAACCTCATGGATCCCTCTTGATGCACATTCTGTCTTTTGTCTGGGACAGGGTTCCTCTACGGCCTGGAGCTTCACCAAATAGCTGGCAAATGAACCTCAAGGTTCCTCCATTGTGAGAGGATCACCGGTGACACCCACTCTGTATGTGGTTCCAGGCATCCAAACCCAGTCATCATACGAGACAAGCGTTTTACAGACAGAGCCATCTCCCAGCCTCCAGGAGATGTCTTTTTGGTGACAACTTCAGTGCCGAAGAAGCATTATATATAAATGGGCAACTGCGGCAACCTCAGTCCAGAA
Organism: Microtus pennsylvanicus; assembly: GCF_037038515.1. NCBI lineage: Eukaryota > Metazoa > Chordata > Mammalia > Rodentia > Cricetidae > Microtus > Microtus pennsylvanicus. The sequence continues at coordinate 2,437,146 of NC_134590.1, read as the reverse complement.
AGGCAAAAGAAACCCAGTGTCCACGGCCTTTAGAAAAGCTCTCCATTTGCTGGGCACCAGGCTAGCTAGCTCAGCTGAGGCATCGGCTAGAGGGTGAGGGAAACCATGGAGGGATACTAGATGGTAATCATCCCTTAGGGTTCAGCCATCTGCAGCAATAGGGAATGGACCTCATTGCCCTCACCTCATACTAAGTCTTGAAGGCTCCTTGAAGAAAAGCAGATCCGTGTTAGGAGCTGGGGTACCGGGGGGGGGGGGCTATCTAAAAATAATCATCAGGGAAGCACGCTCTGCCCCTGTGGTATGGGCACATAGCTTTACAAGCCACACGGGCACATGAAGTAACATGGCGGGGAAATGAAGCAGAGGTTCTGAGCTGGACCATGGTTACCATGGTTACTGTGTGGAGGAACACCTGTGGCCAGAGGGCATGGGCAAAGGGGATGAGAGGAGGCGAGGGAGGAAGTTAGTGGATCTGGGCATCGTCTACAGAGTCTGAGGAAAGGGCAGAGGTTCCTGTCACTCTGGGAAGTGGCATGGGAGGCAGAGAATGAGAGGCCACTGAAAGATGGTGTTTGGAATCACTTCAGATGGGTTTTCCAGGTGCAGAGAACAGTTGAGCAACAGGTCTTGAACTGAAGGTTTGTTACTCTTCAGGGCTGACTCGACGCTGTGAGTAAACCAAAACAAACCTCCTCTACTTCTTCTAGTCCTTCCTAGAGTGGCAGGCGGCCAGTGAGGGCCGTGGGCACACTCAGGAAATGTTTATCATTTGGACTTGGTGAAGAACTAGTGAAAATAATGTCCCAACACTGAAAACCACAAGCGGTACATGGTCTCCAAGGCCCGGCCCACCATCTTTACCCAGGTAATTTAGGCACACACATGGGAGTTTTGATCATCTCAATGACCCATCCAGGTGAAGTTAGTCTATAACTAGCAGGGCAGTGGTGGTGCACGCCTTTAATCCCAGCACTCGGGAGGCAGAGGCAGGCGGATCTCTGGGAGTTGGAGGCCAGCCTGGTCTACAAGAGCTAGTTCCAGGACAGGCTCCAAAGCCACAGAAACCCTGTCTCGAAAAACCAAAAAAAAAAAAAAATCCGAGACTAGAGGAGGGGAAGTTACTAAATTGTTAATGGCCACCATAATATAAGGTCAGAGCCTTACGTTTGGACTGCAGAGCCGGCCCTCACTCCGGGCAGCAGCTACGCTCTCTGGTGGCCTTGATTTATACTCATGACTTTTCTATGAAAAAGAGCTAGTGTTAACAGGCTTGAAAAGCCACAATTGCCTGGAAGAAAATAACAAAGGCAGAGATTCTATTTGTTTATTAATGTGTCCTAAGTTAGAAAGATCCTCCGGCTCCCAGAAGGTCCTCCCATCCGATGGCGAGGGTGGGTGGGTGTTTCATTCTGAGTGCCTTTGATGATGTCTGCGTTGGCTCTCCTGCTGTGTGGCACTGCCTTACCCATACTTTAAAAGTCATTAGCGTAGTTGCATCACCGAAGAAGGAAAGAAACAGCTGTGTGATCTACCCATGAGATAAAGTTGTCTGCCCGGCACGAGCTCAGCCTTTTTCTTGTGCTAGTTGTGAGCCCGTCCTCATGCTGGGCAGGAAAAGCTCATTACTGCTCTGAGTAGCCGAGAAACGGGGCTGCAGAAAGGGAGAAAGCAACCAAAGGCCCAGAGCATTCCCATCAAATTGTATATTGAAAAGCCTAACGCTGGGCCGTGACCAGAGTCACACAGCAGCCATTTTCTTAGCCTCCTTTTACAGTGGGATTGTGTGGATACGGTGACTCGTGAGCTGGAGCATCACCACTGGTGTCAGACACAAGTCATGGGCTGGGTGGACACAAAGAAAGATGCTGGGGTTGAGGATGTGCTTGTCATGCAAACATGAGAACTGAGTTCAAGTCCCCTACAGCAGTGTGCACCTGTAATCCCAGCACTGGGGAATGGAGACACGGGAACCCTGCAGTTCACTGGAAGCTAGTCTATCCAAAGCTCTGAGTTCAAAATTCAATGAAAGACCTTGTCTCAACAAATATAGTGGAGAGCAATCAGGGAAGATACCTTTGACTTCTGGCTTCACACACACACACACATGCACGCACACACACACACGTACGCACGTGCGCACATGCACACACACACAGGTGTGCTCACAACGCACACATGCACACACAGGTGTGCTCACACACGCACACACGTACACACAGGTGTGCTCACACACGCACACACGTACACACACACACACACGCACACACGCGCGCGCGTGCTCACACACGCACACACTCACATGCACGCACGCACACGTACGCACGTACGCACATGCACACACATGCACACACAGGTGTGCTCGCACACGCACACACTCACATGCACACACACGTACACACATGTGCACATGCACACACACACACACTCACATGCACGCACACACACGTACGCACGTGCGCACATGCACACACACGCACACACAGGTATGCTCACACACGCACACACGTACACACACACACGCACATGCATGTGTGCTCACACACCCACACTCGCACACAGCAGCACTCGGTCCAGACTGTTCACAGTGTTCACGTCTGTTAAATCTGAAGCTCTTTTGAAGCACAATGGAGTACCTACACCCCAGAAACTCTGTCTCGCTTTGGACCCTGCACTTCCCCGCCACTGTTTCCACTTCGGTCTTTTTGGCTGCCTTTGCTGTTTGCTTTGAAGAACTTCTGCCACTGTGGCTGGTGTGCCCAGTGTAAGTGGCATTTCAGCGTGGATCTCCCTAGGTAGCAAGCATCCTTGTCTAGATTAATGTGCCGGTGGCATATGGTGCAAATGGCCTGTCGTAGGGTCTCAGACTCGGATCAGACTCTCTGCCAGGCTGCTGGCTGCTTTGGCACAGTGCCTACGGCCCCAGTGCCCGAGGAAGGAGAGTGGTGTTGTTGGGAAACTATTTAGAATAAACTTTCTTGTGCAAAAGTCAGAATCTGGCTTCCCTCCTCCCTTCGTTTCTCTCTCCCCGCTGGTAGCAGTGTTATAAAGAGATGCACTGGGCTGGTGAGGTGGCCCAGCAGGTAAAGAAAGGCTCACACCACTAAGTCTGATCCCCGGAGCCCACATGATAGGAGAAATGAGATTCCCATAAACTGTCCTCTCACCTCCACATGGGCACCATGGCAAGGACATGCAACACACACACATACACACATATACACTACACATACAAAATAAATAAATGTTAAAAAGAAAAAATGCTTCAGTAAACTCTTCAGTTTACCAAGCTGGACTTGGATGAAACCATTTCTTTATTCTCTTGTTGTCCCCTCATCCCCACTGGGAGAATTATGTATCAACGGAATCCAGTATTTGTCATAGATGGACTGCCCTCTGCTTCCTAAATGCTGGATTGCAGTCCTGCACCCCCATGTAGTTGATACTAAGTCCTCTGTGTGTGCTATTCCATCCCCACATCATACGAAGTGTGTGCTCCTGTTATCTGCAATTTACCAATAAGAAATTCGAGACCAAGAAAGTTAAGAAACTTAGCCATGATTCACAGTTGTGCTGCAGAAGACTCCAGGAAGCCTGACCCAAAGCTCAGGCTCCTGACTGCCAAGCTGTAGCCTCTAAAACGACTCCCTAATGGTCTCATATATATACACATTTCTTAGCCAGAGTAAAGATATTTAAGAACAAAAGAAGCCTTCGGGGCCAGGAAGAAGAACCATGCTCTTGGGAACCAAATCTTGACTTTAAAACTTACTAGCTATTGCAACTCCATTCCCTTACTTAGAAAAATGTGGAATCAAAGAAGACCCTAGACTTGGAGAAGTGTGGGAATGCAGTACCAGGGAAATAAATCTGAGCTGTGACTGGCACAGCAGAAACACCTAGCCATGGGGGTTACCAGGTCGTGAGGGACGCAGATGGGGCGCTGGGTAATGTAGCCCAGGCCGATCTCACTTGCTACGTAGGCTGGAGTGGATGGACCTTGAACAGCCCCTCCTGCCTCCACCTCCCTCCCAAGTACTGGGATCACAGGCATGGGCACCAAACGCTGCTGCTGTCTCAGGACATGAAGACCTTGAATGGATACAGCTTTATGTAGCCCTGTACGATAGTTTCTCTAATGGAAACAAAATCACAGTTTCCAGCATCAGCTGTTCTCGGTGACATTTGGCACAAAGCAGGTCTAACTTTCCCTGTGGTGCACAGAGATCCTTGGAACAAACATAAGGACTGGCTCAGGAGGCAAGAGTGGATCCTGAAAGAAAATGTGTGTGTGTTTAGATACATACATACATACATACATACATACATACATACATACATACTTAGAGACATATATGGGGAGAAAGAGAGAGTGACATATTGGCCTAAAAGTTAAACATATTGTAAGCCTTCTCTGGGGTCCACAGAAGTAAATGAAGAAAGAGGAAGCACCCTGGATCATCATCTAGAATGTTCTCTCCCAGCGATCCTCACTGCCACCTCTTCATCTCCTTTTTCTCCCAGAGTCACTGGGAACCTTCAGTCTATTCTTCTACTTTATTCTTTTGGCCTTGAACTCGGAATGGCACCAAGGGTGACCATGGACAGTTCTGATCCTCCTGCCTCTACCTCGAAAGCGCTGGGATCGCAGGTGTACACCACCACGGCATCTCAACATTGTGCTTTTGATGTTTCCTAATACTTGCACCTTCAATCACATGTTATAACTAACCTCTATTCTAATTCCCTTTACGTTGCTGTAAGAAAACACTCTGACCAAAAGCAACTTGAAAAGGGTGTATTTGTCTTTCAGGTCAGTCCATCATTGAGGGAAGTCGGGGCAGGAACTCAAGGCAGGAACCTGGAGGCAGGAGCTACGGAGCAATGCTGTCTGCTGGCTCGCCTAGCTTCTCTCTATTCAGTCCAGGACACAGTAGGCTGGCCCCTCCCAGAGCCATGGTCAGTCTGGGCACTCCCCCGTAGACAAATCAGCTGAAGATAGTTACTCAGCTAAGACTCCATTTCCAAAGACTCCTAGGCTGTACCAAGTTAACAGCTGCTGTGAAGTAGAATACCTCTTGCTATGCTTGCTTTCATCATCTGCCCTCTACCGCTGGCCGCTCAGGGAACAAAGCTCTTTGATTTTTTTCACTGGTATTTCCTGAGCACTGAGAGAAGCACCCAGCACACAGTAAATACTAAATATTGTTTTGGAGGAATAATTCAGATGCAGACACCGAGGTGAAATGTTAGTAAACAAGTCCAAAACTGGTTTGTTTGCTTGTTTTGTTTTTGCCTTCCAAACCAGACATCTTTCTACTAGATGATATTTCTGACGATAAAGGAGTGGACGTCACCACAGAATGAGTTGTTGTTGAGGAATCCAGATAAAACTGGAAACAGCTGTACCCAGACAAGATAACTGAGCCAGGAAAGTGACAGGGAGAGGCGGGAGGGAACGCATAAATGTGGGTGGCTGTGCCGAGGTTTTTTCAAATTTTTGTTTAAGTCGCCGAGACTGCTGTCAGTTTATCTAGTGAAATAAGATCCGTGATCAATGTGCGGAGACGGGAATTTCAGACCTCATTATATACAAACTGAAGATTATTCCTTTGCTGTCAGCGCGGCATTTGACACGCTGGTGGAGACAAAGGGGAGTCTGTCTCAGGTACCCCTTTGCTTCTGCAAGATGTGGAGCTGTGCGGGCGTGGGTGTTAATTTGTGGTTGGATGTTAAAGTCTGAGCGTGTCCAAGACACGTGACCGGAGAAACGAGCACCTCATTCACAGTTTCGGGTGGAAGTCACTCTGCGTGGAACTTCCCTGTCCCCTCTGGAGACAAAGAAAGGCCCCTGCCTTGTCCCAGGGTCACTTCCACCGGACACTCCTCCTGTTGCTTATTCTCTCGTGCTTACATCTTAGAGCTGTCTCTCTCCACCCCTGCAAATGCTCTCAAGTCTCCCCATGCTAGCAAAGCACAGTGAAACCCTTCCAACCGTCTCTTGAGTCAATTTGCTACTGGCCAGTGCACCCCCAAAATTTGAGGGCTTTAATTACCCGCAAATGGGGGACTTCACTCAGCTAAAAGGGCTACACAGTCCTGCACCGTGTGCTCACAGGGCTGGGTTGGGAAAGCGCCGTTGGTCATTATTGACTGTTCCAAAAACAATGCGTGGAATGATCCAGATCTATAGAGACTAGACAGGCTCACGTGATTTCGCTACAACCTGAAATGCTGCAGACACAGTCAGCCGGTGATGTGGCTGGGTTGTCAAGGATGGTCTCACAAGCAGCGGAGTATCAGCTATGATGACGTGGGTGACTGAGCCATGTTAGTGACCTCAGACTTGTTCACATGGTGGGGGTGGGGGAAGAAAGGGAGGAAAACAGAGAGGGAGTGAAAAGGAGATTGGAAGGGGAAGGGAGAGGAGGGTGAGGAGAAGGACTGAGCAAGAGGGAACCAGGGAACCTGTGTGCCTACCTTCTGCCTCCTTCAGCTTACAAAGGCAACTTATAAAGCTGCCCCAGGGGCTGGGACTCTGCTGCTTGACACAGGAGCTGCAAGGTCACAAAGCCGAGTGTGGATTGGGAGTCAGCAAAGACTCAGAATCAGCTTTGCGACCGACCAGCGGCCAGCGACCAGCGACCAGCGTCCTGTACTCCCTGGACCTTAAACTACTAGTAGGCAGTACTCCCCTGGACCTTATGCTTCCACGCTGCTTCCCTTCAGATCCCAACTGCAGATGGGGCAGTTAGCTGTCTCCGCTTTGTCTGTTTCCTTACCAGGTAGCTATCAATCCTCATCCAAAGTAACCTCATCTCATCCCATCTCTCTGTTTTGACGACATTCCCCTCTTTCAAAACAATAGCTCGAATATTAAAGACATCCAGTGTTCATCTGCAAATTTGACAAGCATGGCCACATGCCTCCCTTTGGGTCCTCCCTCCTACCACCCTGTCCATCCCTCCAGGACTCTTTGGCTGACTGATGCCTTTCTTCTCAAGGCATCACTGACAACGCCGGTGTTCTGATGAATCTGATGGTTCTTCCCTCTCACCCCTTACCGCCCTCTTTCTGCCTAGTGTCTTCTGGAATTTAACTCAGTCAGGTGGACACTGCTCATATCTGTCATTATTCTAACTCATCTTCCCCCTGCCAGATGTTGCCACAGGCTGCTCCTCAAACATATGTCAAAAACAAAGCAGAAGATCTTTTTCCAAAAGAGGGCTCTGTCTTTCTGTTTTCCTTATGCGGTTTTGTGATTCATCCAGCTAGACACTGAAAATCACTTCTTCACTCCAGAGCCCCAAGAGCAAGTCCTGTCAATTATGCATCCTGAATTTCTCAGACTATCCTTGCTGTTGCATGGGTTTTGGTCTCGTCTTCTGTTGCTCATGCCAATACCAGAGCCTTTCTTTGCTCCCCATGGCCCTTTTCTGTAGCCAGAAATCTTTTTGAAACTCATAACCAGCTGTTAGTTTCTGCCCCATGCAGTTCCCCACTCACTTCTGCCAGGATGAAACTAAAATGCTTCTCATCCATGGTCATCTGTGTGTGTGTGTGTGTGTGTGTGTGTGTGTGTGTGTGTAAGAGAGAGAGAGAGAGAGAGAGAGAGAGCTGTCTCATTTAAGAGAGGGGAGAGTTTATATAAAGAAGTAAGACAACAATTTCAACCATAGACCAGGGAATCACTGGGCATGAAGCCGAGGTTTGTTGGCTTTCAGGATACCTTCCTGTCCTCTTTCTGGACCATTGTCCTGTTTTCCCGCCGGCTCTCCTGCTCCACCTCTCATCGTGTTCATCCATGGACATGGTCCGCACAGGCATCTTGATCTAAGTCTACCTAACTTTGATAATAAATATTGGGAAAGAAAACTCTAATTCTGTTCATCATGGATGAAATGCCCAACTGGTTGTGACCATAAAAGGATGAGGAAACATGGACAAATTATGATCATCCGAGATTCCCTCCTGCGAGAGAGGAAGAGTAGCAAACAAGTCTACTGAGTTCTTCCTGTGGCATATGGTGTCTCTAAGCTCAGCTGTCCGCGTTTCTTTTACTGCAATGTATTATCTGCTCCAAGTAAATAGATGTGCTCTCTGTCCCCCAAATGCGTCATGCTTCTCTCTTCCTTTTCCTCTTCTCATTGTTTCTTTTTGGAAACAAAGAGTCCCATCATCCACTCTGGCCTCACTATGTAGCCGAGGACCGTGAAGGTCTGGTCTTCTTCTCTTCACCTCCCCAGTGCCAGGAGTACAGGCACACACAACTGTGCGTGGCTTACTGCATGTAGCACTGCGGCCTGGGGTATACCAGGCAAACAGTCTACTGTCTGAGCTGCATCCTAGCTCCCCTGCGTGTCATCTGTTCCCAACACCTAAAATATGTTGGCACTTCCCACAGATTGCCTGTTTGCTTGTTTTAGACAGGGTCTCATCAGTTAGCCCAGAGTGGCCTGAAACTTGGGTTCCAGTTCAAGTTTCCTTCCTCATCCCTCCCCCTCCCCCAGAATCTGGGATTCCAAATGTGGACCACCATGGCCACATCCCCCCCCCCCCCGCTCTTTGCTACCCAGCTTGAATGTCACCTCCTCTGTGAAGGCTGCCTATCCCTCACTAGCTGCTGTCCTGGAATGTTTGGCACTTCACATAGTTCTATCACATCTGTATCGCTTTCCTTTGCTAGGTTACACATATTTATTTATAGGAACTGAAGCAGAGTCCATGGAGGAGTGCTCCTTACTGCCTTGCTCCCTGTGGCTTGTTCAATCTGCTCTCTGATAACTCAGGACCATCAGCCCAGGGATGCCCCGTCCACCATAGCCTGCTTCCCCACCAACCATGGATCAAGAAAACACCGCAAAGACTTGCCTGCCAGAAATCTGATGGAGGCGTTTTTCTCAACTGAGGCTCCTGCTTCCCAGGTGACCCTACCTTGTGTCAATTTGGCAGAACAACAACCACACACAAACTAGCCAGCACACCGGGGATCGAATCTAGAGCCTTGTGAGTTCTGGACAAATACTGCTCCACTGAGCTGTACCCCAGCTCTAAGATGTGGGGTCATGTGTGACACAAGCTTGTTCCCCACATGCTAATTTTCATAAGCTTCCAACTTTAAAATCCTGCTTTCTTTGTAGCTTTGGAGTCCATCCTGGAACTACCTGTTGTAGACCAGGCTGGTCTTAAATTTACAGAGATCCACCTGCCTCTGCCTCCCAAGTGCTGGGATTAAAGGCGTGTGCCACCACCGCCCAGTTTAAGTGACATTTTCTATGACCAAATCTCCCACAATACTTGGCAAGGATCCTGTCTCAAGCCTTCGTTGTTCAATGCACTGCACCACAGCGGGTAGAGAGATCAGAGGACCCAGCCACTGGGAAGTCAGAGGGGGTGGGAGTGGAAGGCAGGCCGTGGGTCATTGCAAAAGGCCTAAAGCCTAGTGCTGATGTTTCCAAGGTATTGTGGAAAGGACAACATTTGTTGCCAGACTTTAAGTTCCAGTCAAGGGTGGTGATATTGGGCAACTTACTCTACATTTATTGATTGATGGCATGTGCGTGTGTCTGTGTGTGTGTCTGTGTGTGTCTGTGTGTGAATGTCTCTGTGTGTCTGTGTGTCTCTGTGTCTGTGTGTCTGTGTATGTGTGTGTCTGTGTGTGTGTCTGTGTGTGTGTCTGTGTGTGTCTGTGTGTGAATGTGTCTGTGTGTCTGTGTGTGTGTGTCTGTGTGTCTCTGTGTGTGTGTGTGTGTCTGTTTGTGAATGTCTCTGTGTGTCTGTGTGTCTGTGTGTGTGTGTCTGTGTGTCTGTGTGTGTGTATGTGTGTCTGTGTGTGTGTGTATGTGTGTCTGTGTGTGTGTGTGTGTGTCTGTGTGTGTCTGTGTGTGAATGTGTCTGTGTGTCTGTGTGTGTCTGTGTGTGTGTGTGTATGTGTGTCTCTGTGTGTGTCTGTGTGTGTGTGTCTGTGTGTGTCTGTTTGTGAATGTCTCTGCGTGTCTGTGTCTCTGTGTGTGTCTGTGTGTGTGTGTGTGTCTCTCTGTGTGTGTGTGTGTCTCTGTGTGTGTGTGTGTGTGTGTCTGTGTGTGTGTGTGTTTACTCCTATGCAACAATGTGTACATGGAGGTTAGACTGCAACTTGAGGTTGGTTCTCTCCTTCCGATGTGGGTCCCTGGATTAGACTCAGGTTATAGAGAATAATAGTAAGCACCGTTAATCACTGAGCCACCTCAGTGCCCCAGGTCACTCTCCTTTCTGAGTCCTTTCCTTTGTTTGTGTCAAGGAGCCACAGAGTTCTTCCCTGTGAGGCACACAGTTGGCGCTATCTGAAAAGTAACCACAAATGTCAATTTCCCATGTGAGCGCCACTCTACAGCAAGGCTTCTTTCTGTAAGGTGAAAAGGAGAATTTAAAAACCTTTAAAAGTAGCCACGCCTGGTAGCACACGCCTTTAATCCAGCACTATCAGTGACCAGCGAATGTTCAGAGGAGACATCTGGCCCTGGCTAAAAAGCATGGACGTCAAAATGGACAGCTCGATCTTTGATCTTGACGCTGGAGCTTGTCTTAGTAGGCAGTTCCCTCTTCAATGACACCAATTCCTTAGGGGATCTGGAGCCAAGAATCACCCAGGACTTATTTGGGGGACAGGATGCGAGTCTGTTGTAATCTGAATGTGAAATGCCCCTCACGTGTTTGAACATGTGGTCCTGAGCTGAGGAACCCTTAGGAGCTGATGCCTCAGTAGGAGAGGGGAGTCACTTGGGGGTGACTGCTGATTTGATGTCACCAGCTTCCTAACACCCCTGCTTTTCTGTTTTCCACTTCATGATAAACTGTGTTCCCTAAAAGTGTGGAAACAAATGATCTTTTCCTCCTTTGCATTGCTGCTTCTCAGACATTTGGTAATGGTGATGAGGAAAGTAAAAAACAGAGCAGCCTTTCTTAGAAATGCCATGGAGAAAACACCAAGTGTAGGACTCACAAGTGTGTCTGAGAAAGGCTCAAGGACAGCACGTATTCAGCCAGCAGTGAGAAACCTTGTGAAGAGACACAGCAGGATAGAACCTGGGCAAATTACTCCACCTTCCTTTTACTGGGGCTCCCAGTAAACTGGAGAATAGAACCAACACCAGCAGCTCCGTGGGGCTGAGGGGCTGGGTGGAGAGTGCTCCCGAGGAGCTCGGTACAGGGCACAGCGCATGAAAAGTCCATGCTAGACACCCTCACACTCATCCTGAAAACAAGGCAAGGGTCCTCGCCAACTGTGGGAACAGGTACCAGTTCATGCAACCCCGGCAGATATAGCATGAAGAAGTCCTTGCCAATGCAGTCAGGCAGTCACATGACAGATTTGCATATACTTGTTCTTTCCAGTTGTTAGGCGAAATTACACAATAAATGCTTGAAAGAGATTCTGAAGAAAATTAGAACAGAGACCAACATTTCCCTCATGTTAATGTCACGTGACCTCACAGCATCCCTCACGTCGATGCCACATGACCTCACAGCATCCCTCACGTCGATGCCACGTGACCTCACAGCGTCCCTCACGTCGATGCCACGTGACCTCACAGTGTCCCTCATGTTGATGCCACGTGACCTCACAGCATCCCTCACGTCGATGCCACGTGACCTCACAGCATCCCTCATGTTGATGCCACGTGACCTCACAGCGTCCCTCACGTCGATGCCACATGACCTCACAGTGTCCCTCATGTTGATGCCACGTGACCTCACAGCGTCCCTCATGTCGATGCCACGTGACCTCACAGCCACCACAGCCATTTGGTTGTACTAGGAAGACAATGCCCAGAGAGCCTCATTAAAACTTTTCTAACAATAGCTCTACCACCCACGACAAACCATTTTCTTCTCCTTTCCTGTGAAGTTCCCCACTGTTCCTCAGAGTGGAAACCTTCAAATAAACTACACTAAAGTCTAATTAACAGCCATGCTGCCTCAGTTTCCCGCTCTGCTGCACACCTCAGTGAGATCTCGCTGTGCTGAGAATCCACCAGATGAGAGTACCCATCCTTATATAACTTCTGTTTGTTTATTCTGCCTTCTTCCTTCCTCAGAGGTAGCCAGCTGATGCTTTCCAGAACACAGAATTTGTTTGAAATCCATCTAGCTCCCTCCCGGTATCCTTTTAATGTGAGGTGTTTGAATGTGGCTCCATCCGTGAAACCAAAGGATAAATATCTATTTCCAAAGTAAATTGCAATCATTTGGTCTAGAGGTCCTAATCTTAGAAAAACTAAGGGAGGGTGATCTAGGGACCATGTACCCAGGTAGTGACCTCATTGATTTAAAGGACTCCTCTTCTAAATGCTGGTTAATTGTCATAAGCCTTCTGTGTTGTGACATATTGCATTCTCATCTTCCCACTGATGAGCAGGGCCCAGCAAAGCCCCTGCACAGTGGATGGTGTTGACTCCAGCACACCTGAAAACAGCACAATCCCTGAGCATGCAGTCCCTCTCCGGGGCACCTGTGAAAAAACCCAGAGCCTGCATGGCTGTCTGTTAGCTCTGGCTTTGATATCAGACCTGCCCTCTAGCAGCTTTGTGTAGAGCAAATCCTCTTTCTGGATGCATTTTTGGTATGAGAATACGTATTAGCAGTGAGTACCATTCTAATGAGGCATCAAAAAAAAAAACAGGGTCTCATTGATAATATCAGAACCAGCAACAGTGACCCTGAGCAGAGAGCCTGGCAGTTGCATTTTGTTAGCCCCAGTTAGGATGTTAAGCAGATTTCCGGACTTGATTGACAGAACCCTTTCGACACAAACCCTGGACAACTATTAGGAGAAGAGAGTCCCACAGAGGCATCTGCCTGTCACGGTTTAATACAGACACTCACCCGGTCAGCAGCATGCTGAGCTCACAGCATTTGCACAGTGAGGAGAGATGTAGTCCCAGTGTCGTGTCCACAGTCAATGGTGGCACACCCTGACAATATTTAAGACAAAATCAGACCAAGGAAAATATCCTCGAGATAGATGTCTGAGGGACAAACTCCTGGATACTTTTTTAAGAAACACTCACTCCAATTCTTTCAATATGAGGAAGGGGAAAAAGAGGAAGAGGAGACAGAGAAGGAAGCATGACTGGGGCAGGAGGCTGATGGAATGGATAAAAGCAGGCTCCAGGGCAAGCTCGTTACCTTTCTTTTCTTCAGCCCGCTGCCCCATTGTTGCAAATCTTCTAAATACAAGGGAGGTGGTCTTTCCCCTCAGCTGTTCAATTAATGTTCTATATTAGAAAATGCATTCCTTGACCGTCTACATCCTCCTCCTTTACCACCCCACCCCTACCTCCTTCTTCTAAAGATGTCTTTATTTCTATTTTATGTACATGAGTGTTTTACTTTGCATGTATGCCTGTGTACCACTTGCAGGCCTGGTGCCAGCAAAGGCCAAAACGGGAGGTCATATCTGCTGGACTTGGAGTTACAGATGGTTGTGAGCTGCCACGAATGGTCGAAGAACTCAGAGCCAGGTCCTCTGGAGGAGTAGCCAGTTCTCTTCATTGCTGAGCCACCTCTGAAGCCCCGCTCTGCACCCTTCTTATTTCATGCAAAATAGCATTAGTTCTGATGAGTAAAAATCCCCAATATATAAACACCAGCCACAAACTGCTACTGCATTCAAAAAGTTATGCCAATCCATGGCAAAACTGGCTAACTCCCTGTGCCAACCATCTTCTAAGTGCGTCAGATGGTGGCTCCTGGCTTCTGAATTCATGAACACAGACTAGAGTGGGCGTTACAGGAGTACCTTTCCAGGAAATCAACATACAATCTATTTTTCTGTTTTTAACACTATATTGAATCAATAACACGTAGATGTAATATGTGTTTGTTGCAAGTAGAGCATGTGAATGGTGTTTAAAACTAATTTTACAATTTAGTTATATGGACTGCAAATAAAAATGCTTTCAGGGTGGTGGTGGCGCACACTGCTAATCCCAACACTCTAGAGGCAGAGGCAAGAAGATCTCTGAGTTCAAGGCTAGCCTGGTCTACGAGCGAGTTCTGGGACAGCCAGGGCTACACAGAGAAACCTTGTCTCAGAAAAAAAAGTAAAAAAATGCTTTCAGATAATGAACGCTGTGCTGGAAACTGCTTTCTGCCCTTCAGCAATAAGCTGTGAATATCTTCCCATGTCCTAATGCAGATCTAGGGATCTATGGCACACGTTAGAGCTACACATTATTTTCACATCATGGTTACTTTGACATATTCTTCTGATGAACATTAGGTTCTCTGTCTCCCTTTTAAAATAATAGCATAATCACATCATACATATCAATGAACCTTAACCCCCAATATGACAAAAGACCAGCAGAGAATTTTTAAGGTATGGGTTAAAGGATGCGAGCCCCACATCTAGAGACCCTGCTCAGTCAGGGAGGCAGACCAGACCTGTTTGGTGACAGTGGTGACTCTGGAAACTCACTACTTTGGGAAAGCTGCATCTCGCGGAGTTTTCTGCACATTCCCGTTGGACAAGGGCTAGCTATGCACTTCAGCAGCCTGCCTTATTTACAGCTTCCATTTTGTTTTGTTTTTAGTTTAGAAATATAAGCTTGGGAACTGTAGGAAGGTAAGTGTTCTAAGGACCGACATATGCTTCTGAAGTTCACAGATAAGCAAGGGAAATCTGCTCAGGAGCCTTCAGAATCAGTCCCTCAGGCAGCCACTGAGACATAAACCTCCCCAAGAAGTCCACTGACCCTTATACTAGAGAGCCTGGCCGTAGAGGTGGAGAAGGGGCTGGGGAGAACACACAAGCTCTGCATGCAGCTTGGAAAAGTTGGTTCCTTGAGGGGAGGAGAGGGGCCTGTGGCTGTCATCTGCACAGAAAATGGCTACCACTATGGGGCACCAGATGAGGAAGCCATGTTTCCAAGGTCTTCTCCAATAACATGTTCATTTGATAAGAATTCTCCTTCTGCTCCAGGTTTTCCAGGACTTTGAGAAGAGAGAGTGAGGCTGGGTGTGGGTAGTACCTCAGTTGGTAGGGCGTTTGCCCACCATGCAGGAGGTGCTAGGTTTGAGCCTCAATTACTTTATAAACCGAGCAAGCTGTACACACCTGCAATCCTAGCAGCTAGGAGGAAGGGGAAATTAAAGATCATCCCCACATCCCTAGTGAGTTTGAGACCACCCTAGGTGATACATGAGATCATCTCAGAAGAGAAAACATGACAAGAATATAAGT
Source organism: Microtus pennsylvanicus (assembly GCF_037038515.1). Classification (NCBI taxonomy): domain Eukaryota; kingdom Metazoa; phylum Chordata; class Mammalia; order Rodentia; family Cricetidae; genus Microtus; species Microtus pennsylvanicus. The sequence goes on along the minus strand of NC_134590.1, from coordinate 2,421,920 downwards.
ATTTCTCCATCTCCAAGATCTGCACAGGCATGCTTACATAGAGCACAGGCTAGCCCAACAAATAAAGTCGACACAGACTGCCCTGTTTACAATCGCCAAATTCCAAAACTAAGAACGTCACTAAAGAAGGAACAAGTAGGACTTTTCTAAAGGAAACATGGCTTCTTTATTTTGGTAAACATCATTGAAGTATGATATGCATGTACAGAAAACTGTACAAATGTAAATTTACAAAGTCAGTCAGTTCCCAGCGTAGCTTCTGGAGCCCACAAGTGTCCGCAGCGAGTTGGCGGGGATCTGACCACTACTCCTTGTACTTAACTGACAGCTCCAGAGGCTCCCTAGTGCAGCACAGAGATTAGCAGTGCCATTGTAAAGGGCTGCGTTCAGATAAGATTGTCTCTACTTACCAGCCGCTCTGTCTTCATGACATGTCCTTGTGTGTCCTCTCCGGGGCTCTCTCTCTCTCCTCTCACACCTGGATGCTGGATTCCATTCCTGTTCCCAGTTGTGATCTGTGAGTCCCCCCCTTAAATAAAACAACCCTTGTTGTACCCTATTCGGAGCTAGTGTGGGATTATTTTATTCTCGTCCCCCTTCATCTGGGGTATTCCCCTTTGCTCAGTTACTTCTATGTCCATGAGTAAGTCACTCATTACCTGTTAGGAAAAGTAAGCAAGATCACAAGTACCAAGCCTTGGCATATAACAGGTGTGCTGCACACACTTATTCTTTTTCCTTCAGACTAAATCTTGATTGTCCTTTAGATTTAGCCAGGACAATATACCACAAATATATTTTTGATGGTAACTATTTAAGCTGCTAACTAGTGACGTTATAATGATTTGGAAACTGGTTTGTGATGCAAGAATATTTGCATCTGTTCACAGCATTTTTCAGGGTCAAGAGAAGCCACCTGTCTTCCTGTGTGGACTGGAACGGCTTCCTGTTCCTCACAGATCTGCCATGCTGGTTTGGTTCTTCATTTATCAACGACTCCCATCATGAAGCCATTGTCAACTCAGCTTCCTGCGATAGTTCAAAATGCTCAAAATGATCATTTCCAATAAGAATGCAAAGAACCCCAACGCCCGTGCTTCTCCAGACATTGCCGCTTCACTGATGGCTGCTGTGCCCACCCATTTGGCCTTTTCGGTTAGACAGGGGCACGGTTTCAGAACAACCATGTCATTTCTGTGTTTCCACCGGGCTCCGTCTTAAAAGCTCTGACAGATTGCTAATGAGCCGATGTTGGAATTACAGGGAACTCTGTTATCGTGTGTCCGTTCACAGTTTCCTCACCAGCCCATCTGTCCTTGCAACACAACCGCCATGGAGCATGCAGGCTGGGACAGTTTCTCCATTTACACCTTTGCCTGCAGAGGCTGCTGGAAAGCCTGTCCCTAATTAAAGATCCTAACAAACATCGCCGGTGCTGTTAGTAAACTGCTCTCTTTTGTCAGGGAGGGGGCTGTTTGCCAGCAGTTTGGAGATTTAGATATTTAATGTGTGGTTCTGTAGCCCAGCAAAATATTTGTGTTTTCAGAAGAATTCAATTAGGACGTTGTGCATGTAGCTACCTCTGCACCGTAAATACACATGGCACGCATGCTATCAAAACCTGTGGAGTTATTTAGACTCGTAACAAAGAAACATGGTTTACTCTATGGACAGACAGATGTATTAAGATGTACTTGAATGATTGGAACTATAATAAACACAAAATGACCAGATTGAGATCATGGCTCACATTATTTTGAATAAGGTAAAGTCTCTGCCTCCTGAAACGTGTGTGTCATTAATGTGCACTGAAAAGGACTCTGAGTTCCCTGGCAGAAGGGGTCAGTCAAGAGGATAAACGGTCCCTTGCTCTAAAGGTGTAACCATCAGAACCAGTGTGGGGTGAATGGCAGGACTGGGGACCTGGGTCTGCGCCTTCCACACACCCTTTCTCATCCTAATATGGAATTTGAAGGCCACCCCCTCTCCGCTACACCACAGAGAGATCAGAGCGAGGGAGAGAGATGGCTTGCCTGAGCGCTCCTGGCCCTTAGTCTTAGAAATGGGCTCATCTGCAGAAAACCCCACGGTGAGCACAGGGTGGTAGGGGAGCTCTGGTAAGAAGCCACAGAGTTTGCCAGACCAGTGTGACCCCTCAGCAGTACTGAGAGCCTCAAGCCGTCATTGTCAAGTCGGGAACAACAGCTCTCAGAGTCCATCACCTCGGAAATCAGAAGGGAGCTCTGAACGCTGCTTTCAAGTTCCGGCCAATGGTCAGCAAGGCAGGGATTGGTGATGCGCATTTTTCCACATGGAAACCTGGCAGCTGCTCACTGCTCTGATGGTTCAGTGTAGGCTGACGTCATCATTTAATTAAATACTGGCAGATCTGAGGAATACTGCCCAAACCACGAGGCAAGGTCCTGGCTCTAAATGCGTCTGCACATTCAACAGCCAGCGTGATTCAACCAAACCATGTATTCTAGCGGATACCACAGGAAGCCAGGGCTAATTGCCATGTGATTGCCATGGTTTCAGAGGAGTTCAGAGGCCAGAGACTGAGAGAGAGGGAAAAGAATATCTTCCAGAGCGGGCAGGGCTAGTGAGGAGATGGCTCAGCTGGTAAAGGTGCTTGTCACCCAGACTTATAACCTGACTTCAGTCCTTGGAATCCACACGGCGGAAACAGAAAACTGACTCCCAAAAGTTGTCCTCTGACCTCCACATGTATGTTGTATGATGTGTGCATGTAAAAAATTTCTTTCATCTTTTTTTCCTTTTTCTTTTTTGGTATGCAGGGTTTCTCTGTGTACCCCTGGGTGTCTTGGAACTTGCTCTATAGACTAGGCTGGTCTCAAAACTCAGGGATCCACCTGTCTTTCCCTTCAGAGTGCTGGGATTAAGGTATAAACCACCATGCCAGGCAGGAAAAAACTTTAATTGTTCAAATGTGTAGGGTGTGGTGGCACAGAGAAGAGATGCTGAAGCTGGGGGGACACAGGAAGAGATGAGGAATGTCTGCGGGGGCCCGCAGCAGGGGGTCCAGGGCAGAAGCTACCAGGACAGAGAGGAGAAAGACTTCCATGCCTCTCTGGAGGTGATACAAAGCTCTACTTTGCTTCTGTTGTTGGCAATTCAGTTTAATTTTCTCATTTTAAAATAGGCTTTTAGAGTCATCCTGAGGTCACAGAAAAATTAAGAAGAAAGCACAGAGAATTCTCTCATGCTCCTCACAGCTTGAATATCTCCCAAGAGCCTGACAGGTCCATTACGATTGAACCTGTAACATGGCAATGATACATTGTTACCACCTGTGTAGGGCAGGCATTCCGAGTTTTCATAGAGGCATAGTGACATGGACCCACCCTTCTGGTGTCAAGTGGAAGAGTTTCACAGCCCTGAAATCCCCCTGCTCCCCTAGTCGGTCCTATCTGTGACAACCACTAATTCCTCCACCACACCCAAAGCTTTGCCTTTCCCAGAACGTCATACGGTTGACATCATACAGCGTAGACATTTCATAGCTGATTGCGTCCCACGCATTAAGTTTCCCCTGTGTCATTGCATGTTTGATCTCTTTTTTAATATTGAATAATACTTTATTGTGTGGATGCACAGCTATGCATTTAACCATTCTTCTACTTCCAAGTTTTAGCAGTTATGAATTGCTCTCACTATAAGTAGTCATATGCACAACTGTGTGTGAACATGATGTTTTAACTCCTTTGGAAATGGAGTGAACGCAATGCTGGGTCATTCAGCAACAGTATGCTCAGTTGTGTAAACACGTCACCGAGCCATCTGCTGGGTGGCGGTGGCATTCTGCTTCCTTGTCTGTAGCAAACGGCAGACACTGTTGTCCTGTGTGCTTGCAAGCACTTGGTGCTGTTGGTGTTTCAGGTCTAGCCATTCTGATAGATGACAGTGGTGTCTCGCTGTTTAAATTCTGTAGTCGCGGTCACAGAAACAAGCAGGCTACGTCACAACCGCATGGGGAGGGAAGCTTTAACCAAGAGAAAACATTCTAGGTTTTTTTGTTTGTTTGTTTGTTTGTTTTGCTTTGCTTTCCAGGACTGGGGACGGAACCCAGGGTGTTGCACACAACAGCATGCTACTGCTGAGCTACAATCTCAGACATTATGTTATTTCGGAGACAGTCTTGCTATGTAAGTCAGACTGGCTTTTACTTGCTATGTAGCCCAGGCTGGCCTCAAACTCATGATCTTCCTGCCTCAGACTCTAAAGTGATGGGATTACACCTTACTTGGTGTGTATGTGTTTCATATTTAGGTCTGTAAGTTAATTTGTGACATGGGAACAAGATTTGTGTCCAGGTTCTTTTTTTTTTCCCATGTTAAAGGCTGATTTCCAGTTGTTTGCTAAAAGGTCATGTTTTCTTCACTGTGTTGTCTTCATCCCTGATCAGATAGACGCCAGCTGACTCTGCGTATCTCTACAGGTTTGTTTCCAGGCTTTCTATTCTGTTCCTTTGCTCCTTTTTTCTTTTCTTTTGCTAACACCACATTGTAGCTCTAGAGTCAGTGGAGAGTCCAGGTGGACTCAGTCTTCCAGTTTTGTTGTTCTCCTGCAATCTTGTCCTGAATATTCTGGATCTTTACTTTGTTCTCCTGCAATCTTGTCCTGAATATTCTGGATCTTTACTTTGTTCTCCTGCAATCTTGTCCTGAATATTCTGGATCTTTACTTTGTTCTCCTGCAATCTTGTCCTGAATATTCTGGATCTTTACTTTGTTCTCCTGCAATCTTGTCCTGAATATTCTGGATCTTTACTTTGTTCTCCTGCAATCTTGTCCTGACTATTCTGGATCTTTACTTTGTTCTCCTGCAATCTTGTCCTGACTATTCTGGATCTTTACTTTGTTCTCCTGCAATCTTGTCCTGACTATTCTGGATCTTTACTTTGTTCTCCTGCAATCTTGTCCTGACTATTCTGGATCTTTACTTTGTTCTCCTGCAATCTTGTCCTGAATATTCTGGATCTTTACTTTCCATGTAGAATCTGTTGACAATTACACAAAATAAATTGCTAGAATTTTGACCAAAATGACAGTATCAGGAAGAAATGACATTTAAATATTGTTTTCCTGAGCATGGGGCTCTCTATCCATTCTTCGGTTTCTGTTAGCTTCTTTCATCTGAGTTTGTCATTTTCCTCAGATGGAACTTATTCATGCTTTGTTTTATTTACATCTAAGCATGTCGTTTTCAGAGGACTTAATAGGCACTGGGCTTTTAACTTCAAAATCAGCCCTGTTTCTTCCAGAAAAGTGATGGGTTTTGTTGCCATAACATTATATCCTGAAAACTTAATAAGCTCAGGATTATTTCCTCAATCCATCCCCTGTTTACCCCTCTTTAGCTGTTGATTGTGTCCCCGTATTGGGTTGCCCAGCCAAATATGGGGCTTGAATAATTTGGCAACAATAAAAGGTTTCTGAACATTCAAAGACCAAAGTGGATTTAAAAACAAATGTGTACTGAATATGGGATGTTTCTGGCTACGGCCATCCATGTCGCTTCTCGGGATCTCACTGCAGCTTTGGCTTATGCAACATGCATGTTGCTGGTACATGCCACCACACCACGCAGTGGCCACACCACACGGTGACCACACCACGCAGTGACCACAGCACACAGTGACCACACCACGCAGTGACCACAGCACACAGTGACCACACCACACAGTGACCACAGCACACAGTGACTGCACCACACCACACAGTGACCAGAGCACACAGTGACCACACCACGCAGTGGCCACACCACACGGTGACTGCACCACACCACACAGTGACCACAGCACACAGTGACTGCACCACACAGTGACCACAGCACACAGTGACCACACCACGCAGTGACCACAGCACACAGTGACCACACCACGTGGTGGCTACACCACTCAATGACCACACCACGCAGTGGCCACACCACGCGGTGACCACACCACAGTGTCCACACCACACAGTGACCACACCACGCAGTGACCACAGCACACAGTGACCACACCACACAGTGACCACACCACACAGTGACCACACCACACAGTGGCCACAGCACACAGTGACCACACCACGTGGTGGCCACACCACACGGTGACCACACCACGCAGTGGCCACACCATGCAGTGACCACACCACAGTGTCCACACCACACAGGGCCAGCAAACATCGCCTGGAACACCTCAGCTCATACTTGAGACTGTGTCATGGGCTCCAGAATCTTCACTGTACAGATAAGGTGTTCCACTCTTAGAGAAACACAATGGTTGAGTTGCAGAAAGCACAACTTTTGACAGTTTTCCTCCTGCCAATTCTTGGCACAGAACTATTAGGTCAGCACCATTGGGCTGGACTGTGTCAGCCAGACAAACACATCTTCTTCATTATTGTGTGAATTTGCTTTAGTCTTTCAAAACTGTGAAGTTATAGTATACACCAAAGTTCTTTAAAAATAAACTCATGATTTATTATCAGTAAATACTTTGTTTATATCCCTGCTTTATATTGCTTATATATCCAGCATTGTATAAATATTTCCCAGGCAAAGAGAATAAAGAGTTCAAGTTTAAGAGTTAAGATGCCCTGATCTAGTTTATTGATGACACCATCAAAGGCATTATTAATTTTTTTTTCCTTTCTGTTGTTGTTGTTGTCGTGTGTGGTCCTGGTGGTCCTGGAACTCACTCTGTCCACCCAGTTGGCCTCGAACTCACAAAGAGCCGCCTGCCTCTGCCTCCTGAGTGCTGAACTAAAGATGTCGCCACACCTGGCGGTATTCTGTCGCGACATGTTTATTCTTAGCATGTTTTATCCTCTTTAGATTTTCCATCTCTATGCTTATCCATCTGTTCTTCCACGCTGCCTGACTTTCCCTTAGACCTCTTAGCATAGAAATCACAATGTAATTTAATCATCATCTAATATCTACAACAAACCTGCTGTACCCAAAGCTGCTTGCTTTGTCTCCTTGGACTATATGGTAGGTTTCGTCATTGACTTTTCCTTTTTTAGCATATTTTGTTTTTTTACATTGGAATCCGAACATGATCTATGGGGTGAGGGAGGAATTAGAGCAAACTGGATCCTTTGTGATGTGGTGGGAAGAGGTGAGAGGAAGGAGAACATTCTGTGTGTCCTCTCCTGATTAGGGTTCACTCTTTCCACGTGTCTGTGACCCTAAATGACAAATTTCACAAGACACCCCCAGGTTTTCTCCCTACATTATGTGGGGCATGGTATTTAGAAGGAGATAGAATTAGACTTATTTTTCTGTCTGATTTTGTAGTGATTTTCACCTTAGTTTCCTCCCATGGTCATGAAGAGACTGTTTGCGGTCAGCGTTCAGGAGACTGATCTAGTTAACAGACAGCACGGATTTTCCTGAAGGGGTATTTTGTTAGGAACAAGCATACTGTTAGGATGGCTCGTTTTCCTGCTCATGACAGAAGCCCGAAGAGAGGCTGCCCAGCCTTTTCTCTGGGCAGTAGCACTCACTAGAGGAAAGGGTGTCTGCTAGGGTTCCTAGCTCACAGGGACTCGTCTCCACAGAACTTTACAGGGTATCAGTCACACCTGCTACCTGCAGCCACCACTGTCTTCCAGGGAGTAAGCATGTCTCCAGACCTGCCTGTGGTTCCTCTAATCTCGAGAGTAATGCTTGACCTGTGAGTGCACCCATGGGCATCAGATTGTTTTCTGAGCTTGTTCGGCTTTCTGTTTATGGTTCAAATGTACTGGATACTTGTAAGCTTTTTTTGCTTGTCAGTTATGAAACCATAATATCTCTTTTAGTCAGTAAAGAGTGGGTAATTTTTATGTCAGTTTGAAGGACGCTATGGTGGTTTGAGCAAGACTGTCCCCATAGGCACAGATGTTTGTACACTTGGGCCCCAGTGGGTGGTGCTGTTTGGCTAGGTGTAGACTTGCTGGAGAAAGTATGTCACCGGGGGCAGGCTTTGAGGTTTCAAAACCACACTCCATTCCCAGTTCACTCTCTCTACTTCCTGCTTTGTTGGGTGCTGTGAACCCCCAGATCCCGAATGTCTTGTAAACAACTTGTTTTCCCGTGATCTGAGTGCCTACAGCTGCTCTGAGCTCGAGACCCTCAGGAGTTCCTGATGGCAGGAGAGTGGTTTCTGGTGGGTTTGGCTGGGGTGTGGCTATCCCTATATAAGCTGCCCCTGAACACAATAACGGGGGCATTCCTGTCTGTCTTTGTGTGGTTCACGAACTGTATGGTGGCGCATAGAGCGCAGATGGGCGTGGTGTGCCACACTGCTTGCCATTCAAGGTGTGAGCCTGTCCCTTCTGTTTGAGCCACATGTCTGCTGCTTGCTGCCATACTTCCCGGCCATGACAGACTCTGACCCCCTGGAACCACAAACGAAGTAATCCCTTCCCTCTGTAAGTCACCAAGTGTTTTATCACAGCAACAGAGGCATAACTAATACAGATGTCTGGGTGGCTGCTAAATTTGTTTCTTGACATGTCTGCTCAGTTGACTCCAGACTGGCTAGCATGAGCAGTAGGCAGAGTGTGGGAAATCCACTCTCAGTGTGGATCTTTTAATGAGTGTCAGAGGAAACAACAGCTGGAAGAAAGAGAAACAGTTTTTGTCTTTGTTCTAGGGCATGATGTCCTTGATTATAAGAATTCCAAGTTTCGTCCTTGGAGTTGGCACTATCAGCAGCCTCCTAGGATTAAGAATTACACCATTGGGCTGGACAGTGGTGGCACACACCTTTAATCCCAGCACTTGGGAGGCAGAGGCAGGTGGATCTCTGTGAGTTCGAGGCTAGCCTGGTCTAGGGAGTTCCTGGACAGCCAGGGCAGTTTTACAGACAAGCCCTCTTTTGAAAAACAAAAACAAAATGAAAGGAAAAAAATTGCTCCTTTGGCCTCTCGTTCTAAGGCTTTTTTCTCTGAGTTGAACCATGCCAGGTCCCAGACTGGTTATGCTGTAACCTGTAAGATACACTAAACTATTTTTCCATAGGCTGGTTATGCTGTGACCTGTAAGATATAGTAAACTAATCCCCTATAAGCTGGTTATGCTCGTGGTGTTTTATCGCAGCAACAACCAACCAAAAAGCAAACTAGAACAATCTACAATGACCCTATTGATTGCATCTCTCTGGAGGAGTCCAGTAGAAGCAGGTTGATTTACTGGATTGTGAGTTGGGGTTTAACAGGAAGAAGACCTTGCCAGAAGTCATCGCGTAGTGGATTCTGGACCTAGGTATGTAGGCAGCTCCTGGCTCTTCTCACAAGTCTGGAGACCGCTTGGTTAGAAGCTGATCAGAGGTGACCAAGCATAGAACAGATGGAGTAACTGAGATGACCAGTGGACCTCCTTTCATCCTCCAAAGCCATCTAGACATGTTTCTCTTCCTCCCCGTGGGAGGGAACAAAAGCTCAAACAGAAACATGTCGGCAACTCTTTATGGTTCTGTTTGTATTGTGTATGCTATAATCTCATCTTTCAAATCAAAACACGTGCCTGAGTTCAGAACCAAAGGGTGGGAAATGGATTCCTACTCCTGATAAAGAAACTACAGTTAGTCAGACAGCAAAGGACAGGGACACAGGAAGGGTGTCCTGGCTGGTTTTACGTCACCTTGGCAGAAGCCAGAGTCACTGGACAGGAGGCTCCATCAGCCTGCAGGAAGGCCTGTAGGGCATTTTCTTAATGAGTGATTGATGGTGGGGGGCCCAGCCTAAAGAGTAGTGCGGGTAGTCCTGGGTTCTATAACAAAGATGGCTGAACAAACCGTGGGGAGCAGCCCAGTAGTTAGTGCCCATCATGGGCTCTGCATCAGCTCCTGCCTCCAGGTTCCTGCCCTGACTTCCTTCAATGAGGAACAACGATGTGGAAATGTAAGTCAAACAAGCCCTCTCCTCCCCCAGTTGCTTTGGACAATGGTGTTTTGTCGCAGCACTCGAAACCCTAACTAAGAGAAGGTAGCAAATGATTGGGGTCGTGAGTGCAGTCCATCTCCCACACCGGTCCCGGATCTTCTGGTGTATGACAGCTGGCAAGGCACCTAGAAGATGCCACTGGAAAGACACACCTCACTGCGTGGTTGTTTGGCCAAATACAGTGGCCTGTAGAACACGTGGCACAGTGCCCGGCCAGGGTAGGAAAGCCACAGGCACTGCGTGCGAGGAGGAGGGGGAGCTGAGCAATGGGCACTGTGGCGTGGGCTGGCATGATGGTGGTGAGGAAGGGATAGGACGCTCTCCAGCACCAGATGCCCAAAGGCGTGGGCCATTAAGACAAAGGTGGCCCCACTGACAGAGAGTAGGGGATCAGCGGCTCAGAGACAGATGACTTGATGTCTATGACTTTTGGATTTCCAGCCTATCCCCTGGGAATCTCAGGTAAGGAGTGAGGAGAAGGTGTGTTCAATGGCTTTTCCCTGCCTAGCACAAAAAGCTATTATCATGCAAGCCAGAGTTTTCATTTGGAAAACCTGCTGTGGCTTACCGCGTCTTCTGGAGGGGCATGGCCACCGTAAGGAAAACAGAGGATGGCCTCCAATCCCCATTTCTAGGAGACACAACTCATCATCTGGGAGTGAAGACTGCAGCACACTTTGAGCTTCTTTGTCACAATAGAACATGGGCTACAAGGTACCAAGGGTCGGGGTGGTGGAGGACCACCCTTCATGACGCCTCTTGAGATTTTACACAGCTCTGGCTCTGATGGGTGTTCACTTGCATTAAAATAATCACAGGACGCAAACCAGGAGACAGTCTCAGGACCCATTAGCACCAGCAATTGCCAACCAAACAAAATAGCAGATTCCCCGTGTACAATGATTTAGTGCAGTGAGACCAGGATAAATAATGAAGGCATTTGTTTATGCCTACTTATGACATTCCTTGTAGGCAAAGGGGAAGAAAACAACATTCTGTGCCCGTGAAGGCAGCCAATGCAGGCTCATCAAAAATACGCGTTTGATTTTGTAGTCAAAGAACATGAGTTAGCTCTGCTTCACCTCCTGGCCCAGACTCCTCTGATATCCGTGTAATTTAAATGAGAAACTTGTTCTAGGAAGGTACGGCATTTCAAAGTAGTGACCCTTCCTGAATATTGAAAGAATCCCCAGGGTTTGAGTTCACTCCTGGGTGAGGTGGTGTTACAGAGTTCTTGGGATGCCATCCAGAGAAAGATGACCTTGGAAAGTCCCAAAGAAGTTGTTTACCTTGTCTTTTTGCTTGTTGTGCAAATGGGTCTCAGCTTTGGTGGGAAAACAAGCACATTTCCAGCTCTGTGGAAGCCCAGACACCCACTGCTGTCAAACTCTTCTGTTCACTCAGAGGGGCTTGACTTGTGTACGGACTCTGTAGCTAAGACTCCTTCCAAACTGACCCCAGTGTGTGCTTAGCTTAAGGGGCAACTGGGTCAAGGCATTTTATTCTGTTACTTCTCCTGAAGGACTAGTGCCTCTGAGCACACACACACACACACACCTTGCTGCTGTCATTTGAGCGCGGCCTTTCAGCTCATCTGGAGACACACGCCTTTAGTCTGTCCTGGAGTCATCACGTTCTTAATATGCCATTGTCCCACGCCAGGTCATGGCTGTTGAGAAAAGCCCTGTCACGTCACAGACAATCAAATTAAAGAAAACTAAGTCTTTCTTAACATGCCATTGTCCCAAGCCAGGTCATGGCTGTTGAGAAAAAGCCCTGTCACATCACAGACAATCAAATTAAAGAAAACTAAGTCTTCATGTTGCGTTTATCCTCTGGAAACTGGCTTCTATCTTGTGGGCAGAGAGCTCTGGGTATTTTCTCTGCACTCAACTGAAAACAGTCTCTTTCCCTTTTATGGCGAAATGGATCTGAAAAGAGGGTGCCTGGTGAAAAACATTAGTTTCCTAAACCCCTCAGGTGACTGAGAAGCTCCGGACACCTGTGGGACCACACCTGTGGAAGTTTCAGACCAGGAGACCCCCCACACACATACACACCATTGTCTCCCTCTTCCAGATGGCAGGAAACTGGCCTGTGATGGTCTCTTCCATCCCCCAAAGTTCGCCCCATGGAAGAGAAAATTCCCAGAGACTAGAAGTATCAAAAGCTTTGTGAAAGATATTGCTCTCAGTAAAAATGAACTTGTACACCATTTCTAAGATGCCAAAGCAAGTTCACATAAAAACAGCACAGTCTTTTAGTCAAGATTTTCTGTGGAGCTGGGGAGAGAGTTCAGTCAGGGAACTGATTGCTTGTAAGTGTGAAGACCTGGGCTTGGTCCCAAGAAATGACACAAAAAGCCTTCTGGCAGAGTGCGCTCATAATCCCAGTGATGGGGGCGCGGAGACGGGGGATCCACAAGACTTGATGGTCCGTCTGCCTTGGTCCAGTCCAAATTTCAGTGAGAGATCTTGTGCCAAAGAAAGAGTAGCAACTCTGTCTAGGTCAGAAGAGTAACTTTGAAGAGTTAGGATTCTTGCGTACTCATGTGAATGTGTACAGGGAAGCTAGTTTCTAAGCGGACGTTCAATCCTAGCATACCAGTGCAAACCCAGAGAGCTCACCATACCTGTGAAGATCCAGAACACACGGCTACAAGGGAAAACCTGCAGGTGGGGTTTTGGCCAAGTTCCTCCCACCTTTGGTACCAGTGTTGACGAAGCAGCCTAACCTAGCTGACGCACGGGAATGAGACAGCACAACAGACTATCAGCATTGTACGATTCTTGATAAAACACTAGCTTTAACCTGTAAGAGCTCACCCTAAAAACGCACCAGTAAGACAGAGAGCACTCACGGGACACCTGGGCAAACGGGTAGATCTGTCTCCACAGCAAACCAATGGCGTTGGAGAAGCAGAGGTGGACAGCCTGGTTCAATAGGTCAGGCAGCTCTGCGTCCTCATCCAAACACAAAACAGAAGGCGTGTAGAGAGACCTCAGGCATAATCCACATCTAAACATCTCCCTTATACCCCCATTTAGAAGTTCCTATTTATGGCTATCAATGCTCTAATCAGCCATATTTTATATTTTAAAATAGGAAGTTGATGGAAAGACTTGGGAGAAACTATGCCTTTGCTGATATTCTTTAAAAAACATCATATACAAACCATTAAATTATATTTACAGGAACTGGAGAGGTGGGTAACAGGTTAGAAGCAAATGCTGGTCTTGCAGAGGAGCTGAATTCAGTTCCTAGCATCCATGTCAGATAGCTCACCCTCCCCCATAAGTCCAGCTCCAGGGGAATCCAATGCCTTCAGCCTCCATGGGCTCCTGCATTCATATACATATACCTCCCAATCAAAAATAAAATAAATTAGAAAAATAAATTAGAATTGTATTTTGTAATTTCTAGATTAACAAAAGTAATAGTTGTTTTCTGAAATACACACAGCATAAAACCCCTCTTATAACCATTCCATTATATGATTTAGGAAAACAGGTTATTTTTGCAGTAGCCATTTTTAATCTTTTTAGTGAAAACTTCCATGATAAAGCAGGGCTTGTCAGCTTTCCTGAAGTGGGACCCTCGGTAGACCCTCAAGGTTCACGTCTGTTTGCTTTCCACCTGTTAGGCCAGAAGAGACGCAGCAGATCCGGTGCCCCGTTCCTGTAAACATGTCTTGACAGCGTTTGACTTGAAATCCTTCCAGGCCCAATCATCTGTCCAGTTGCTCAGATACAGGCCCTGCCAGGGCTTGGGCTCTAAGAGGGTCCCCTCGGTTTTGGGTGACACCCCTGGCTAACGGCAGAGGTCACGGACAAAAGCTGTGCTTCTGAGCAGCAAGCGTGGAGGCTTCAAGACTCAAGGGGTAACCTTAATAAGCACCAAATATTCATCTCTAATAAGAACACGCTGTCATAATCACCCTCCATGTGATAATATCCTAGAGATTCTCTCTTTGTTAGGTTAATGCTTTTCCACAAGATAATTTAGCTTTAACATTCTCTAAAAAATAATCACACATTATCAGGCCCCAATATAGTAATATGGTGGGGTTTTTTTTAATGTTTTGAATTCTGCCTTAAACAAGTCCCATCCAAATAAATGTCCCCCCCCTTTTTTTAAGCTGGCATACAAGCTTGTGTTGGTCGGTGTAATCAAGCCCCCAGCCAGATAACTCTCATATAACAGTATATCTTCTTGATTTCATTTGAGCAAAATTTATCATCTACAAGCAAAGACAGAAAATGTGTGAATGTCTAAAGCTTATGTAAATTAAGAGGCCACGCACGTTGCTCCTAAAAATAGTAGATAATTATAGGCATTTCTTCCCCATGCAATAATTACAGCCCTGCTGTCATCTTCCGATCCTGTATAAGGTCACAGCAGTAGTATACAAAATTTACAGTACATTACAAGTTAAAAACACAATAATTAGCAACTGTGCATCTTCAGCACTGGTGATGAATGCTCACAGTAAAAGTTTAAAAAAGAGCATTATTTGTTTTATGTGGACAGTACACACTTAAATTTAATCACCAACTCCTGATATCCAATAGGCAATATTCTCTTACTATTATAATGCTATTTGCCAAGTTCACAGTACACCCTTGGGTGGAATTCATCCTTAACGAAGTGACAGGAAGCCAAATCTCTCACCGTCATCTCAACCAGGTGCACCATATTATTCTGAATTTAATAATTCTGTTCAACATATTGAATGATAATGAGCCAGTTAAGAGAAAGTCCTGAGAACTGTTTTGACCATTATGATCAGTGTCTGATTCGGGGGGCGGGGGGGATCCTCGCACCAAATAATGTGAGTGATTCGGCAGTTTGCTGGGTGCAGAATTTCCCCCCTCCCCTCCATCCCGATTTTCTTTATACAATGCATGGAGGGAAGATATCACAATTCAGCAGGAAGCAAAGGCATTAATTAACAGACTCTTAACTGTCCACACCAACAGGGACGGAGTCACGGATAATACACAATGACAGGAGGAGCTACCACTTCTCTTTGTTTAAGGAAAAGGTCATAGAATTGTACACACTCATTTCATCCCTACCAGTTCCGCCGTGGCGTCAGGAACGGTACAGAAGATTCTAGAGCCCAGAAGCCCCATCAGAAACCCTCGTTGATACTCGTGTCACCTAGCTTGGCTGTTCCACGGCCAAGGCTATGAAAGCTCTTTTCCCTACTGGCTATGCTGGAATCCAACATGGCCACTGTGAACAGGGACAATTCATCCACAGGCCTGCACCTGCTCAGAAGATATACAACTTTGAAGGCCAGAATTGCCCAGGGAGCTGGGAATTCATCAGAGCGTTTCAGGGCAACTGACCAAAAGACCATCTTTGCCATTTGCCTCCTAAACAGACGCCAGGGCAGGAGACAAGGCTCAATCAATAAAGTGCTTGCCACACAAACATGGGAACCTGAGTTCAGATCCCCAGCACACACAGAAAAAGCCAGGTATAGAGCTGCGTGCCTGCACATTCCAGTGCTGGGGAGGCAGAGACGGCAGGATTCCTGGGTTGGGCTGGCCAGTTAGTGTAGCTGAACAGGGTAAATTCTAGGGTCAGTCAGAGACCTTGATACAAAAACAAAGGGGAAAAAAGGAGTAGACAGCAACTGAGAAAAACATTGGATGTTAATTCTCCCACTTGTGCATACAGAGAGAGAGAGAGAGAGAGAGAGAGAGAGAGAGAGAGAGAGAGGATTATGAGAATTGGTTCATGAGACTATAGGGTGGTCTCCAGTATGAAAGAGAGAAACACTTGAAAACTAGTAGTATAATTCAGTCATGTAGTATGAAGCCTGAAGTCCCAGTTCATTGCTTGAGAAACAGGAAGCCAGTGGTATTTTAAGTCCTGGTTTGAGTCTGAAAGCCCCTGCCTGCCCCCCCCCCCCAAAACCCTCAAAATCAAAAGTGCAAATGTGTGAGGACAGAAAAAAACAGACATTTCAACTCCAAGAGGCTGGATTCACCTTTCCCCGGCCTTTTGATTGTATCCGGTCCCTCAGTGGACCAGGAGATGCTCACCATCCTGCTGAGGACAATGTGTGTGTTGTGAACTTGTGCTTCTGGTTCATACACATGCTTCTTCACCAGAAATACCCACTGTGCCATCCAAAGGATCTGCAAAATCAGTGAGCGTTCGGAGAAAGCGTTTGGTAATGCATGAGGCTGACCCACTGTGGCCACGTCAGAAGGTGATTACTGAGGGGTCATGGGGTCACTCACAGATAAGAATGTGCTGATGTGGGAGTGTCATATATCAATCTGTTGATTTCATTGTTTAAGCAATAAAGAAACTGCTAGGCCCATTTGATAGGCCCACCCTTAGGTGGGTGGAGTAAACAGAAGGGAAGGCTGGGAGGAAGAGGAAGTGAGGTCAGACTCCACAGCTCCGCTCTCCAGAGCAGACGCCTTCAGAGAGACGCCATGCTACCTGCTCCAGGGAAGACGCACGCTATGAAGCTCCGACCCAAGATGGACTTAGGCTAGAATCTTCCCGGTAAGCGCACCTAGGGGCGCTACACAGATGATTAGAAATTGGCTAAATTAATATGTGAGAATTAGCCAGTAAGGGCTAGAGCTAAGGGCCAAAGCAGTGTTTAAATGAATACAGTTTCCGTATAATTATTTTGGGGCATAAGCTAGCCGGGCAGGGCAGGCGGCTGGGGTGTTTGGGGACGCAACCCCGCCGCGCCCCCCTATTACAACAATGTGCCTGCCACACTGAGGCCCTGGGTTGATCAGCAAGCTCTATCGATAAAGTCAAGACAGAGCTTCAGCCCTGAGAAGCTGCTCTTACAGGGTCTGAAAGTCACCTACACGATTTCTGGATGTGTCCAGTGAGAGAATTGGCCTGTTATCTCAGGCTGAGTTAAGAACGATTCTCTGTGCTCTCTGGTTTCTTTAACCCTCACGCTCTAACCAAGATCTACCCATTCACGTCCTAGGGATGAAAACACTGAGGCTTCAGTTCCTTTCACTTCAACTCAATCCCATTTTCCCCAGCGCTTTCCAACATGTGATTTGCTATTTAAAAAAACTACAAACATGTTAATTTACCAAACTAAGGTATGATCCAAGTTCAACCAACACTTTAAATAGTTGATATAAAATGCCTGGGATAAAAAGACCTGAACGTGATAAGAAAAAAGAAGAAGCAGGTCTTCTGAGGAGAGATGGCTCAACAGTTAGAGCGCTGGATGCTCTGCAGGGGATCACGGCAGTTCTCGGGACCCACAGGCACCTCACAACCATCTGTGACCCCAGTTCCACCTACCCAACCCCCTTTCTTGCCTTCTGCATGCATGAAGCACAGACCTAGGTGCATACAGACTCACATGCAGACACTCTCATACTCATGAAAGAAAAAAAAATGTTTTTAAGAGCAGTAGAGAGACACCTGTCTATTGACTGAGCTTGCTCACTCTCGGCACAGCAAACCCTGTGCAATGTAGTGATGGACTGTTACTCTGCATCTCCACAGAGCCCAGTGCAGCAATGTAGTGATGGACTGTTACTCTGCATCTCCACAGAGCCCAGTGCAGCAATGTAGTGATGGACTGTTACTCTGCATCTCCACAGAGCCCAGTGCAGCAATGTAGTGATGGACTGTTACTCTGCATCTCCACAGAGCCCAGTGCAGCAATGTAGTGATGGACTGTTACTCTGCATCTCCACAGAGCCCAGTGCAGCAATGTAGTGATGGACTGTTATTCTGCATCTCCACAGAGCCCAGTGCAGCAATGTAGTGATGGACTGTTACTCTGCATCTCCACAGAGCCCAGTGCAGCAATGTAGTGATGGACTGTTATTCTGCATCTCCACAGAGCCCAGTGCAGCAATGTAGTGATGGACTGTTACTCTGCATCTCCACAGAGCCCAGTGCAGCAATGTAGTGATGGACTGTTACTCTGCATCTCCACAGAGCCCAGTGCAGCTGTCCCGCCGCCGATGCCACCTAACACTCATGATCGCCCTTTCTCTTCCTGTACCACTGGCACTGAACCAGTGCTCCAGCCACGGAGTCCAGATGCTCTCAGTTTCTCTGCCATCAACGGTACTTTCTTAAAATCTCTCTCTCTCTAAGGATTTCAAACACAATATTATTTTCAAACTGTGTCCATATTTTTGCTGTCACAAGTGACAACACAGTGTGGTTTGACCACTGTCTTGGTTGGAGTCACTATTGCTAGGATGAAACACATGGCAAAAAGCAGCTTTGAGAGGAAGGGGTTTATGTGGCTTGTATGTCCTGAACCACAGTCCACTGAGGGAGGCCAAGGCGGGAACTCAAATGCAGGAGCTGATGCAGAGGCCCTGGAGGGTGCGGCTGACTGGCGTGCACACTCTGCTTTCTTCCAGAACCTAGGACTTACAGGACACTGTCTTAGTGATTGATGTGAGAAGGCCCAGGCCACTGGCACCACCTCCTCCCAGCACAGCCATTAGACTCACTTTTAATAGAATTGGTTCCACCCCCGATTCCTTTATCCAGTAAGCTTTGTTGTGTGCCAGGCGTCATCTGGCTGCTGAGTGGCAGTGATGAGCACAGACTGGTGGGCACAACACTGAGTAAATACAGAACCCAAGCTCTCTCAGTCTAGGCGTAGAAACAAGCTGTGTGTGACCAGGGCTTCCCGTCTGCCTAACTCCTCCTGGGGAGCAAGCACAAGCCCAGAATAGTGCCTGCCACATATTTATTGTTGATATTTATTTGTTGAATAAATAAATGGATGCTGTGGTCTGATAAAGCAATTTGATGGGAATTGAGCATTTGAAATAAAACAGTAACCACTCAAACTGAATAGCACACAGGTTTGGTTTCTCTGTAGCCTTCCCGGTATTAAAGCCTGAGGACTGGTGATGACGGCAATCACCGGGTGGTGGCCGCAGCCTCCTTCCTCTCAGGTCCTAGCCAGCTGGTCTCTGCAGAGCATTTTCTTTTCTGCCGAGCCACGGGCCCTCGTTTGTGTTGAAAGTGAGAGCTGCCTCCTAAAGTCAACCTAGACTGGACAGATATGTTCTTTTGACTTAATGATATAACATTTTATTGGCCACATAAAAAATGAAATATATGTGTTCATTTGCTATTTGAGGAGCTTTTCTGATGCGTGTGCAGGAACTATGTCAGCTGCTAACTGGTGATCCTTTTCCGACACCCTTTCCCAAGAGTATTGCAAATACAAACATGCTCTATTTGAACAAGGCCAGTGACAGCAAAATTACTTGCTGGTCTCTAAAGAGACCATAATAATGTGCACCAAGGGAGAGGCCCATAGTCTGAGGGAGGGTTTCCCCCCAGGGTAAACCATAAAACCTATCAATAGCCAGAATAGCACAGTTTAAAGTGCATCCCTAGCTAATTACATCCAAAGAGTAATAATAAAATTATCTATTAAATTTTAGAACTTTCTCTTTAAAGTATTAAATATTTGGAAACTACAATGCAGTTAAATATCTCTCAGAACAATGCATTTTCTTACTTAAGCTGGTCTATGGGAAAGCCCGTGGAGCTGGTCTATAGGAACACCCAGGGAGCTGGTCTGTAGGAACACCCAGGGAGCTGGTCTGTAGGAACACCCGTGGAGCTGGTCTTAGGAACACCCGGGGAGCTGGTCTGTAGGAACACCCAGGGAGCTGGTCTGTAGGAACACCCGTGGAGCTGGCCTGTAGGAACACCCAGGGAGCTGGTCTGTAGGAACACCCGTGGAGCTGGCATGTAGGAACACCCAGGGAGCTGGTCTGTAGGAACACCCGTGGAGCTGGCCTGTAGGAACACCCAGGGAGCTGGCCTGTAGGAACACCCGTGGAGCTGGCCTGTAGGAACACCCAGGGAGCTGGCCTGTAGGAACACCCGTGGAGCTGGTCTATAGGAACACCCAGGGAGCTGGTCTGTAGGAACACCCGTGGAGCTGGTCTGTAGGAACACCCAGGGAGCTGGTCTGTAGGAACACCCAGGGAGCTGGTCTGTAGGAACACCCGTGGAGCTGGCCTGTAGGAACACCCATGGAGCTGGTCTGTAGGAACACCCGTGGAGCTGGCCTGTAGGAACACCCGTGGAGCTGGCCTGTAGGAACACCCGTGGAGCTGGTCTTAGGAACACCCGTGGAACTGGTCTGTAGGAACACCCATGGAGCTGGTCTGTAGGAATGCCTGCCCGTGGAGCTGGTCTTAGGAATACCCGGGGAGCTGGTCTGTAGGAACACCCGTGGAGCTGGTCTATAGGAACACCCGTGGAGCTGGTCTGTAGGAACACCCATGGAGCTGGCCTGTAGGAACACCCGGGGAGCTGGTCTGTAGGAACACCCGTGGAGTTGGTCTTAGGAACACCCGGGGAGCTGGTCTTAGGAACACCCGTGGAGCTGGTCTTAGGAACACCCGGGGAGCTGGTCTGTAGGAACACCCGTGGAGCTGGTCTTAGGAACACCCGGGGAGCTGGTCTTAGGAACACCCGTGGAGCTGGTCTTAGGAACACCCGGGGAGCTGGTCTTAGGAACACCCGGGGAGCTGGTCTGTAGGAACACCCGTGGAGCTGGTCTTTAGGAACACCCATGGAGCTGGTCTTAGGAACACCCGGGGAGCTGGTCTGTAGGAACACCCATGGAGCTGGTCTGTAGGAACACCCGGGGAGCTGGTCTGTAGGAACACCCGGGGAGCTGGTCTGTAGGAACACCCGGGGAGCTGGTCTGTAGGAACACCCGTGGAGCTGGTCTGTAGGAACACCCGGGGAGCTGGTCTTAGGAACACCCGTGGAGCTGGTCTGTAGGAACACCCGGGGAGCTGGTCTTAGGAACACCCGTGGAGCTGGTCTTAGGAACACCCGGGGAGCTGGTCTTAGGAACACCCGGGGAGCTGGTCTGTAGGAACACCCTTGGAACTCTTCCGGTGACTGAGAAGGTATGCTTGGCTTCTTGAGAACAAAAATATAAAAATAAACACTGTTTCATCCAGATGTCTGAGGCCTATGAAACCGCTAAAAGAGCAGTAGCTACATTTATGTGATAAGAGGGTCTAACTGAGTCACAAATACTCTATAATATTTGACAGTATATGATAAAAGTTATACAAAACTCAAACCAAATGTTTGTTGGGCCTTAGCCCCATGTTTGGGACTTTAACTCAGATTAGGGCACTGCCTGGCCTTTAAAATTAGGTCACTAATAATGTCAGCCCATACCAATGGGAAAACACTTGCTGCTCACGGACACATGCTGCTACGGGGTCAGGATGGAAGAGCTGGTCCTACAGAGACTACCCAGGAAACACTGACTGAGTTCTGGGCACATGGCTTATTCACATTGAACTCTGCCCTTTTTTGTAATTTTATTTTCAGATAGAAGGATTAATCTGCTCAGTGGAAGAGAATCCAGTGACTACCATTTTCCTACCCCAGTGCAATCTATCACACCTCAATTTCCCAGTTGAAGGGTCAACTATGTCCACAAGCAAAACAGAGAGCAAAACCTCATTCCTAAAGAGACCCTGGACATACAGGTCATGAGATCCTCGAGTGGAAAAGATAACACGGAACTGTCTCCACAGGTACAGAATCAATTTGGGGGACTTTACTAGGCTGCGTGAGGAAACAGTAGTGGTTATAAACTCACTAAAATGTAGACCTAAAGATGCCTGCGCTTACATCCAAAGAACGCTCCTGTGGAAACATCTCTGGTGCAGCCTCCAAGACAAGCATATGTAGAGATGACATCACAGGCACATCTCCATGGGAAGGTGACCCTCCGAAGCCAGATGCAAAGAATTGTCAGCGCATTCTCCTGGGAAAAACGGTGTACGAGGGTGTGAGTACAGGAGCCTGCTGCGCCACCCTTGAGGGCAGGGTGCAGGGCATGCAGAGGGTGTAGAGTAAAAGCTTCACTGTGTGTAGTCGTTCCTTCTACAACTGTGGGGCCAGACAATGACCAAGCCAATCCCAAATGGGCCCCTCATAATCACAATTATGCCTTGCTTAACCAAGATCGTGGCTTAGGCGAAACTCCACACAGGACAGTTCATGGGAAAAGAGGGGAGGGGAATTTGCCTGAAGAAGTCTTCGACAAAATCTTTACCTAAACATTCATTGGCAGTGTGGCAGATGGCGGGTGTGAGGCACGGGGAGAAAGAGTTTACGAAGGAAGCTCTGCGTTCCATGAACACAGTCGTCACGCCAAATCCAAGGAGATACAGGAGAGATTTGCTAGACTGCTCACGGAAGGCTTCACTGAGGAGACGCCACTCAGACTTAGCTAATGTTACAACAGTAAGCAGGGGGTGGAGAGAAGTGTTACAGTACAGACTGAAGCATCTCAGTTAGCTATGGCTGGAGGATGTCTAGGGAGGCGAGGCATCTCTTAAGGTTTGTGGGGACGCTACAAGTGAGTCAAAGACAGGCTTTGAATTCCAAGCTAAGTTGTTTGGACTTGATCCGGAAGTATCCGAGGGCTTTAAATAGATCAGACGGAGCCTTGGTTATATCAGCCGGATGCCAGTCTCATGAGGAATGGGCCTACAGGTGGCCCAGCTGCAGACAGATGGGTTAGGGAGCTGCTCTCTCACACAGGTGAACCCAGATGATGCACTGTGAACCCTTAGAGGCACCTTGAGAGAATGACCGAGTGATTGTGGTGGTGAGGAAGGAGGTTGGAGAGATTTAGGAAAACCCACAGAACCTCATTCGTGTAAGCAGTTGAGTACGGTGAGCGTGAGCTATTCTGCTCTTTCTACAATGTCTGCATCCAGAGGTAAGTTCCTGCCTGTCCTCATTCTTGTGTAACAAGATTTGCTCACAAGGAAAGTCTAATAAACTCTACATTTGACTGGGTTACTTGCCCAGAAGCCCTGAGTCTCTGGGAGGAGTCCTGAGGAGCCTCGTCAGCGCGAGAAGGAACCTGCTCCCCTCCCACGGGGTTTGAGGCAGAGAAGTGAGTACCTGAGTTGACTTCAGTGTCCCTCCTCCCTTGCAGGCCCTCTCCGATCCCAGACCTTCCCTCTCACCCACAATGTGCTACACACACAGTACTTAGTCACACAGCGCTTAGTCACACACACTTAGGCACACAGCACGTAGGCACACAGTACTTTGACCTACAAACATGCTTCTATTGCCTTCCTTCCAGACCTGCACCCCACAGTCCCTGTGAATCGCCCCAAGGTGTTTACGCCCCCTCTCCCTTACCAGTATCTCCATACACTTCACTCCGACCCCGCTTCCTTACCCCAGTCCTCCTGATAATGTTTTCTCTCAGGGTTATTAGCTCCCCCGTGCTGGGTCCAGGCATACTCCAGATGAAAAACATGCACTTACCATCTTACCGGATGGGAAATGCTTCTGAAGCCCTTAATGGTTCTGCCCATTTGTGACAGCAGTGCTCCTGACCCTCTCTAGCCACTAGATTAAAATGAGATATAAATAACCGTCACAACAGCAAACAGCATAGAAATTCCCAAGCTTGCCGGTTCAAGGATCGGGCTCTGAGTTCTTGCTAGGCTGGGTCCCCACTATGTGTTCCTGGTCCCTTTGTCTCTATGCATACTCATCCTAGCTCACAATTCTACTGTCCTTTACAAACAGATGCTCAACTCCTGCCTAACCCATCACTCTCAAACCAACAGAATGAGAACCAAGACCACTTCCTGTTTCTGGTGGTTCAGAGCCGCCTTTATTTCTCCCATTTCTCCCAAAGGCACCATAGTTCTCCTGCCTGTGTGTCTTCTAATGCTGGCAACCAAATATTTTATGTTCTCTGGGTTTCTACAGAGTTTAAGCAAGGAAATTGTCTAGTCTATCACGTACTATTGCCATTTTCCAATGATTCTGACACTCCAGTGTTATCGGACTTTCTTTGGATAGCCATCTCCCAAACAATGACACAGAGAGTTCTTATTAATTACAAAAGCTTGGCCTTTAGCTAAGGCTTGTTTCCAACTACATCTTATAACTGAATTAGCCCATATTCTTAAATCTTTGTTCTCCTATGTGGCTCAATTACCTCTCCTTAGTATGGCTCATCCAACTTGCTCCAAGTCTGCTGCCAAAATTTGCCTTGCCTAGATTCTTCCTCCTTTTCCTCTCTCTCCAGGAAATCTCACCTATTCTCTCCTGTCTAGCTATTGGCCAATCAGCTCTTTATTAAACCAATCTGAATGAGCCTTGGAAAAGACATATCTTCACAGTGTACAAAAAGATTATCCCACAACTTCCCTCTTTTGTCTAAATAAAAAGGAAGGGTTTTAACTCTAACACAGTAAAACTATATACAATAAGAACAATTATCAGGTAAGGATTACATTTACAATGTCAAGTCCATCTGTATTGGGCATATTTGGAGAAAATATTCTATTATCAATCCTATATTGATAAATGTAAAGGTTTATACCTAACCCACTTTCAATCATAACTTGTTTTACTATCCTAAAGATATATTTTTAGACATTAAAATATTTTCTTAGGTAAATAACTTAAGTTTTTAAGTCTTTCTTTCAACCTTTATAAACTTTACATCTCTTTTTTAAGTTTCTTTTTTGAAATTGGTAACAAAGAAAATTGTATAACTATCTAGTATTCAACCCTCATCAGAGATCCAAGAAGGATAAAGTATTATTTGAGTAAACAAGAGTGCAGAGTAAACAACTCCCAAAACTACAGAAATGACAGAGATATTTGGCTACCTGCACAGCCACCCAAGGTTCCTCTGCAATATTGGGGCATCCATCTTTGGTCTATAGGCCTAGAATATCTGACAGACTTTTCTATAAAGCAGGAATCTCGAAGGACTGTCCTACCTTGTCTTAGTAAAGTTCAGCAATCACATTATTTTGTGTCCTGCTAGTTCAATTTGACAACATACTGTCAGCAGTTGAGACAAGGACAGTTTCTTGTCTGGTGGCTAGCTTTTGCCACAAAGAAAGCAAACTCCATATGGAGGCCCTTTGATGCCCATCATCCTTTTTTGAAGTAATTGCTGTTGCCAGGAGCAGATATGTCTCACTGTCATGAAAAGCCTTACATTATTAAACGATCTTAAATGGCATATTGTGTAGGTCTGTGAATGTTTGAAGACCACCTGTATATCTAAAATATATCTCTGATTGACCTTGAAAACATACCTAACATGTCTACAATTTGATTGTAGATGGCTAACTGCTAACCTGCATTTCCCAATTACCCTAAACAAGTTTGTAATAATAACTTTCAAGGACTAGAACTTTACATTACATTTTTAAATGAGCTGTACAGGTACAATACCTTAAACAAAAGTAGAAACATATATAGTATATATAACAAAAATAAACTTAATTTTGTATTAATATTCAAAAATCTATACCGATGTAAAATATGAGACTAGTGGGTGCTTTTAAGTTTTAAAGGAGATTCAATAATCTATACTTTTATCTTATCATATCTATACTATAACCCTCTTTTTCCCTTCAGAAAGATATTCCTGAATCTAATCTCCTTTGTTTAGTTTTCTCCTTCATCATTACCAATAACAACTTGTAATCAACCATCTAAATGATGATAAACATCCATAATCCACTGAATGACCAAAACCACACACCATACCACTTGGGGATGTGGGCATCATGTTCTCTAGACTGTTTCCTGTTGTCTGGGATGATGGCATCTTTAGGGGGAATCCTAAGAAAATTGAGATAATGGTCAAGTCCTGGGAGAGATAGCTGCATCATTTGTTGTCCAGGCTGTATGCGATGGGAAAGGTAGGGCTTATATGAAGTCTTGACTGGAAAAATCTGTGAGGCTGGACTATTTCAACTATCAGTTTTGAAGGCATTTTGAGAGGCTGGATCACCTGGACTACTTGAATTTATTGGTGTCTGGTCTTTTTTTTTTCTGAAAACACTCAGGCTTCTTAAAGATAACATACATAACTGTATTAACATAAATATGGAATGTGTAGTGTGTCCAAATCAGCTAAAGATGATTTTTTGTTGTTTCATGTTTGAGCAGGTAAAAGGCATCTGTTAACTTTATAAGTCTGTTTGGACTGTATAACCAGACCTCTATCCATGTCATATGAAAGGATAGCATGTAATAACATCACAAGGATTCTGTAGTCAACAGAATTTACCATGTTTCAGCCAGTCTCATGTAGAGGGATCAGCATATATGTCACCTGTAGATGAAAGTTTCTGTCCCACCCAGTCCTGTAGCTGTTCAGTACCAAATAAACACACAGAAGCTTATGTTAATTGCAAACTATTTAGCCATTGCTCAGGTTTATTATTAACTAGTACTTACAACTTAACCCATAGTTCTTGTCTATGTTTAGCCATGTGGCTTGGTACCTTTTCTCAGTAAGGCATTCTCATCTTGCTTCCTCTGCATCAGGCTTACGACTGACTCTCTGCCTTTCCTCTTCCCAAAATTCTCCTAGTCTGGTCACCCCACCTATACTTCCTGCCTGGCTACTGGCCAATCAGCATCTTATCAAACCAATACAAGTGACAAATCTTTACAGTGTACAAGAGCATTATCCCACAGCAAATAATCTGTTTTTTAGGTTTTTTCCTCATGCCTGCAGCCAAGATCCTCAGGAGGTCTCCCCTGATCAAATCTGATCTTTATTAATTTTGAAGGAATCCATAGCTTTTCATTTCCCAAGACAATACACAACAACACGGCATATTTTCTGACTTCCATTCTGAAGTTAAGACATTTTTTTAAATACACAGGTTGGTTTAATCAGTTTCCATAATACAATGTCTCTCAGCAGCTGTTGTTTCTTGTTCTTTAGCATTTGAAAAATTTAAAGTCAACAAACAGCATACAGGATCCAGACACCTATGCATTTCCTTTACTCTCTTTAAACTATTTATCATTTATGACGTCTGTGCCCATTCCTTTCTCTACATCTAAGCACGTTTTTAAGCACACTGCGATGTTCAGAGGTTTTCTCAGCCTGGACCTGACTTGATGCATGTCTTCAGAGTTTTTCTCACTGCCTGAGCCCAACCGTAACCAGCGAGGCTCTCTACTGAATGGCTAGCTTATCACATGGCCTGGTGGCTGGCTCTGCCCCCTTCAGCTTAACTGTCCCATCCACTCCTAACTGTCCTAGCTCTGAGAAGCTGCTGTGTCCGGAATGAAGTAGGTGTTTTTACCCAGCATGTTGGCTACTCAAGCGTTCTGCTGCACAGCAGGGCCTTTTAACGGGGCAATATCTCTGTATGCCATGCGTGGTAGACCTACCCAAGGAACTGAGGTTGCCAGAAAGATTTCTCAGGCCTTATGTGGATTTATGTGCTGGATACTGGGTATCAAATGTTGTCAGACTTTCTTTGGATCACCAGCTCCCAAATAATGACACCAAGACTTATTAATTATGAAATTATGGCCTTCAATTTAGGCTTGTTTCCAACTAGCTCTTATAACTTAATTAACCCATATTTTTTAATCTATGTTCTGCCACATGGCTCAGTGCAGCTCACCCGACTTGCTCCAAGTCTATTCGTAGAATCTGTGTGCCTAGATTCCTCCTCAGCGCAGCTCACCCAACTTGTTCCAAGTCTATTCGTAGAATCTGTGTGCCTAGATGCCTCCTCTTCTTCCCTCTCCCCAGAAATCCTGCCTATCCTCTCCTGCTTAGCTATTGGCCATTCAACCCTTTATTAAACCAATCAGAAGGCATCTTGACAAAGACATATCCCCACAGTGTGCATAAAGATTCCCATCATTCTTCCAGTTTAATTCAATAGCTGCCTATTTTGTTCACTCCTGTGTGTGCCTATGCTGTATGTCGTTTCTTGAGGGTCTCAGGAACATAGAGCAGACCTCTCATTAAAGCCATCTTTTTTCAAACATGTAGGTTTAGTGTTTCATCTGTGTGCCCACATGCCGTTCAAGCTGACACCCAATCAACTCATGGTTTCCAATGAGTCCCTCTTACTCCACAGCCACCAATTCTCTTTGAATGGCTGCTAGGAAAGATTCTCTGACTATCCAGGAAGACTAGTGGTCACTTCCTGGCATTCCTTTACTGCATGCTATGAAAGTGTAATGCTATACAAGCCAGACACAAAGTCTTGGGGACACACAGTAGGTCTCTCATCGAGGTAGGTTTTGTCTCCAATATGAAGACTTGAAGACTCTGCTCAGGGCTCACCCCCTATGAAGTCAGCCAAAGGGCAGTGAGTCACTACAAAGGCCATGTAGACCTGGCTTTTCAAGGACAGATCTGTGCTCCACAATTGTTACGCATTATTTGATGTGTCCCCTCTGTCATGGTGGAGTTTAAGGGATAGGATAGTGATCAAGGCAAAGCCCATGGGGAATAGGACATGGCCCCAGACGAGGAGGTCTCACATGGTGGGGAAGAAAAGAGATGCTGGGACACTGGTGGAGCCAGAGCTTACAGTGTCACGCCATCTGAGAGCTGTGGTTGTTGTTAGTGATCAGAGTGCTCTCAGTTGTCCAGAGCTAATGGTGCCACGCCATCTGAGAGCTGCGGTGTGTCCATAACCATCAGAGTGCTCTCGGTTGTCCAGAGTAGGCATTAGAACAGGAAGACTTTGGCACTGAAAGGTGGTTACCAATGTGAGAGCGTAGGAGAAGCAAGGGTGGTAAGTGCAGAGCCAAGGCTAACCATCCTGGACCGAAAGGAGGTCAGTAGGATATACGGCTGGAGGAGATAACGGCTGCTCTGACCACCTACATGATTAAAGTGAATAAGGAAAGTTTTTCATAAAGAACATGGATTTGGTGACATCAAATTACAACAGAAAGACATTAAGGCGAATACTAGTCAGGAGACTATTAACGTTACCCAGGCAGGGGTCCAGATGAGCTGAAACAGAACCTGAAAAGCAGGTTGGACTTGCCCCGGACATGCCCAGCCACACCTCGGACACGCCCAGGCACACCTTGGACACGCCCCCAACGCGCCCCGGACACGCCCAGGCACACCTTGGACACGCCCCCGACGCGCCCCGGACACGCCCCCGACACGCCCCAGGCACACCAGAGGAGGAAGCTTTAATGTCTACCTCAAATGAAGGTCCCTCTTGTAGTTTATTTGGAAACCTGTCCATTCCTGGTGCACCCATGACAACTTGCCAATCATTTCAATGTAGAAGGTGAAAGAAGAAGGTTGGTAAGATGGGTCAGACTTGAAGACCAGAGTGATTCCTAGAACCTCCATAGTGGAAGGAGAGAACCAAATTGTCCCCTGAACTAAACACACACACACACACACACACACACACACACACACACACACACACACAATGTAATTTAAACACTTTTAAATTCACTAAAGAATTTGAGACTTTTTTCTGATCATTTGGGAGCAAATTCTTAAGATCTCCCATTCAGAGTTTTTAAATGTAGTACAGAGATTACGGTGGGAAGAATAAGATGAACCATTTTTGATAATTTTGTCGTCACTCTGATGTGTTGTCAAGTTACGAGTTCAACGCCAGCCCAGTAGCAGACCAACTGCACAGTTACCTCACTCAGCAGTCACAAGCCTAACACTCTTTTCAGCGTCTCTGTTGCACAGTGCAGTATTTACCTCCACTTCTAATCAAGGGAACTAGCCAGGCTGAGCAACGCCGCGAAGCTGCTCACTTAGTAAGACATCTTCCTACATCAAAGCCTACTCTTTCCCCAACCGAAGAATATCTGGTGCCTCTGAGTGAAAGGATTAAAGTCTTAGGCGGTATTCTCTGCAGAGGATCAGAATTTTAGGATATGCAGGGTGTGGTGGCCCAGGTCTTTAATCCCAGCACTCGGGTGGCAGGGGCACACCAATCTCTGGGTTCAAGGCCAGCCTGGTAACAGAGCTAGTGCCAGGACAGCAAGGACTATACAGAGTAACCCTGCTTTAAAAAAAAAAAAAAGTAAAGAGAAGTTGAGTTTGAGGGTGCAGGCTGGTGTGTCCTGGCATTTCCTTAATGTAGCAAGTTAAATCTTTATTTAATGGCTAGAACAACTTGTAATTTTCTTCCATTGGTGGGCTAGACAGATAATAAAAATGATAGCAATGGTTATTAAAACTTATGTGGAGACTAGCACAGATAGGAAGGACTACAAGGTGAATTCTTTAAGCACCAGAGAATGGAGTGTTTGTTTTGTTTTGTTTTGTTTTTAAGCACAACATGAAAGACAACTCCTCCGGCCTCAGGTGCCTAAGTATGCCACCAAAGGACGGCTTGGTTCTCAGACTCTCCAACAACAGTTTTTCCTGATTCCTCTAGAACTTACTCTTTACGTGGAATATCAAAGCCAGCGGGATAGTAGGTGTCCCAAAATGTCTTAATTCAGAGAATTAGTGTTAACTGAGCCTGATTAGCTTCATTTATCTCTAATTAATTACCTTTATCTAATTAGACACTTTGTTTCCAGTAGACAAGGAGTCAAGTAGACTAGATTATTAGTGTAGTCACTGTCCCTTTACAAACCCCAAAATTAATGAAACGTGCAAAAGAATCTGCAGTTCTAATTGCACAGGTGTTGCCTTATGGCAAAGCTTGATCATCTGATTACACTGAGGGATTATTAGTGACTTTTATATAGAGGCCAAGCCTATGAAATGCACCTTCGCAACAGCTCATTAGTTTAAGGTTGTTACTGTATTATTTATTACATCCGGCCTTCCCCATTACCTAGATTGATTCATGGACCAATATATTTTTCTCTCCTCTGTGCAGAAAAAAATAAAGTAAAATAAAACCATCATTACGAAGAGTCCAGATGCAATGTTGAACAATGCAAAACTGCATTTGCTCACCAGCTACAATCTGATTCTCAGATCAGAAGCAAGTCTACGGTTATTTGCTACAGGAAAGGGGCTATTGAAAACTACTGGGTAAGATGAGGGTGAGCTCATTGTTTAAACAGTATGTGGTTCTCTCCATGTCTCCACCTACTGAGCTGACATATCAAGGTATGCGGAAAGGAAAAAGCATTTTTACGTTAAAATATACTTGTTTTTATTTTCTGTCTTTCCAAAATAGATTGATAAAACATAATCCCTATGTGTGTGCATCACAATGTGTATAAAATCCTTCTGTTTTTACTTTTGCTTCTTATAGCTCGATTTTGATGATAAATGGAGCAGACTAACAAATTGTATAATCTGGTTTAGGTGAAAACAGCAGAATTTCAGTGTCCGCTCCTATGTCCGCTCCTAAAAAGGAAAAGTGCTTTTTCATGGTGAAGTCAGGTGTACCTGGACAACGGGCACGTCCCAGCCTGCAGGTCTGTATGCCTCCTCTCACACCTGAAGAAGCTCTGTGTGCCTGGACGATGGGCATGTCCCAGCCTGCAGGTCTGCATGCCTCCTCTCACACCTGAAGAAGCTCTGTGTGCCTGGATGATGGGCATGTCCCAGCCTGCAGGTCTGCATGCCTCCCCTCACACCTGAAGAGCGGGCACGTCCCAGCCTGCAGGTCTGCATGCCTCCTCTCACACCTGAAGAAGCTCTGTGTGCCTGGACAACGGGCACGTCCCAGCCTGCAGGTCTGCATGCCTCCTCTCACACCTGAAGAAGCTCTGTGTGTCTGGATGACGGCACATCCCAGCCTGCAGGTCTGCATGCCTCCTCTCACACCTGAAGAAGCTTTGTTTCTCGTCATCACGGAGCAGTCAAGCAGCTAGAAGTAAATCCTCCCACGATCCCGACCCAACACATAAACATGTCTATAGATGACACAGTAATTCCTTTGAATAATTTGTCAACGTAAGTGTGTCAAATGGGGTTTTAAAACCTCTCCTGTCCCCACTGCCCAGCCCCACTGCTCCAAGCCTACCCTGCCATTCTCATTGCTGAATCTCAACAGTGAGATGATAAGGGTGACTGTGATATGCCATGACGGCTAATTTGAGGAGTAATAATGAATATTTAATGACCCTCCTTTGAAGCATGAACATATAACTTTTCATCTGTGCCTTACTAAAATTATAACCATTAATCTAAAAATCATTGTTGTAACGGAAATAATAGCCAAGAATTATAGATGATAGCCAAGTCAGGATACTGCACAAATATTCTATACAAACAAGACGCATGTGGAAGCCTGCAGCCTCTGTTCTCACTCAAACCAAGAAAGACCTTGCTTGGAAAACTACAGTTCTGTGGATGGTGGGTGCGGAGTCTGAGTCTGGGTGCAAAAGGCCGGTACTTTAATCAATAAATGAGCATGACAGCCAACACCACTTTCACTCCTCCTTGGATGTTGTTGGCATTCACAATATCTAAATAAAACAACATGTATGCAGAAATGTGGCGCCCACAGAGGAAGTATTGTTAGTTTGTCCACCTAAATCAAAGAAAGGGCACACAGCATTTATCAGAAAGGTAGAAATTTTATACCTTAAGTTTCATTTTTTAAAAAAACATATGGGTAGTTTTTCTCAGTCTGTCTCTTCAGAAACCACAGTGTGATATTGAGAAGAAGAAAATCAGGAAACGCGTGAAGCTCCTTGGTACAGGCTTTGTGCACTGATGGAAATGTTTCTAATTACACGTCTAAGTTACACCATTCCCGGTATCTCCGTAAGACTCTGAAATATTACAGAGAAACACATCCATCTCCCTTGCCGGTTGGACCTGCTTTCCTTTACAGGGAAGTGAAAGGCAGTGCTACCGTGGGTGCAAACGTGCGATTCTATAGTGACTCTTACACATGTTATTAATGTTTTTAAAAGTTTGCTGTGTGCTCACAAAATTCAAGGGGGAAATGGCCTGATAATGAGAGGAAAGGACCAAGAAAAACCTGAAGTTCCTCCCTTTGTGATCTTTAACAGACATGTAGTGTCTCACTGGGGTGGGCATACCTTTGATTCTAGGACTGTTGTGGGACTAGAAGGGGGACCAGAGTTCAAGGCCAGTCTGGGTTACACAGTGACATCTTGTCAAAGGGCACAAGGTGGAAAGAGAGGGGCGGGGAGTGGGGGGGGGGGGAGAAATAAATTCAGGGTCTAGCTGGATGGTGCACGGTGCTGGATACCCAGGCCATCAGCATGGTTCTGCGTCTTCAGGACTCCAGTTTAAAGGCCAGAGGTTTCCAACTGTGCAGTCACTGAACACACTCCTAGCAGAGCAGGTGTTTCAGCCAAAACCAGGGCAAGGGCAAAGGAGAACGCAGTTGTGGATCTCCCCGCAGCAGACGAGTTCTTCAGATGTAAGATGGCAACATCCTCAGGTCACCTGTACGAGGACCCCTTAGGAAGCTTTGTTTCCTCACCTCGGCCGCCTTGCTATGGCTTCCACGCAGATGTGGTCTTTGTCTCTCTTTAGTTCTCTGGCCTGCCATACCGGGCTTCTCTCCATAGTAGATATGTATAAAGAAGTCTACACTAGTTAATTATACACAAAATCAACAGTTTATTTTGTTATGTGGCATACACAGACATACACTGGTAATGAACATATGTTCGAATATTGAGAAACGTATCTATCTTTCCGTTTACTCCGTTTTGTGGCTACTTTATCCACCAAATTCCAGTGGAGGAGCTTTGGGTTAAATTCCCTGAAGAAACGCAGAGCAGGTGGAGGATGTGAGAAGAACTGGCACAGACACCGGGGGACAATAGCAAAGTGGGAACAAGGTTCTGTTCTTAAGGGATGGGAAGCACGCTTGTGGGCAGCGAGAGAATGAAGCTGCGGTTGGCGGTGTCTGAACACTCACGGAACAGTAACACTGTGTTAAAGCTGTGAGCATCTATCAGGCTGGTGGGGAAATGCGCAGGGTAGGCCCACAGAATGAACACACGGAACCTAATGTGCTCAAAGACTCTTGTGCTGGAAAAGTTGTCTGCTGAGTAGCGCAGCCTCTTCCTGCTCATGGGCCTGAGGTGCCTGCTGCCTGCGTCCTCGGCAGCGCGGTGGGGTGGTGACTAATTGCCCCCGTAAATCACCGAGCACCACTGTGCTACTCCGTTTACTTTTCTGACAGTAATTTAGTGCTTGCTCTTTCCCACACTTGTCGTCCCGTGTTTTTCCTCACGTTAGAAGCCTGCAGAAGAAGGACAGTAATTAACGGAGCCGTGCGTGCTCGTGGAAACTCCTTCATCATATTGTGATAATTGTGTTCCTTGTCTGTCAGGAGGCCTCTCGGTTTCCCAGCTTCTTGCAGCACTATTTGTCAACTCGAAGCTGAGGACACGGAGATCTAAGTGGACGTAAGGAGCGCCCAGCCAGCTTTCCGTTTGTCCACAGAGGAGGCCGTCACACCAGCCATGTGATCCACACAGTAAGATGAAGTCACACCCAGGATCCACCTGGATTCTCCATTAGTGGTAGGGTCTGCGGATGGGCGAAGAGAGAAAGGGTATCCATTCTGAGACCTGGCCAAGGAGCTTTCAAGAGGCCTTTCTTGTGCAAGGCTGGGGTGCCCTTCCAGTGTCTTCCAGAATAATCAGAACAACCCTCACAATTCTTTGTACAGGGGATGCCCCCACCCTGTTCCACCTAGACACACACACACACACAC